>NC_085844.1:21683773-22007940 GCF_035594765.1 Anolis carolinensis
TTTTCAAAAGTGAAATACTCAAGGCGCAAATGCAAACAGTGCCAACAAAGAAGAAAAATAAGACAAGTGCAAAGAAGCCAGAATGGATGTCCAAAGAACTTCTAACTGAGCTAAAGCTCAAAAGTGACATGCACAAGAAGTGGAAAAGGGGAGAAATCACCAAAGAAGAATTCAAACGTATAGCCAACACCTGTAGGGAAAAGGTTCGCAAGGCTAAAGCGCAAAATGAGCTCAGGCTTGCCAGGGACATAAAAAACAACAAAAAAGGCTTTTTTGCTTACGTTGGTAGAAAAAGGAAGAAAAAGGAGGCGATAGGGCCATTGCAAGGAGAAGATGGGGTGATGGCGACAGGGGACAGGGAAAAGGCAGAACTACTTAATGCCTTCTTTGCCTCGGTCTTCTCACAAAAAGAAAGCCATCTTCAACCTCAGCAACATGGAATGGACGAAGGATTGGGGGAAATCCAACCCCAAATAGGGAAACAAGTTGTCCAGGAACACCTGGCCACTCTAAACGAATTCAAGTCCCCAGGGCCAGATCAGCTACATCCAAGAGTACTGAAGGAACTAGCGGAAGTTATTTCAGAACCACTGGCAACTATCTTCGAGAGTTCTTGGAGAACGGGAGAAGTCCCAGCAGATTGGAGGAGGGCGAATGTGGTCCCTATCTTCAAGAAGGGAAAAAAGAACGACCCAAACAATTACCGTCCGGTCAGCCTCACATCAATACCAGGCAAAATTCTGGAAAATATCATTAAGGAAGTGGTCTGCGAACACTTAGAAACAAATGCGGTCATTGCTAATAGTCAACACGGATTTACCAAAAACAAGTCATGCCAGACTAATCTGATCTCTTTTTTTGATAGAGTTACGAGTTGGGTCGATACAGGGAATGCTGTGGATGTAGCGTACCTGGATTTCAGTAAGGCCTTCGACAAAGTCCCCCACGACCTTCTGGCAAACAAACTAGTAAAATGTGGGCTAGACAAAACTACGGTTAGGTGGATCTGTAATTGGCTAAGCGAACGAACCCAAAGGGTGCTCACCAATGCGTCGTCTTCATCATGGAAAGAAGTGACAAGTGGAGTGCCGCAGGGCTCTGTCCTGGGCCCGGTTCTGTTCAACATCTTTATTAACGACTTAGACGAAGGGTTAGAAGGCACGATCATCAAGTTTGCAGACGACACAAAACTGGGAGGGATAGCTAACACTCCAGAAGACAGGAGCAGATTTCAAAACAATCTTGACAGACTAGAGAGATGGGCCAAAACTAACAAAATGAAGTTCAACAGGGACAAATGCAAGATACTTCACTTCGGCAGAAAAAATGGAAATCAAAGATACAGAATGGGGGACGCCTGGCTTGACAGCAATGTGTGCGAAAAAGACCTTGGAGTCCTTGTGGACAACAAGTTAAACATGAGCCAACAATGTGATGCGGCTGCTAAAAAAGCCAATGGGATTCTGGCCTGCATCAATAGGGGAATAGCGTCTAGATCCAGGGAAGTCATGCTCCCCCTCTATTCTGCCTTGGTCAGACCACACCTGGAATACTGTGTCCAATTCTGGGCACCACAGTTGAAGGGAGATGTTGACAAGCTGGAAAGCGTCCAGAGGAGGGCGACTAAAATGATTAAGGGTCTGGAGAACAAGCCCTATGAGGAGCGGCTTAAAGAGCTGGGCATGTTTAGCCTGCAGAAGAGAAGGCTGAGAGGAGACATGATAGCCATGTACAAATACGTGAAGGGAAGTCATAGGGAGGAGGGAGCAAGCTTGTTTTCTGCTGCCCTGCAGACTAGGACACGGAACAATGGCTTCAAACTACAGGAAAGGAGATTCCACCTGAACATCAGGAAGAACTTCCTCACTGTGAGAGCTGTTCGACAGTGGAACTCTCTCCCCCGGGCCGTGGTGGAGGCTCCTTCTTTGGAGGCTTTTAAGCAGAGGCTGGATGGCCATCTGTCGGGGGCGCTTTGAATGCGATTTCCTGCTTCTTAGCAGGGGGTTGGACTGGATGGCCCATGTGGTCTCTTCCAACTCTACTATTCTATGATTCTATGATTCTATGATCTCTTCGATCATCAGGGGAGGCCCTCCTGTCGCCACTGCCTGTATCCCAGACCCGCCTTGTGGGAACAAGGGAAAGGGCCTTTTCTGCTGTGGCCCCCCGTTTGTGGAACTCACTGCCCATCGAAATCAGGCAAGCCCCCACTCTTTTAGCCTTCAGGAAAGATTTAAAAATCTGGCTTTTCCGATGTGCTTTCGGAGAGTAACTATTACATACTTCTTTTGTTACTCCCCCCAACATCTATCCTCTAGATTGTTTTTCTATCTTATGTCCCTGTTCCCCGTGGTTGTATTCTTATCCTTTTCTCAGCCCAAGTTTTAACTAAGTGTCTCATGCGGCCCGCCCTGTTATATTGTTTTTTTGTTGTTGTTGTTTTATTTTGTGTTGCACATGATTATTTATTGTATTGTTTAATTGTATTATGATATGTTGTTTTTATATTTTGCTATATTGTACTGTTCTGGGCATGGCCCCATGTAAGCCGCCCCGAGTCCTCGTTGGGGAGATGGTGGTGGGGTATAAATAAAGTTTTATTATTATTATTATTATTATTATTGTTATTATTATTATTATTCATTCTTCTGGGAAACTTCCAGCAATGCAAATCAAAATGGACCAATAACAATGAGATATACAATCAAAGTAGAACAATCAGTAATGACATAATATAATATCAGTTAAACAACGGAGAGGAAATTTTGTGCTACCTTCATGAACCCACCATTTTTTTCTTCATTCAGACATTTTCAGGAACAAAACTTTTTATTCCTTGAAATTAGTATATCAAGCCCTTACTTACTTATCTGCAAAGGAAATGAAGCTGGTACATACTGTATTTTATACATATATATACACACACACACACACACACACATATTCTTCTGTAGAACAGGTAACACAGAGCCTAGAGAACTGAATTTTAAGAGATGTCTTCATCCTCCCTGTGCATCCCATTGTTCTTTATTGAGAAGTAATTTTGAAATGGCAGGAGAGTATAAATTCTCCCTTCTGCATTATGATCCTGCTTGCATTGAAAGAATTAATGAAATCTGTGTGCAAAATGCTAAACCTATAGCCTCATTGCTTCATCTCTTTATTTTTAAAACAAATTCTTAATTGTAAGCACTGTGTCTAGTCCACATTATGGGTGAACAGATCAATCCATTCTTTACCTAACTCAGTTTCTAGAAATCCAGGGGGGAAAGCCCTTATTTTTGATTCTTTGCAATTTCCAAAAACCAGCCTATATTCTTTCCTTATTATGTGCTTCTTTGCACACGTTTTTTGTAATGCAGGCATGCATTATCTGTTTTTTTTTCTATTGAACATTGAAATGATGTCACCTTTAACATTCCTATAGGCCTTCCTTATATTATTCATACACACTCACTATGATTTAGTCGGAATGTTCAACATTCCAGGAAATATTTATGGGGTTCAGAGGCTAAACCATGTATCTCATATGCTAAAGTTAAATTACCCATATTGCAAGATGGTGTAATCTTCCTAGTCTTTGAGGCTACTATAATACATATTTAATAATACAAACTAAATATTGGCAGGCTGGAATATTAAATCCTGGAATTATCTGAAATAGAAGCAGCTATGGAAGCTGTGCTTCAGAGTTAGGCAGGCAGCTCTGGGTTCAATGTATCTTTTTCACCCTTCACAGTATAATCCTCCAGTGACAGCTACTAGACAGGCATGGAAATCACTTTTATATCTACTAGTTTCAGATCCATTTGCACATAATCAACTCGCTATTGGGGGTAATCCCTATATTCTCATAAAATTGTGATGTGGAAAAGCTGGGTGCATAAAGTTAGTTAACAGCTATGAATTACAGATAGTGGTTGGAATTCATGATAGCAGCTATGAATGCATAACCCTGAGTTACACATTCATAACTGATTTATATTTATGATCCCTACATATTCAATTGGGTAGGTGTTATGAAGAGATTGTGAACATTCTTCAATTTTGATTTATTAGGCAGCAGCTGCTGCAAATGATTGAGGTCTATTCTCCTGTCGAACAGAGCACAACAGATTGACCTTACTACCATCAGAAATGTTCCCTGTGAAGAGGAATTAAAACAGGCAACCGGCTTCTGACTGTGACACCAAAGATCTTAGCAGAGAATGGGTCAGGATATCAGATCTACATTTCAATCAATAGAAAAATAGGCTGGGGCTGATAAGACTGGATTGAGGATGTCGGCTAGGATACACTGTTTAGCAGTTTATCTAAGGTAGCTAAGTGGCTGATTTGCAATACTGGCCATATCTTTAAAGCCTTTGATAAGCTGCAGAAAGAATACCAGCTGTCTTATTGTATTACATAGCCATATTAAAACAGTTTCAGCATATAATAATATGATCAGTGTTGCATGTTGCATAACTAAATATAAAATAATATTGTAGAATAAAAATTACCATCACAATTTTTAAAATTTCAGTCCACATATGATAAAGTGGACCTAGGTCTACAGAACTGTATAAAGTTATTTTTTACATTAGTCTCAGAGTGTGACATTATTTTTTATTTAGTTTGCCAAAGTGAAATATGGCACTGCAACACAACTCCCTTATCCACAGACTCGATGTCCAGTTTCACTTACAATTATTATTATTATTATTATTATTATTATTATTATTATTATTATTATTATTAATGTATTTATGTATTTATACCCTGCATTTCTCACCATGGGGACTCAAGACAGCTAGCAATCCACACTAGACAAGTTTTAAAAGTGAAATACAAAAATTAAACAAATAGTAACAGTATGGTAAAAACAAAATTAAAATACAGAGAATACACTAAAATGGCCTTTAAAACTAATATCTCCCAGTGTGGGCTTCATCCCTCTCCTTTGCCAGCATTTCTTTCCCCTGTGAATAAACAAACTTAGAGAGGGGTGGCCCTCCAAGGTCCCTGGCTCTGGCCCAATATGGGACTGAGGCACGCTCATGTGGCTGCTGGACACTGAAGCAAAGGATTGAATTGGGTCTGCTTCCAAAGGCCTGTCTTGCTTCCAGGAGCCCTGATGATTTTGTGATACCATTTGCTCATGGTTTCTTGCCTCACAATGGCACCAGGCTTCAGTTGGGCAGTGGTTCACTTGACCAACAAGACCCAAAGCGATTCACATGGCCACTTGCAATACATGTAATACAGCTCATAAGTCAGCTGCTGCATGTGGTCCGGCTTCAGGATGTTGTTGTTGTAAATCACATTGTAATGTGTGGACACAATGATCCCACATCTCACCGACTGACTGACAATGAAGAAGTCATACCATTCTGGTTGGGTCACCTCCACATTGACCACAGTGTCAGGCAGTGGATTCTGGTGTTGTCCATCAATTCATGCAAAAAATCAGTTATTCGGGCACTTCTTCAACACAATCACAGTCAGTTTGGGGTTATAGTCCTTGCCTATGGCTTTCAGGCACTCCAGAAACTGAGGTACTTCTCAGCTGACCAGAGTCTTCAGCTGACCATCTCCCACTTCATTTAAAGGTAAAGTTGTGTGTACACTAAGTCCTCAGGACAGCCTGGAAGCACACTTTGAGCCCATCCACTACTTCCTGCCTTCTGTCCTGGAGGACACAGCATGAATACTAGCGTGTCAATCCCTGATTTAATTTGGCAATAAATCCTCCAATTGACTGCTAGCTGGCTATCTTGTCATGATAGCACAACCGTGAGTTGCTTCATGGAAATCTTGATGATCCAGAGTTCTTCGCCCATCTTGCAGTTCATCTGCAGAGCAATCTTCATAATGATGGACATCATAGTTTGGGGCTTGCCCAAAGTTCAGATGAGGCTGGCAGTGGGGCAGTCGCTGCAGAGGAACTTCTTGATTGAGTGGTACTTGTCCTTGCGGCTGCTGGACAGGAGGCAGACCGCCATTTATGAATCAGATGCAACTGTTTGCTTCAAGGCTCTATGGTAGTCCTCTGTCCTGTCTTCCACTTTAACCAGAGTCGCTTCCTTCATGTGAATGCCCATGACAGGGGTGACTTTGCACAGGTTGTGGAGCAGCACATTTGCCACATCATAGTTCCAGCAGAGGAAGATCAGGAGCCAGTTGTCCAGGGGCCTCTCGCTCACCAGGAGGGTGCCCTTCATCTCTCTGGACCAGCTAGCCCCTTGCGAATTGTAGTTGAACACTTTTCCTCCTTGTTGGATTCTTCTGGACTGAATTAGTCTCCCTGAGAAGGACAGTAAATGGGAGTTGAAGCTCAATCCCCAGTTATGCAGTTCTTGCTGAACATTGTCATTCTTGAAATCTACCAGCTTCCCAATTTCACACATGCCTTGTTCTGGTGCAAGCCTGGTGTGAATAGCTAGGTTTTCATGACAGAAAAGTCACTTCACATTTTAACCCTGTCAGGAAGCAGAGCTCCAGGGCCTCTCTTCCTCTTTGGCTGGCTGAGCAGCAGCGGCTGGTTCCGGTCCCTGACTTCCTGGCTGTATTGCAGTTTGTAATAGTCCACAAAGCTGATTTCTGCTCCATCAGCCTTCCTGAATCTATCTTTAGGACTAGAATCCCAACCAATGTCATCTACCCAATATTTTCTGCTGTTATACCTTGGAAAGGAATTCCCTCCTACATGTATTTGTGGGCCTTTCTAGGTCCTCCAGTTGTATTCTAAGTTATGCTTCCAGCCCAAGTACAATCAAATATAGAGTTCTATGGTTTCAGGTATCCACAGCGGTCTTGAAATGTATCTCCAGTAGATATGGAGGTCACTTGTACTTAAAGCTATAACTGCTTTTGCAAATTTTGCTCCAAAAGACTAGCTGCAACTGTCCCCCCAGGATTTATTCAATTGGTATAAAAGGCAGCAACTCAACATATTATAGTGTGTTGGAGATCAATTTATTTTCAACTATTAGAAGATTGGTGTGGGCAACTGAAAGTCAATCTTGTACATCCTTTTTACTTATGTCAAATTACCTCTTTTTGGATAGAAGTCAAGAAAATAATTGAAACATCACTTTGTTACCTGAGAATGGCACATGTTTTATTGGGTCATGTACCAGATTCCTTGGGTTTGAACAATGGATGGAGGGAATGATTGCCAGACATTAATGCATTCACATCTAAATTCATATACTTTTACATATTTGGAAATCTAAGAACATCCTCAATATTCATATACAGGTTTAAGATCCACAGATATTGGATACCCAGGGGAAAAATAATATTGAATTAAAAGTTATAACAGAAGAAGATATTTCAAACAATTTGACAAAATACTCTCCATATCATTTTACACACACACACACATAAACAAACCTGTTTACTTCTTTTCATCTTTTCCACTTTCTCTTCTATTCTATTTTTCAGTTAGTATAGTGTCCCTTAGGAGTATTCACTCTCCCCTTTGACTCCACATTTTATTGAGTTACAATTTAAAATGAAATGGATTTAATTGCCATTGTTCATGCTTGATACTCAACACTCTGGAGGTACAATGTATGTTTCTTATCACATCAAAGTTAAATACACAAAAATAAATTGGCATTTGTTGGTAGCACATGAGTTATAGCCTCAAACAGGAAAAATGGTGCAGCTGTTCATAGGATGAAACCATTAGTTTTACAAGTAGATTTTAGAGCTCAGCAAAAAATTGGTTAATGTATGACAATCCTAATGACTTTGTTTCTTTCTCACTGAGTGCAGGAAGAAGACAATTAAACTCTGATTTTGAGCAAGAAAGGGTGCAATTTTCTTTTCATGAATCTCTCCTTTGAAAATTTCCATTCTTGATAGTGTGTCTCTCCGCTTTGGGTTGCACTAACCCTCAAGTTGACGGTAAATTATGCATTTCTCCAAGGCTGCTATTAATTAATTGCTAATTTCCTTGAATATGTCTGTCATCTTACATAAGGCTCTGCTCCACAGCTGTTTATTCAAGACGTAATTATTCATTCAAGCAAGTATGCCAAAGTAGCCTTCAAAGCTACCTGTATACATAATTTGCTACTCAGACCAGCAACATGCACTTTGGCACATAGGACTTATTCTACTTGAAAGGCATAGAATGCAACAGAAGGGAGTCAGTAGAGATAAGAAAACATCATAACACTAGGAACAGTACACCTGTTCCAGGCATAAAATGGAGTATCTATGGGCATGCCAGCAGTGATGTGCACTTTAGACATAACATGATTGGAATTATGAATCAGGTAGATGTTCATTGGGTTCATCCTTTGGTGCATAAATATTCATATTACACTTTATAAGACTACCAATAGAACAGCTTGCCTTGGAAATTTCTACATTAATGAAACATGCAATGTGTTCTTTAAGTGAATAGAATTTTCACAGAACCATACATATTCTGATAAAATGGCTACTATGGAAAGGTCAGTATTATATTTGATTTATTTACAGATAAGAACCTTCCAATATTTATGAATTTCTTCAGGAATTTCATGAAAATAATTCAGAATGTTAAAAATCAGCTGTAAGAGAAACTAACAAATTTACACTTCCAAGGCTAATGTGTTAGTTCTCCGTATCAGTTATAGTTGCACCTACTTACCAATGTAGATGGTTGAAATTTTCATTTTGTTCATTTTCAATAAGAATTTACCAGAGGTTTCAAATTCCTTTATTAATTCAAAGAAAAAAACTTGAGGTCAAAAAAGGAGAAAAGTCAAATTAAGGGATTTATCCAGTTGTAAACGTGTGTACAATCAAATGTGCCTTCATAATTAGAAACGATTTATACTAAAACAAACAATTTAAAAAATATACAAAAATGTGCATTAAAATATATACACATTTCCACGCAGAAGAGTAAAGATCCAATATAGGACATGGCCAAGATTGTCCAGATCGCTAATTTGATCACATCGAAATACAATAAAAATGTTGCTGAGTCAGACTGAAGGTTCATTTAGTACTGTATCCTATTTCCAACAGGGCAGTTGGTCACTTCTGTTAAGTCCACAAAGTTTGGAGACAGTGCCACACTGCCTTTAAAGACATTAATTTAATGTGTCACAACAGTTTAAAAAAATGTGCAATATGTGCACATGCTTTCAAGTCATCTGCTAACCTATGGCAACTCCATATTGCAACCTGATATTTTTTAGTTATTGGAACATTCTGGAAAAGTCCAGAAGCTTTTCTTAAACAAAGAATACTTAGAGATGGATCATAAATTATTTTCTGTGGCTTTGGCATAAAATTGCACACTTTAAGCAGCTGAGGTGAAGGCATTTCTGGCTGTAGGGGATGTAGAAGTAACAATAGAAATCTCTCCTCCGCAAACATAATTGACACCCTGTTTTCAAAAGTTTATGCTACAAACATTTTTTTCCCTCAGTGAGCCCTACAGGTACTACAAGATCCTTTTTCATAAACTAACATGAGTAATTCTGATGAAAATTCAAATTTTCTCTGCTTTTGGGGTAGAATGTTTGTAGTGTGAGGCCCTGAAGCATGGCCACACAAAATAATATAGAGTCGAAGCATCTCCTTGGTATTGCCTCTATTCCCTCCATGAAAGATAAGAAATGTATGATTTCTATTAATGTCCCAACCTTTATCGATAAATCTTATAATATTGGTGTTGAGGCTATTTTTGTGCAAAAATATTATTAAAAGGTGAGACTAATTGGTTCCAGATGCTGGCTGCACAAAACTTTTAAAAGACAGAATAGATTTGCAACTATATCACTTAGGACCAGTCAATAAAGTTCTTAATTCCAGTACAGTTGGCATTTTTAAAGAGACACCAAATGCCTGGATAAGAAATCAATCAGACTATCACAAGTAACCTAACCAACTACAACATATGTTCTAGGATATAAGTGACAGACCCGGTTTTGAACTCGAAATGTGCCTAAATGTATATTTATATGTGTATTTATGAATGTTTTAATGTAATCAAATTTTTAAATTGAATTGAAATGTTATTGTAATTGTTTATATATGTGTTTTATATTGTAAGCTGCCCTGAGTCCCCTTATTGGATGAGAAGGGCGGGGTAGAAATGCTGTAATAATAATAATAATAATAACTAAAGTACAAAAGAACAGATACAACAGAATGCAATAGAATTTGGTAGAATACAATGGAAGAGAATATAGGATGGTATAGAAACATATGCTTCTGTACTTTAAAAGCCTGACATATTGGATATCAGCTATTCAAAAAATAAAACCTTGTTCCTGATCTGTGCCATCCTTCAAAAATACAACATCAAATACTTTCCTTCTACTAGTGAACAAAAAAGTACCACTTCTCTCTGACAGAAAGGACATTTATCTGTGGCAGTTGTCTCACTTAAAAATCTGCTCTCAATCATCTTAATAGCTTTCAAGAAATTGATTTGCCAATAGTTGATATACCTTCCCTGATATAGCCAGCTCAAACCCAACTGAGATAACAAGCTAATTTCTTTAAAAAATATGTTAGGGCAAACTCGGGGTGAGGTGAGGGGAGGAAAGTTTCAGAATTCATCCGTACCAGAGTAGTGTCATTTTCATCAAGTTTCTATAAGACAGCATTTATTGAAATATTTGTAGCTTTACCCACTATAATCTCCATTCTCATTTCTTAGATTTCTACTCTGGGATAATGATCTTAAGAGTATAGCTTCATATAGCAACCTGATATTTTTGAGTTATTGGAACATTTAAGATGGTTCCCACTTTTGGTGACTCATCAGAGTGTTCTTGGCAACATGGGATGTTTGCCATTGCCTTCTTGAGACAATTGAGAGTCTCAATTGTTCAAGGTCACCTACTGGGCTTTCACAAGTGAACAGAGATTCTAACTGTGGTTTTCCAAAATCCCAGGATGCAGCTACACTGTAGAATTAATGCAGTTTGACACTACTATAATTGCCATGACTCAGTGCTTTGGAATCCTGGGATTCGTAGCTTGGTGAAGTACCAACACTCTTTGGTAAAGAAGGCTAAAGATATTGTAAAACTACAACTTTCATAATTCCATAATACTGAGCCATGACAGTTAAGGTGATGTGAAACTTTATTAATACTACAATGTATCATCTTCACCACAGGCTGTCACTAGTGGCTGAGTATGATTGTCTTCCAAGAGTAGAGTGTTGGTGGGTGGACTCAAAAATGACTATAGGGAGCTATTCTGGATCCGCATGATCTTTTATAGATCCTTTCTACACTGCCATATAATCCAAATGATCAAATCAGATATTCCACATTATCTGCTTTGGACTGGATTACATGAGTCTACACTGCCACAGAATCCAGTTCAAAGCTGATAATCTGGATTTTATATGGTAGTGTAGAAGGGGCTATAGTGAGGAGATACATTTCCAGATGGAAGGTGGTTCTGACAAGGATGTGCTTGGCACGGTTCTCCATTTTGCCCTCTATTTGTACCTCTTCAAATCCACAGCACTGTTGGTAACAGCTGACCTCCAGTTAGAATGCTCGAGGGCCAGGGCTTTCCCATTTTCTGTGTTTACTCCACATTTTTAAGGTTAGCTTTAAGCCCATCTTTAACTCTCTTTCTCTGTCCACCAACATTCCACTTTCCATTCTTGAGCTCACAGCAGAGTGGGAGACAGCAATTAGGCATTCAGACAATGCGGCCAGCCCAGCGAAGTTGATGGTGGAAAATCATCACTTTAATGCTAGTGGTCTTTGCTTCATCCAGAACACTGACATTTGTTCACCTATCTTCCCAAGAGATTTGCAGGATTTTTTTTTAAGGTAACGCTAATTGAATCCTTCCAGAAGTTGAGAGTGTCATTTGTAGACGGTTCATGTTTCACAGGCATACAGCAGAGTTAGGAAGACAATAGCTTCATAAGCAAGCATCTTGGTATCCCTGTAAATATCTTGATCCTCAAACACTCTTTGCTATATTTAAAAAAAATGCTGCACAGTGTTGTATTTCAGCATCAATGTTGACTTTTGTGGAGAGGTGGCTGCCTATATGGTGGAAATGGTCAACGTTTTCTGACGTTACACTATTAAGTTTTATTTCTGACATTGCAGACAGATTTTTGCATGCTTCTGCAAAGATGTTTAAAGTGGCATCTAAGTCTTCTTCTGAATGAGCACAACTATATTGTTATCTGCATATTGGAGTTCTATAACAGAAGTAACTGTGACCTTAGTTTTGACTTTCAGCCTGCTGAGGTTTAATAACTTGCCATCTGTCCAATAGGTGGAGCTGAGATTAAAAAGTTTCCATAGTCTGCTCTTTCTCCCTTTTTGAAAAGGGTGATGATAGTGGCATCCGCACTTTTTCAATGTGCTTGTGGAGTTATTGTATCATCTCAGGTCCATCCTCTTTAAAGATTTCAGTACAAATTCCATCCGGTCCACAAGGTTTGTTATTTTTTAATTGGATGTTGACTTTGCTGACTTTCTCCAACCTAGGCAGTATTCCAAGCTCATCACTGGTTTGTTGTTGCAGGATTTGCGAGAAAAACTCTTTGGCTACATTAGAACTTCAGTTAAGGAGGTTCTAGTACTGCTCTTTCCAACATAGTGCAATGGATCTTTTGTCCTTTCGAAGTTGGCTTCCATCTGCACCCTAGACTGACACTCAAACCATTACACAATGTTGGCTCTTATGTGTACATGTGACATTATATATGGCACAATTGTTCTTTCAGAAGTTCACTCAGGGTTTCTTAAGGGTTAAAGCTACTCATGTCATATCTCTCTGTCTAGCTATTCATTTGTTAGACCTAGTGGATTTGTCTTAAAGCACTTTCATTACTATCAAAGCTGTGTTGTGAATCAGACTGATTTCCTCTTGGAAAAGGATGGGTATGTACAGTTACTGAGTTTTCTACCTCAAGGCTAGATAATCTAACATAATAGCAGTGTGTCAGCTTTCAGCACTAGGTTTTCTGTATTCAAAGAAAATGTTACAGTGGGGGAGAACAAAGATATCTAAGGTTTGGGGTACTTTTATTGGAGTGGAGCTACTAGAAAGAAGGCTATAGTAGAAGAAACTAGCTAGTGCTAAAACACAATTCCTTCTGAAGCCCTTACAAATTGATATGAAAATAGAAGAGGTGGAAGAGGTGAGCAAAAGACAGCTATTCAAAATTGACCTCTCTCTTATAGTTTCAGTCTTTAGAGGAGGAGATTTGTAACACAAGAGGGAAGTCAAAGGAATATGTGATGGTAGTGAATTTTATTCTTTCCATGGCTAGCATTGAATGTAAACATGTATGGGATAGAAACTGGAGTTGGCCATGGTTTTACTATGTAGAATAAAAAGTTTGGTGGCTACTGGCTACTTCTTAGAAATGGATCCAGAAACTTAGATTTGGGCTAAAATTAAACTTAGTCTGGCACAGATTAATCTCCCCACTGATATTGGATCCATCAACTGTTCTCTATTTGTGTATCTTAGTTTATCCATATTATGAAATGATTCATATCACATTTTGAACTGATCTACATTTGGGGCCGTGAACAAACTTGAAGCTATTCTTCCTCTTCCTTTGTCTCATTTTTCCCTCTTCCTCTTTTTCCCCTTTCTCCTCCTTTTCTTTTTCTTCTTCCTATCCCTCTTGCTTTCCAGAGCAGTTTTGGCATTATGACTCTTAGTGCAAGCAACTGCACTGGAAGGAATCCCATTATCCAATAGATCTGAACTGATCCAACTATCTGAAGCAATTTGCCCAGTGCTGCCCTGAGCTTATGTCTGCAGAAATTAGCAGCTGAGGTTTTTTATGGCATGGATACGAACATTGTCAACTGCTAATTCATTGGGTCAAGTTGATTTTCAAAATCAAAACAATCAAAATCTTGCACCCTTTATCTGAAGCTAAACGTCTTATCTTCTAAATCTCAAGAATAAAAAAAAAGTCTGTCCCACTGGCAAAGACCCATTTCCTCTGTGGTAACTGAAATCTATGGTAGCCTTCTGTCTCACTCTGGAACTGTAAACTGATAACTCTGTAGAAAATTTTCACTTGAAATCCAAGTCTTAATTAAACAAATGTTGTGATGTTTGCCTGCCTCCATTTCTGCCAATGTTATTATTTTTTCATTTGATTGACTTCCAGTCTATGTGTTTCGGTTGTACTACAAAATTCTCTATTGACCAAGAAAATTTACAAAAGGGGAAAAATAAGGACATGGCTGCTAAGAGATCATTGGGAAGTGCCCTGGTATAATGTGTGTATGTGTTTTCAATTTCATCAAGATTTAAAAGTATATTTTCATAAGACAGAAGCAAAAGAATGTGGGGGGAAATCACTTAAGACATAATTTTAAATTACATCTTGGAAAAACAAGAGTTATCTGTTTGAGTAGATTTGTATAACATTGTCTTAATATTCTAATATTCTACAATGGGTCTTATGTGGGGCAGTTGAAAACCTGGGGTGCAGCATCAGATACAGAACTGTAAGATCTCATAACAGAGCCATGCAAGTCTCAGGTTCCTATGAGTTGCTCTCCCAAACATATATATGTCTCCTGCACCATCTTCTGACTTCTGTGTGAAAACTCTTAAAATTCCATAACAGAATTCTGTTTATCTCTCATATTCCAATAAACATCACAAGGCCTGGACTAAGACTTGCCACAAATTCTTCTTCCCACTGATATCAAATACATCAACTGTCCATAATTTATGTTGCTCAGTCCAGATACCTTCTGTTTTGTAGAATTCCTCTGGGATCCAGCTTCTACAGGTGTAGTTCACCTGATTTTTCATTACACTACGTATCACAATTTTCATTTCTGGGTTATAAATGCATTGGTTCTGTCATAAAAAAACATGGAAAAGGTTTCTTAAATGGCAAAAACTTTGTTTTTGTGGGACATCTTGCAGCACATTTTCCTATAGTTTTTCAATGAATATCTCATAGAGCCTCAACCAATTCAACATAGTTTGTGGCATCCACAATAACAATGTTTCTGGAGTATAACAACTACTTTCAAAGTAAGCACCACGCAATTAAACAGGAAATAACACATTCTAACCAGGAACAGAAAATTTCAATTTTTGTTACATAGTGTTATACACAGACACATATATGCACACATACGAGGGGTCTTCCAAAAGTTTCCACACTTTTATATTTATTATTTATATTGAAAATTGTGAAAACAGGTGGAGGAGTAATTGGTCATGTCTGATAGTGTCATGTGACTACTCTGTCTGGCAAGCTGTCTGACCTTGCAGTTTAGTATAATTGTCACACTGTGGTGAAGATTGCTGCAAAATGTATATGTTGCACCAAAGAGGAATTGCATCTGTCATATACTTTTTGTAAACAGAAGGTATGCTGGGAGCACAAATTCATCTCCGCATGTGCACTCAGTATAGAGATAAAGTACAGTTGTCTATGAATGGACTGAAATATTCAAAAATGACCATACTAGTGTGATGGATCCAGAGCACTCCAGACATCCAGCTACAGCCATGGTCACGAGGAATGAAGAAAGAACTGGAAAGGATCCACAAGAACAGAAGAATAAGAGTCAAAGAGGTTGCAGGAAGGCTGAATATGATTATTGGATCTGCCTATGCCCTCATTCATGACAGCATTAAAGTGTGTGGCAGATGGGTACCAAAGCATCTGACAGAGGAGCGTAAGTGCAAGCACTTAGGTGTTAGTTTCTAACACTTGGCCTGTTAACATGAAGAAGGTGGAAGCAGTGGTGCATCAGTGGCTACATGCTCAACCAAAAATATTTTTGCTGATGGCATTAAAAGGTTAGATCAGTACTGGAAAAAATACATCACAAAAGAAGGTGAATATGTAGAAAATTTGTTTTTTTTAATTCTTAATCATTTTAAAGTGTAGAAACTTTTTAAAGACTCCTCATGCACATGGGTTTGTGTGTATAAATATGATCACACACATAATTTTTAAAGTTTCACGCATGATAATCCTCGTATGCTCTTCTGCTTCTCTTTTTATCATTTATCTTTCTTTTGGCAGACCTAGTGACATGCATGTCTAAATGATCTTTCACTGATCAAACATTACTGAAAATACTTCACAACATTTATTTGTATCATCAAACATCAACACTGAAGAAATCAAGTGATGTATCTCATCACTTTTGTAAACCAGTCCTACCTCTTTTTCATCCCAGTTTTACCGTGTGCGATTCTTTGATATCTTGAATGCCATTAAAAGCTAGAGGATTACCTCCAACTTATGAATGAAACAGTACTTTTCTTTGAACTAAGAAGACAACTTATTAGCTGAACCCAGTTTAAAGGAAAAAATGAATGACTCTAAGAAGACAACCATATGTGCTTCAGTTGAGAACTACTAATGATTGTTTACACATATTAAGAGAGGGATCAAAAGGAGACAGCATCATTGAAGGACAACAGAAGAAACTCATCAAGGGACTTGAAATCATAGATCATGAAAACATGTTCTTGTCAAAAAAAATCACAAGAGAAATCTGAAGAAAGATACTAAAAATTTAAAAAATGCATTCTGATAAAAACATGGTATTGTCTTTCAGAAGAGGAGTGAAGAAGAGAAGAAAAAGGAAACAAGTGGTTTATACCATGCAAGAAAATAACATAAGGCAAATTTTATAGAAGAAAACAATGACTTATATCAAGCAAGAAACTCAAAGATTGCAACACACAAAATTAGAATTCATGCCTTTGTTCCAATGTAATCACAATTATTTGGGTGCAATTACTGACATGGTGGGAGTGTAGTTAATACAAAATCAAGCAATTAAATGAGGAAAGGGAGCTTAAACAATTCTGTGGTACTTCATTTTATTATTAGAAAGATGAAATCATGCTACATTAGAGAAAGACATGCCATCGTAATAGTTTCTACAGAATTTCTCCAAACTACCAGTCAACTCAATCATCATACTATCCACTTTCCAGTCCCCGATGTTCTGAGAACAAGCAGGAATAGCTGTTGTAGGGATAGCAGCCAATCACAGTGCAGCTAAGGCCAGAACTGGGAAAGGTTGCATTATTATTACAGCTCTCAGTCCAGTAATCACTTTATTGGGAATTTTGGAAATTAGAACCCCCAAAATCGACTTTTTCCATGTTCTGAGCTAAGCTGAATGGTAATGAAAGCCTGAAATGACCATCATCTCTATTAGTGTTTGCAGAGAAAGTGTGCCTGTCTCACAATTAGGAAAATGGCAGTTACTTATGCATAAACGTTTTTTAAACTCCATTACAATATATTCAACATGATTGTCATGTACAGTCCCTATCATTTCCAATTGGAGTGGTCAATGTTTTTTTTTTAAGTAATAATATAGATCCAAACTCACACCCAATCTTTGCATTTGGACACCCAGTGGAAACAGATGGACACATAATATTTAATCAGTCAACAAGAACTCATATTCAGATTAGAAGCTACTTAAATTATCACAAGTGGACTGAAATTTTAATGAAACTGATTAAAACATCATAGCATAGAAATGCATCACATAATAATTATTTGGATGTGTTCAAACCACCAATCCCTTAGGGAAAAAAACCCTTCTTCAAAAAAATCTCTCTGACTGTATACTGTGATGTGCAAAAGCAATCTGTAATAAACTCACAAACTAGGAAATACTTAAAGAAAGTGACAAACCCCAAAAGTTTAAACCTGCCTGAAATGCATACCATTTCCTCTAAAATTCTACTATTTAATGCCATATCTAGCTATCTGTGAGGGATAAGATGGAGTGCAAGAAGTAGAAAGACCTGTCCTCCAAACAATTTTAGAGTTATAATTTTTTGCTAATTCTGTTCTCTAAGAAAGTAATCAGTAATTTTAACAATATTCTTTATGTTGATATCAAGTTTTTGAATGCTGCACAGTTTTTGAAGACTGCAATTTAAGACTTATTTGTATGTGGACCTTTTGTGCATAAAACAGCATTGTCAGTGAAGAAAATTTTCCATTGTATAGCCTTTGCTTCAGCAAAAAAAAATGTCAGGATGGAGAGAAAGAAGAGCTAAAACTCCTTAAGAGAAAAAAGCAGATTGAACATCACTTATCTGGAATTCCAAAATATTCCAAAATTGTCCACATAGGTGACTGTGATAGTGACATCTTTGCTGTCTGAGTCAATGTACACAAACTCATTAAAATATTACATAAAAGTGAATAGTATGTATTTCAGATTATGTGAATAGTATGTATTTCAGATTATAAGATGTAAATGGAGCATAAATTATTTTCATTTTCAGATGTGTCCCTGAGTGGGCTCAGTGCCCGGCTGTAGGCCCTGCCTGCTGTACCTACAAGCATCGAGCACTTGGTGCTTGACTGTAGGTCCTGGACCTATGAGCATTGAGTGCTCAGTGCTCGACTGCAGGCCCGGCTTGCAGGGCCTACAGTCGAGCACCGAGCACTTGATGCCCATAGGCCCAGGACCTACAGCCAAGTGCTTGATGCTCGTAGGACCTGGCTGGCAGGGCCTAAAGGCCCTGTTAGGCCCTGCTGCATTGCTGCCCAAGGTCTAAAAATCTTCACTCGTATAAGAGCCCATTTTTGGAAGTGGTGGCTGGAAATGAGGCCATACGAATGGGACAAACAGAAACGGGTAGCAATTCCATACAAATGCATGAGACGAGTACATATGTGCATGGTTTCAGAACACTTGTGTTTTAGAAACCATTTTTCTAAGTTTCAAAAATAATGTAAAGGATTCTTCTCTCTTTTTTAATATATGAACTCTAGAGCTCATAAAAAAAGATATTGTCCTTAAAATATCCTGGTAGAAAAACAAAACAGGGCATCTTCATTGAAATAAGGTTTAGAAGAAAAAGACATTGGCTAACTCAAAGCTTGAAAATTTACCTATTTGAATTGCAATCCCCAGCATCCTTCCTGTTGGCTGGAATTGTACATGAAACAGTAGTGCAAAACTTTTTCAAACTTTGAAATAAATCAAAGTTGGTATTACTCATAGGCTGCTCCTTAGAACTTACAGAAATTGGGAAGGTTCCAAAATTTTAGTAAATAAAATAAGGCACAAATTGATTTTTTTTCAGTAGTAAATTCAAATTACAGGTACAGAAATGAGTGGCAGAGGGAATGAAGAAACAGCAGAATTCTTAAATTACAGAACAGCCATTCTCCCCCCTATAAAACAAAAGAAGTACATATCAACCAAAGACTATAGCATCGAGTGTGGATGATTTAAACATTCGGTACTTGGTGGAATTTGCCAACTCATCATGAAAATCAATATGAGACACAAACTGAGGATCATTCAGGTTCATTTACCACTGAAGGGCCATTGAAAGCGGAAGCAAAAGAACAGTCTGAAAACCAAGACAGCTGGTAAATGATAAATAACCAGCTCTACCATCATCATGGGGAAAATATAACAGCATGGAGGACATGAAGAAACAAGGCAAAGAAGAAAAGGAGGGGGGATGTTCGCCGTCAACTGTTGGAGGAGAAAAAGTAGGATTTGTAACCAGACATACTTTCAAAGATGGGACAAATAAAATAAAATAAAATTTGGGGTCATATGCCAAAGTCCTGTTGGAACACAATGCTGACATAAAAATAGTTTTGCAAGTGGTTGTGCTTACTCAGTGATTGCTTAAATGTGATCCCTTGTGTCGCCAAATGTTCTCCAAGCACCTATAAAGCCTTGTCTGATACTATTAACTTGACTGGTGACGGGAGCTGAAAGACCCATGCAAACAGGTGAGCTCAAGCCCATGACACCCATTATGGTACTGGTGAGTCAAAGAGTAGGAGTTCGCACATATACACAGGCTTGTGTTTAAACCTTGCTAAAAGTGCAAATAATTTGAATCTAGCCTCAACTGGGACAGAGCATGATGCAGTGGAAATGTAAAGCCCCATCTACACTGCCATATAAAATCCAGATTATCTGATTTGAACTGGATTATATGGCAGTGTAGGCTCATATAATCTAGTTCAAATCAGATAGTCTGGATTACTTGATATGATAATCTAGATTATATGGCAATGTAGATCCAGACTAGGAGCCCCGGTGGCGAAGTGCGTTAAAGCACTGAGCTGGAAACCGAAAGGTCCCAAGTTCAATCTCCGGGAGTGGCGGGAGTGGCCGCTGTTAGCTCCAGCTCCTGCCAACCTAGCAGTTCGAAAACATGCCAATGTGAGTAGATAAATAGGTACCACTCCAGCGGGAAGGTAACGGCATTCCGTGCAGTCATGCTGGCCACATGACCTTGGAGGTGTCTACGGACAACGCCGGCTCTTCGGCTTAGAAATGGAGATGGACACCAACCCCCAGAGGGGAAAACCTTTACCTTAGATCCAGACTAAGATACATCTTCATGTATTTGGGATGTCAGACTTCACTTATTTTCTTTTTGCATGCAAAAACATGCAAAAACGAAGTGCTCTGCTCTACAAGAATGTTGGAAATGCATCTCAGAGAGCAAAACATGACCCAAAGAAACAGTTTTCAGTTATCAAAGTCTCCTGTCTGTTATTCACCTATCCTAACTACCGTGAGATGTAAACTGACACTCTAAGGACCTCATCACAGTCGAGCTTGGATCAACTTTAAATCCACTTTAGGGAGGGGGCCTTAAACAGCTAAGCCAGACAGGTCCTGGGCCTTACCAATCTACAAACCCCAGAATTCTGAAGGAGGCAGAAAGTGGATTCATGCTCTAGTGTGATAAGGCATTGCTTCTCAAACTGTGATCTGCAGCTCCCAGAAATCCCATTCAGTTTACCAGCTGTTAGGATTTCTGGAAACTGAAGTCCAAAACATCTGGAGAAGCAAAGTTTGAGAATCACTGCTCTAAGGAATCTTTTCTCCTGAGCTATGCCCATCCTTTTATTTTCTCACTTCCAAAAATGAATTTAGCTTAGTACATTATCAACTCTGCACACTTAGGGCTCATCTGCTCAAGCCATTTAATACAAGGTCAGACTGGAGTAGCAAAGCTCAGGACTGGCCCTGGGAACAATTACATTACTCATCCTCATCCTATAGCAGTGGTGGGGCAGAGTCCAGAACATCCAAAGGAGATGAAATCAGTTTGGCTTCACTGAACTGTTACCTTAACTGTTGCTGCTGAAGGAGTTCTGTGGAGCTTGGGATTGTTCTTGATCATTTTGCACACTTGGAGACATCAACAAAGAGGGAAGAAAGAGATCCCAGCATACTGTCAACAAAGGTGGCCAGTGACAGCCAGGAACTCTCAAGTGCTCTGTAGCGTCTGCCATAGTGATGGAAGGGCAAATAAAACCCAATCCATCCCCTTTTGTCTGTGCAACAGAATTTAAAAGAGATATATCCTGAGACGATATCAGAGCATTCTGTGCAAAATATACTGCTTCCTTGGGCGGGGGATTTCTGTCCATTTCACATTTTCTATGAAATGTGTGTGAGTGTTCTTATGGACAAAAAAAATTCTAAATGACATCTTGAATTGCAAAAAAAAAAAAAAAAAAAATCTTGGTTGTTCTCCTTTTCCTTGCCTTACATTCCTGTAATATGGACAGAAGACATGTGAACTCCTATCATGTTTTTTCTCTACATTAATTTCAGTTGTTTGGTATCATACATTTCTATCAATTTGAAGTGTTCATACAGAATTCTGCCTTTCAAATACAACTTGGAAAAAATTCTGTCAGAAAGGGGCATAATTAAGGAAAAAGGGTTAATTTAGCTAAAGATCCTTTACTTAACTGGAACACTCATGAAGTTAAAATCCTATTATTTGTTCTAATCAAACCTATGTATACCTTAATGGTAAATATGTGTAATTTTAAAATGCTGCACTTGATCTTTTCACATTTACAATTTATCTTTGCAACATATTATGTGTATGTAGGTTGTGTTTTTTTGTTAAGTATCCTTCCAGTATAGTAATTTTTCTGGCTAATTCAGGTTGGTTATGTAGTTATCTCTTCCCAATTTGCTTTTCTCTTTTTTCTCACTTCAAATTAATACTATTGAGTGTTCCTGGCAGCCATATTTTAAAGATGCCAGTGATATACGTCATAAATATCAACATAAAATTTGGAAACCTATTCAGTGTAGAAATTGGTTATTCACTATTATAACTCTTCTTCATTAAAATCAGGAATATTGCAAAGGTCAAATGTTTCAAATAGAGATGGTTAGATGTGCCTAAATTAGGCACAAGTCAATCCAGTATATTTTTGCCCAATGCAAAATGTTCATATACTAAGACCAAGATGGGGATCCTGTAGTTTTCAAGTATGTTGCTAAACTGCAACACCCAGAAACATTAACCAATATAACCAAAAGGGAGGACTATTGGAAGCTGGACTACAAAAACATCTGGACTTTGCCCATCACACTTGAGGCATTGCCAGTATATCTGAAATTCTGTAACTCCCTAAATGAGCCTATTCAGGCCTTTATTCTTAGGGGAAGGTTTCGTCTTGGTCCCATCACCTCCTCTTGGCAAGGACTTGAGATATAGTCTTTTCAGGGGCTGTCTCAAGGCTATGGAACTCTATACTAAGGTAGGTATCCCCCCCCCCCCCACAATCTCATTCAAGACCTTTCTATTTTAAACAAACTTTCAGCTTTTAACTGGTTGGAGTAGTGCAATGGTGTCAGGACCCAGGCTGCAGAGCACCAATAACCATGCGCAGAGACCAGAATCTATCTAATATCTTTATTAAAGAAATATATAAAGTCAATAAAAACAAGTGAAGAGTATAGTTCAGAAGCAGACCTTTCAGGAAAGGCCAAATATAGTCCAGGAAAATATTGTCCAATATAAGATATTAGAGTTCAAAGTTATAATCCACTTGACCGAAACACACACTTTGCCAAGCAAAGTGTGGGGAAATGACAGGGTCCTTAAAATCCAAAGTAGCTTGACAACAAGGCTGGAAAATAGACTTGGTTCTTGGCAAAATCAAAACTTGAAACGAGGCAACATGAAATATGAACTGAGTCCAGAGAAGTCCGTGAAACAAAGCTAGGCTGGAAACTTGATCCGTGAAACAAGACAAGGCTGAAAACTCGATCCAGGAACAGGGAACTGGGGTACGAAGTCCACACACGATCTCTCTCCTCAAGCTGAACAAATTGACTCCGCAAGGTTCCCCTTGCGGCAAAACCCCTATATAGGATCTTGTTTTCCCGCCAATAGAACACTTTCCCTGGAGAACAAGAAGTGAAACCCAAACTGTGTCCAGATGCATGACTCCTTAGAATTTCCCAAGGGAAGCAGACTTAATCAGCTAATTGTCTGGCAGCGATTCTGAGGCTCCGGCGATTAGCCTCCTTCGCTCCTCTATCTCTATTATAATTGTCCTTTCAGGAAAACGGGGGAGAATTCTACCCAAGGCTTGTTTGGTTAACTTCCTGAGGACAAACATCCTCCAGGTGGCGAGGCTCCGATTCAAGCTGGACCGGTGGAAATCCCAAATTTTCCTCCTCATCTGCCACAATAGCACTAGGAACGGGACTACAAGGCCCATGAGACATCACACTATCCCCCTCCTCAAGGCCCCTCTCCAACATGGCCGCTCTCCTCGAGTCGCGGGGCCGCGGCTTGGCGGGGTAGGCCTGATGAAAGCGGCGAACTAAGTCGGGGGCATGGACCGTGGAAGCGTCTTCCCAAGAGCGTTCTTCGGGCCCAAAACCCACCCAGTCAATGAGATACTGAAGGCGGCGGCGATGAAAGCGAGAATCCAAAATGTCCTGAACTTCGAATTCCTCCTCCCCGTCCACCAAAACAGGGGCGGGGGCCGGTCGGTCCACATCGGGGCGTACCCCATCCGCCGGAAGGAGCAGGGAACGATGAAACACCGGATGAATGCGCATGGAGCATGGGAGTTGGAGTTTGAAAGTCACGGGGTTAAGTTGCGCCACCACTGGGTAGGGACCAAGGAAACGGGCATCTAACTTTCGGCAAGGACGGTGGGAGGGCAAAAAGCGAGTGGACAACAGAACCCAATCTCCTACCTTGATTTCAGGGCCTGGCTGGCGATGGCCGTCAGCGTGGCGTTTATAGTCCTCCTTGGCTTGATCCAGTTGTTGGTGCAAAAGTTGTTGCACCGCTGTGAGTTCTTGCAGCCAGTCCTCCGCTGCAGGGACTTCTGAAGTTTCGATGACAGAAGGGAAGAAACGCGGGTGGAAGCCCTAGTTCGCAAAGAACGGGGTTTCTTTAGTTGAAGCCTGGACACCATTGTTGTAAGCAAACTCCGATAGAGGTAATAGGGAAGCCCAATTGTCCTGTTGATAGTTTACATAACAGCGAAGGTATTGTTCCAAAGTGGCATTGGTGCGCTCAGTTTGCCCATCTGTTTGGGGATGGTGAGCAGAAGATAAACGAGAGTCTATGCCCAATAGTTTCTGTAGTGCTTTCCAGAAACGAGAGGTGAATTGAGATCCACGGTCAGTGACTAAACTCTTGGGCAATCCATGTAGCCGGAAAATATGCTGAAGGAATAAATCTGCAGTCTCTTTGGCCGTGGGGAGACCATCACAGGGAATGAAATGGGCCAACTTGGTAAAAAGGTCCACCACCACTAGGATCGTGGTAAATCCAAGGGAGGGTGGTAGGTCAGTGATAAAATCCGCAGAAATTATCTCCCATGGGCGAGATGGAGTAGGAAGGGGATGCAGTAGCCCTGACGGCTTCTCCCTTCTTGTCTTGGAACGCTGGCATACCGGGCAGGTATTGACATATTTCTCCACATCCTTGCGGATCTTGGGCCACCAGAAATCCCATAGGATCAAGTGCATGGTTTTGAAAAGTCCAAAATGCCCTGCTGGCTTGCAGTCATGACACAGATGAAGTGCCTTTTCTCTGCCTGGACCTGGAGGGATGTAAACATGATTTCTGTAGCATAATAGCCCATCCTTAAGTGAGAAAGGGAAACGTAGTCCTTGGCGAATCTGTTCTTGAGCCCAGGCATCCGCCTGCTGACTGGCTCTAATTCCTTGAGCGCAAAGGGGTTCTGGGTTAGAGGGAGTTGGTTCAATTGAAGTGGATTTGGTGTTTCCCACTGTGAGCGTGGCAAAGTTTTCGGGCTGCAGCAATCGAGATTCGAAGGTCTCTCTGCGTCCTGCAGCATACTCTGGTTTCCGTGATAGAGCATCTGCCTGCTTGGTCTGAGCCGGGGTTACATAATGGATCTGGAAGTTAAAACGTTCAAAGAATAAAGCCCAGCGCTGCTGCCTTTGATTTAGCTTTCGTGCGGTCCTTAGGTGTTCCAAATTTCGATGATCAGTATGAACCTCAATGGGAAATTTGGCCCCTTCTAA
Organism: Anolis carolinensis; assembly: GCF_035594765.1. Lineage (NCBI taxonomy): Eukaryota > Metazoa > Chordata > Lepidosauria > Squamata > Anolidae > Anolis > Anolis carolinensis. The sequence continues at coordinate 21,709,057 of NC_085844.1, forward strand.
CCAATGTCTCCAATTTTCAAAGGCTGCCTTTATGGCCAAAAGTTCTTTCTCCCAAATAGTGTAATTTCTCTCTGGGGCTGTTAGTTGACGGGAGTAATAGGCACAAGGGTGAAGATGCTCTCCCACTGGTTGCATGAGTATAGCCCCAATTGCCACATCAGAGGCGTCAGCCTGCACAACAAAAGGGGTTTTAGGATCAGGGTGCTGTAGAATTGGCTGGGTTGTGAATAACTTCTTTAGTTGCTGGAACCCTTTCTCTGCTTGCTCCGTCCAGCGGAAAGGCTGTTTCCCACGGATGCAGCTGGTGATTGGGTCAGACCAGCGGGCGAAGTCTGGGATGAATTTGCGGTAGTAGTTCGCGAACCCCAAGAAGCGTTGCACTTCGTTCTTGTTGGTTGGCGCCTGCCATTCCAATACTGCTGAAACCTTTGCCGGGTCCATGGAGAGCCCTAGTGACGAGACGCGGTATCCCAGGAAGTCTACCTCTTGTAGATCAAAGGCGCATTTTTCTAACTTGGCATATAGTCCATGATCTCGCAATCGTTGTAGCACCATTTTGACGTGTTGCTCGTGTTCCGATTGTGATCTAGAAAACACCAAAAAATCATCCAAGTATATGATCAAGAACCGATCTAGATAATCCTGGAAGATATCGTTGACAAAACGCTGGAACGTTGCGGGAGCTCCGGATAATCCGTAATTCATGACTAGGGACTCAAATAATCCGAATTTGGTCTGGAAGGCGGTTTTCCATTCGTCCCCTTCTCTGATGCGAACTAGATTGTAAGCCCCCCGGAGATCCAGCTTGGTGTAAACCTTGGCCCCTCGGAGCCGGTCTAATAGGTCTGAGATCAAAGGCAGGGGGTAGCGGTTCCGTTTCGTGATATTGTTCAATGCTCTATAGTCCACAACCAAATGTAGGTCCCCTGACTTCTTTTTCACAAACATCACTGGAGAAGCAGCTGGGGATTGAGAGGGTCTGATGAACCGCTTGCGAAGGTTTGACTCTATAAACTCCCTGAGAGCTTCTTGCTCTGGTTCAGTCAGGGAGTAGAGGTGTCCTCGCGGAATCGGGGCCCCCTCCACCAAGTCATTGGCACAGTTGTAGGGTCTATGTGGGGGCAGCTTCTCGGCTTCCTTTTCATTGAAAACATCCCAAAAGTCTGAATATTTCTTGGGCAAGGTGATAATGGGCTCAGCATCCGTGGCATGACAGACCTTGGCTACTAGACAATGGTTTTGGCAATATCTTGAGGCAAACTGTAGTTCTCTGTTGGACCAGGAGATGTTTGGGTCGTGGAGTGTCAGCCATGGAATTCCCAAAATCACAGGGAAGTGGGGAACCTCGGTAACAAAGAAGGAAATTTCTTCCATGTGTTCCCTTATCCACATCCTGGTGGGTTCAGTCCATTGGCTTACTGGACCTGTCTTTAGGGGACGGCCATCTATGGCCTGCACCACCCGGGCATTCTTGAAATCATGATATTGTAATCCTAGAGAGTTGGCATACTCTCTATCGATGAAGTTGTTTGTTGCCCCTGAGTCTATCATGGCATGGATCATGACGGGTCCTTTTTTCACTGACCACAGTGTGACCACCAGGAGAAATAGGACCCCGGTTTGTGGCTCTTGAGTGGGGTTTTTGACCTTGTTGGCGAGCCTCTCTACGCCCGGTCGCTGGCTTCCCCCGCCGGCTTTGCTCCAGCCGCCTCGGCCGTCTCCGTCTCCGCGGAGGACGCCACCGCCAGGCGAGCGGCGGGCTTCCTTTTGGCTGGACATTCTCTGGTGAAGTGGCCCCCATTCCCGCAGTACCAACATAGATTCAAACGTTGGTGGCGGGCCTTCTCGGCAACATCTAGTCTGGGGCGCACATTGCCCAACTGCATCGGTTCCTCCTCGCTTCCCATGTGGGTTGGGGCTGGCGGTGGGGATCTCCATACTGGACATGGTTGAACACTGGCAGAAGCAGGGGGTTTCACTCCGGCTCTCCCACTCTGGCCTCGGAGCCACTGTTTTTTGTTGGCTATTAGGGCTTCGGCTCGTAAACACTGGTTGATGAGTTTCTCAAGAGTCCCTGGAGGATCCACCTTAGAGATCTCTTCCTGCATCTCGAAGTTGAGGCCCTCACGAAACTGTCCTCTAAGGGCTATATCGTTCCAGCCGGTGCTCTGAGCCAGCACCCGGAACTCGGCTATGTACCAGGACAACGGCCTGTCCCCTTGGAAGAGGCGCCGGAGTTTATGGCCGGCCGCCTCCTCGTCGTCTTCGATCCCCCAGGTCTTTCTAAGGTGATTCAAGAAATTTTGCGCAGAGCTTAGGTGCGTGGAACCCGCATCAAACAGCGCCATCGCCCAATTGGCCGCAGGCCCATCTAGGAGGCTGTAGATCCACGCCACTTTGACACTTTCTTGAGGAAATTCAGCTTGGCGGGCTTCTAAGTACGCCTGGCATTGGCGACGGAAAACATGAACCTTGGAGGCTTCTCCAGAAAACTTGGTTGGTAGCGCTAGGGCAGGGAGACGGACACCGCGTTCCTTCAAGCCCAGAATTTCACCCTCCTGCGTTCGGAGAGTATCACGGATTCTATTGAATTCTTCTTGGGAAATGGTGTAACTGGCCGGTTGAGCCTCCGCTCCGGTTCCTGTAGACATTCTGGCCTTGGTTAATTGGTGCTTAAGTCGGCGGAGTCAAACTGTCAGGACCCAGGCTGCAGAGCACCAATAACCATGTGCAGAGACCAGAATCTATCTAATATCTTTATTAAAGAAATATATAAAGTCAATAAAAACAAGTGAAGAGTATAGTTCAGAAGCAGACCTTTCAGGAAAGGCCAAATATAGTCCAGGAAAATATTGTCCAATATAAGATATTAGAGTTCAAAGTTATAATCCACTTGACCGAAACACACACTTTGCCAAGCAAAGTGTGGGGAAATGACAGGGTCCTTAAAATCCAAAGTAGCTTGACAACAAGGCTGGAAAATAGACTTGGTTCTTGGCAAAATCAAAACTTGAAACGAGGCAACATGAAATATGAACTGAGTCCAGAGAAGTCCGTGAAACAAGGCTAGGCTGGAAACTTGATCCGTGAAACAAGACAAGGCTGAAAACTCGATCCAGGAACAGGGAACTGGGGTACGAAGTCCACACACGATCTCTCTCCTCAAGCTGAACAAATTGACTCCGCAAGGTTCCCCTTGCGGCAAAACCCCTATATAGGATCTTGTTTTCCCGCCAATAGAACACTTTCCCTGGAGAACAAGAAGTGAAACCCAAACTGTGTCCAGATGCATGACTCCTTAGAATTTCCCAAGGGAAGCAGACTTAATCAGCTAATTGTCTGGCAGCGATTCTGAGGCTCCGGCGATTAGCCTCCTTCGCTCCTCTATCTCTATTATAATTGTCCTTTCGGGAAAACGGGGGAGAATTCTGCCCAAGGCTTGTTTGGTTAACTTCCTGAGGACAAACATCCTCCAGGTGGCGAGGCTCCGATTCAAGCTGAACCGGTGGAAATCCCAAATTTTCCTCCTCATCTGCCACAATAGCACTAGGAACGGGACTACAAGGCCCATGAGACATCACAAATGGGTAGGTTTTAATGTATCTCCATCATTACTAGCAAGGAAGACCTATATGAACTAGTATGCAAATATAAGTAACTCTTAGCTGAAGATAACTGATTGTATATAATAGGCTTGTGCAATTCAGGTAAACCATGATCCATTTTGGTTTCCTGGATTTTGGTGGGTTCCCGGTCTGTTTTTCTGGAGCCCCCTGAATCTAGGAGGACAGAAATCTGTTCCCAATCTGGGAAGCTGAAAGATTCATTTTCTATCCAACCCATTATGATGGGGAGGGGGACTTCCCAGGCTCCCCTTCCCATCATTTTAGGCATCATTTGTCCTTATATCCTTCATTAAGACCTGGATTAAAAGCATCAGAGTTAAGATACCACTCTTCCTGGGATCCTTTCCCTTCTTCCTGTAGAGGAGACCTGAGTTTAATAAAGGACTTAAGAAACCTCTCTTAAGGACTTAAGAAACCTCGCTTCCTGGAATCCTTTACCTTCTGTCTGCAGAGGAGACCTGAGTTTAATAAAAGGCTTAAGAAACCTTGCTTCCCGGGATCCTTTTCCTTCTAGCAGCTGCCTCCCTCCCCACACTCAATGTGTAACTGAAAAAAACCAAAAGTAGCCAGTTTTTGACAACCACTGTTCTGTTGTGTCTGGTAAAAGATTATGGCAGAGCCTATGCTGTTATGGGAGCCAATGGTAAATATCCAAAATGAATCCATGCACAAGCCTTGTGTGTGATCTATCTATCTATCTATCTATCTATCTATCTATCTATCTATCTATCTAGAGAGAGGGCTCATTCTTTCCAGTTAATTTTGTATCAAAAGCATTGCATAAATAAGTATAAAACTGATACAAATAGAAGGAACACAAGTGGCTAAATATTTTTTGACCAAAAACGGGTAACAGCGGCCACATTCTTTCCAGTTGTATGTCCTGTTTCCCTTAAATGTTTAAAAACAACCCAATTTCCAACTACTTCAGAGAATGTCTGCTCAATACTTATGCATACATTTGAAATTGAAATATAAATGTAACTGCTGGAAATTGACAACTTCGGCTAGACACTTATAAGATTATGTATGAGTATATTTGTTTTATCAAACCTCAGCATCTGTCACAAGAGATGGCAAGGTGCTACATTCAATCCTTTGGTGTCTTCATTCTTTTTTGTTTTATAAAATATAAGGTAAGTCATCCAATATCATCAAAATGATAGGAATAAATACACCATCACATACACCTACACAAGGAACTGTGTATTGTACTAACCTTCAAGGATTACAGTGTACATCACATGAGTACCAATGAAATGAGTACATTTTCAAAAGTGGGGGGTACAATGAACCTGTCTGAGTCAGAAGTTACAATAATGGACTGATTCACATCCTAACCTTACCCAATGATTCTAGTCATTATGTATATCCAGACTCAACCCCCACAACCTAAATATAATACAATATGGCATTTTAGATTGTGAATTTGGATACCAAGGATAATTTTAAAAAAGAGTACCTAGTAATAATAAGCACTTTCCAAAGAGTGGGCGAGTCTATATAGGTATGAAAATGCAGGCTCCTAGCTGTCCTCACAGAATTCCTGTACTTTCACAGGGTATTGCAGATTATCCTGCATTAAATCAGGGGATGTTCCTCAGTTTGTTTGTAGCTCTTGTGTATTTTGCATCTTTGGGACATTGTGAACAGCTGGATCAGATCCAATTTGGAGGCCTGTGGCTGCCTGGGATTGGTGTTGGCAACACAGAAAGTGATTCAGCAAGGCCTATGAGGTTTCAGCCTGACTGGACCATATGGATGCTAACCTGCTGCCACAGCAGGTTCAGCAGAGTACATGTAGCCATCTCCAGTATCAGTCCAAAGCATTTCTGCTCTGGACTAGCCATGGATTTACTGACCAGTACAGACTCACCCTCAGTGTTTCATATGCATGAGAACCTAGTTAGTGTGATCTTTTCTCTCATTTTGAACATGGCAATCTCACACTATCAGGACTGCTGGATTTATTCACTTTTCCAACAGATCGGATAGCCTAGGTACGTATATGAACTGGCCATAGGATTAGCATATGACATACCTTATGGAATACATTATTTACCATAATTACATGATATCTGAAGGGATATCTAGTCCAAGTTGGGTTTTTTTAATGGAATCAATAGGGACCCTGAAATTGCACATACACAGGTAGTGAGATGAATTCATGTACAATGGTCTGAGTTCATGTACAAGATGATTAGGAAGACTTGCTGATCTGAATATATACCACCAATACTACAGGGCTACTAAGTGTTTTCACGGACTCAATTTAAAATGCTTTAAAGCCACCATTGGCTTCAAACCAGCTTATTTGGTTGTCTTCAGAACCCCCTGTATGTTTATAAACCTACCAGGACCTGCATTCTTCAGATTTAGATATTAGGCTCATATGCCCACCAGAACAAGTGCTGTTATTGGATGTTAACTGCCATGGCTGCAACATATGGAATCCTGGATTTCAGAGTTTTATGTGGCACCGAAGTTCTCTGGGGAAGAATGTTAAATGCCTGTCCCTGAACTGTAAACCCCAGAACCCATGCAAGCTAATGTAAAAAGTGTTATAATTCTGTAATGTGATTGGGCCCCAGATTGCTCTGAACTGCTTTTATGTAGATGCATCTTTTCTACATTGTTATTGTCTTAACTTTGTGATCAGTGTTGGGGATGTTTGACCTCAGAATAGATTTACAGGGAAGTACAGAAAGATGGATAGTTGATTTTCTTGAAAATAAAACAAACAAAAACAAGTACATAAATTACTTGGAGGTGCAGAATCTATCTTGTTTTTCCTTCTATTGTGCTCAGAGCTCTTATGCTTCTCAAGATGTCAGAAGCACAACTACTCCATGGGTCACAATATTCTTCTTTTCAGGTCACAGGCCTTGGAAGCAATTATGCCATCTTCCTTCTGGGTGCATTATTTACCCTGCTGAGTCAGCACCATAGTAATGAAATTCAAATGAATTGATCATTTTAATATCTCACTTTAAATATTCATAATGCAATAAAAATGCAAACTCTAAGACAACTAGAAATGCACAGTTAAGGTATAAAAACAAGAGCAGAAACCTGCCACATGCATCTTTTGATGTTTGCTTTCAGTGAATCAAAGATGATAATGATGATGATGATGATGATGATGATGATGATGACCAAGACCATATGGTAATTCCTTCTGGCTATTGTATGCCTAAGGCAACCCTATTACAGGGTTTTCTTAGGGAAAAAAGGTTCAGAGGAGGGACTACTATGGAGTGAGTACAAACAGTGTAATGGGCAAAGGTAAGACTGCATTGTTTTGTTGTGTGCTTTCAATATTTATGGTGACTCTAATGTGACTCATATGGTGTTTTCTTGGCAAAATTTGTTCAGGAGATGCCACTGGTTTTTTCTAAAACTGAAAGAATGTAACCTGCCAAAAGAATGTAACCTGCCAAGTTCATCCAATAGGCTAGTGCTTCTCAACCTGTGGGTCCCCAGATGTTTTGGCCTTCAACTCCCAGAAATCCTAACAGCTGGTAAACTGCCTGGGATTTCTGGTAGTTGTTGGTCAAAACACCTGGGGATCCACAGGTTGAGAACCACTGCAATAGGCCTTCCTAACCAAGCAAGGATTTGAGACTTATTCTCTCAAAGCAGTACACCTCTCTAGCTCTCAAGATTAAATGCTTTAACTTTTAGAACGATCTCATCCATCATGCAGCGATTCTGTGAATGTCACTGTTGTTGAATATTACCTAGAGCAAATTCAGATGCTGATAAAGACTCCAACAGTAAAAGGGTATGCCAATTTGTAACCCCTAGGAATCTCTCAGATGTTACTCCATGTAGAAACCTTTATATTCACTTCAAAATGTTGCCCAGTCAAAGTTTCTAGCCTTCACAAGATAGCTATGATCTTAACAAACTATGCATTTTCTTTTTTATAATGCTAGCAATATTTCTGAGTTCACCTTGCAAAGGGGATTTTATATTCACCTGAAGTGTGTTCAGAGGAATTTAAAGAGCTTTAATAATATAATGGAAATGTCTCGTGGTGAATGAATTGTAGAGCTCTGTTGGAAGTTCCAGAAAGTCACCAAGAAGCTTTTTTAGGATCACCGAACATACCACTAATTCAACCAGCGTCTTGGTTGTGCTCAGACATATTATGCAAGTGAGTGTCCTTGGAAATCAGTAGTTTGAAATAAATAGTTATAAATTATTTGTGACTGAAATTTTCATTAATTGAAATTTAAACTGATTTTAATTAATACTTCATATTTAGGGCTTGCTCCATATTATTTTCCTGATATGCAGTGCCATCTCTCAATCCTTGATATCTTTGGAAGCATCTACACTGTAAAACTAATGTAGTTGGACACCACTTTAACCATCATGGCTCAATATAATGGAACCATGGGAGCTGTAATTTCATATGGTCTTTAGCTTTTTCTGCCAAATAGTTCTGGTACCTCATCCAACTACAGCTCCCTGATTTTATAGCACTGAACCATGGAAGTTAAAGTGATATTAAACAGCGTTGATTCTACAGTATAGTAGATGCATCCCTTGTAGAATGACAGAGAACTGGAGATTAGGTTTTTTGTCCATTTCTCACTATCTTGACCATCTTACCAAAGAACTGGCTATAGACATAAATAAAATGCAAATAAAAAATCTTGGGTACTTTCTATAATGCTGAAGATGCCTTATTTTGAACCTGACTTGTGCTTTTGATATGGAATCAGATATTTTTAATGCCACATTCCTGAAATTTGAATCACATCGTATGACAGATGTTGATATTTGTTTCCCAGCTCACACTTAAGCATGTCACAAATTCAATACAGAATTAAATTCCAAATCCTTAACATTTAGAACTATTTCATATGTATTGATATTATTCTCGAGTAGAGTTTCCAGCAGCCTTTGGTACTGTTTCATCAGAGTGCGTAGTATAATTTTAGTTTAGAAATAACTTATGCCTGCTTTGTTTGTTTTAACCTTCACACACTGTTGCCAAGCTGACTCCAGGAAAACAGACCTTGGGTTTTTTTAACAGTCCATCTTCTCTATTTGCATTCATAAATTTGCTATATGAGTCACTACAAATTGCTCTGGCAAGCTACAGCCTTGAATTCACACTCAGGAAAAATAAAATAAGTAATTTTCTTTCAAGCAGCAATGATGTTGTCAAAGGAGAGCCCTTCATAATAGAATAGAATGACCCCCTCCTTCCATTAGCAGTTACACTGTCAGTAAAGGAACTTCCAGTTGGCTAACTTTCTTCAATTAATGGATAGCAAGATTATTAAAAAATGTGGAGATCTTCATATATTCCTTTCTGTATTAGCCAAGCTGCATCTGAAATATCTTGTCCAGTTTAGAACCTTACAGTTTAAGAAGAACATAGACAAAGTGGATCATGTTTGGAGAAGGTTGAGTGGATTCATGATGGATCAGGCAAATATTTCATTAAAAAAAAACAATAGGATTGGACAGCTATGTTTCCCTTTGCACAAGAGGGCAGGATAATTACTAGTGGGTGGAAATGGCAGATGAACAGATTTTGGCTATATATTAGGACAACTTTTCTGAAGATAATGATTATTCAACAGGGGAACAAAGTACCTTTCATAATATATTTAAACTGAGGCTGGATGGCCATTAGTGATGCTGTGGCTGCTAAATGCAGCATTGTATTTCTTGCACTGAACAAATTGCTTGAGTGCCTTCAATTCTAAAATTCAGCGATTTTATATGTTTTCTAGGGTACATTGGAACACAAAATTTTACATGTCTTGGGTAGATCAATGCTCTGACTTTTTTTTGGTTACATTTTATTTCATTTGCCATTTCAATTTTTCAGAATGCAGGAAATGTGACCAAAAGAAGTGTACAGGGAAAGCTGTGTATGATCCCTTCTCCCATGCTGCTTTTTTTCAAAATCTAAAAATCTAAATTATATCCCATCTCCCAGCACAGCTGCTTTTATTTTTCTCCCACAAGAATAATAACCGCTTCAATTGGGGAAATAATGAGAGGGGGTGAGAGTTTTGGTGAACCTACATTGTGAATTAACGCAGTTTTACACCACTTTTACTGCCATGGCTCAATGCTTTGTAAGTTGTAACTTTTACAAAGCCTTTTACTTTCCCCACCAAAGAGTTCTGGAGCATCAGCAGAGGTGATGGTCCAGTTGCAATACCAACATGCCAGCCTCACGTGATAAAGTCCTAGGTCCTTACCCAGTGCTGCCCCCCCCCCCCATGTAAAGCACCCTAGAAATATTTTATTCAGGATGCTGTTTCTTGGGTAGGAAAGTATCAAGCCAAAGCAGCTACTACTAATATTCACTTATTCATATACATAATTAATGTACAGTTAATAGAATTTACTTACTAACCCCTTCGTATTAAATTCATCCCTGTGTGTTGGAACTAAGGGTTAAATGTTGAGAACAATTAAATGGGTGCTTTTGGCATGACTAATACATAAATAAGTAATAAAACCACTGGCTTGATAGAATGTGGTCATTTCTATTTTCTTGGTAATTGACTATATCTACCTAGCAGTATTTGAAAATCCCTACACCAACCCATCAAGGTGTTATTATGTCTTCAACTGTCAAGAGAGATTAGTGTGCTTCTAGTCTTTCACCCATGCGAGTAATTCAGCTACAAATCTGATCAAAATTTGTTTTCCCCTACAAACTGCAATGCTCATTTAAGCTCTGTTAAATGTAAAGTTGATGACTGAATGAAGATGTGCAGGAACATTCAGGGCCACTAGTTGTATTTGCCTCAAGCTTGGGATGTAATTGTTGCAGTATTGGACCACAGCCTTCAAAAAGTACAGCCAATTTGAAAATGAATCCTTAACATTTTTTTAATGAGAAACTGCTTCAGCTAAAGTTTTATAGTCATTTACCTGGGAGTAAAGCTCACTGGAAAACTTAATATAGTTTGTATATGGATCCACTATTAAGCACCATTTTTATGCCCCCAATTTTATCTCACATGTTTCCGAGTTTAGTGAGAATAGACCCACCAACATTTGAAGCTCATTTGTTCTGCTTGATGGCAGAGCAGCTCAACAACACTTTGCAAACTCTTTCCATGGTGTTATTTATGTTTATTTTTATAGAACTCTTCTGGAACTGCTTGCCAAGGTAGTTTTGAAAAATGAAAATGCTACTTTGCTTTGTAATTAACTGAGCTTAATACAGCACAGTTCATGAATCTATCAAGTGCCCAGAACAGAAGAGAGGAAATTATGCATTATCAATTTGCAATACAGCAACTGCAGCAGCATAAAGAACACATATCAGTTTTAAAAGAAAAAAATAATTTGTTTTTGCTAATTAATCCAGTGCTTAATGCAACAAAGCAAAAACCTATTGAAACACACTGAAATAAACAGTTCTAGACAATCAATTCAGAAACAGCCCTTTAAAATGAAATATCACAGCTCTGCTTAAGCAATTACATTCTGCAGTTATGGTTAACAAAAAGTAAAAGATGAGAGACCACTTGAAATCAAATCTTGTCCATTCTTGACTCAATACGCCTTATGACATACTATCCAAGGACTGAGCATTTCCCAGATTGAATTTGTCAAGGCATACCTTGGCTTGAGTGGGTACTGAATTACAATTATCTATTACCATATGAGGAAATACGTTCCAAGACCCCAGTGGATACCTGAAACCGTGAAACAATCCAACAGCTAAATGAACTGTCAGAATTTAAAACCCAATTAACGGCTTGGTCTTCTGGCAGACCAATCCAGTCAATTTTAAACTATGAATTTTACATTTACATTATATTTGTATTATATTTTAATCATTGCATGATGTATTTTAATATATTTATTTTAACATGTTTTTTAATGTGTTTAAACAGTGTTGTTGTACTCCACCTCGAGCCATGAGGAGAAGCGGGTTACGAATAAAAATTCTCCTTCTTCTTCCCATTTAGCTGTAAGAATTCGCTGAAATTTAAATCAAATCACATGGCTGCATGATAAGTTACATTGAAAGAAAAAAAACTTGTTTCCAGTTTTAAAATATTGCTTGAGGCTTCAAAGAAAAAGAAAAATATACATATCCATCATTTATTTTCCCTTCCCTCCTTTTCTCTCTTCTTTCCCTTGAAAATGGCAAATGTATTTGATATTCCTGCAATAACTGTCCTGAAAGCAGGTCTCTGTGTATAAACAGAACTCATTCAGGGCAGGCATCTGTTGTGATATACACAACATTGATATAACTAGTTGGAAATGTAAAACCGATCCAAAAGTATCTTCTGTTACATGACTACTGGTCTGTCACTCCAGATTAACTTTCCATAAAATGTGAATGTGCAAGAAAAAATATGGAGGGCAGGTTTTTTGACTTTTTCAATTGCTTCCTTTATATCCAGTATTAATGTTCATTCTTCACTCTGAACATGATCAGGCCAAGGTAATCAGTTTTATTGCCTTGTTTGTAATGGAAAAGAGTTAAGCATGTGGATACTAGCACAATACCTGATGTTTTAAAAAGATGGACCCGATTTAAAATTGCACTATTTCTGCAACCACAAACTGCTCATGAATGAAATAATTGCTTCTTGAAAGCATTGGGAATGAAGGATAATATATAATATCAAGCTACAAGTAGGGGAAGTAATCTAGAAAGGCATTTCTCCTTAAAGTCAACAATACATGTAAAAGTACAAGGATAATAATAAAATTCCAACCTGGAGCAGATCAGTAGGGGTTATCTCAATAACAAACCAGACCTTGCTGGAGGTAATATTCTGCCAATGTAGGGCCATTCTTTGGCCAGACACTCTGTAAACCAGAGCATCCTCAGTGGACATCCTTTCAAATATTTAGTCATGGCTATCATGTCCCCTGTCAGCCTTCTTTTCTCCAGGTTGAATACAACCAGCTCTCTCAGCCATTCCTCATTTTGGTCAGCCTTCTCTGGACACTCTCTAGCTTGTCAATGTCTTTTTTAAATTGTGGTGCTGTGTAAGAGTGTAAGAACTGTTGAATGCACTGTCCCTTTAACTCCAGGAAAAGATCCAGAAGCTGATGCTGAAAGCACCTTGAGGGTGAGCACCTGTGGAATCAGGAGAGTGGAGGGTATGAAAGGAAGGGATGAGAAGAAGCCAGGGGAGGAGAAAGTGGGGGCTGTGTTGAATTTCTCCTTGAAATGCTGGAAATAAATCAACAGGAGTAAAGCTATTGGTGTTTATTAAGCATGGCTTGGCAGTAGGGCAGCAGTAAATTATGCATGCTATTGCTCCTACAGTCCAGCTGCCTAAGGAGGTGGGAGGGGGGACTTCCACTGGTGCCCAGAACTGGAAAGAGTATCCAGATGATAGCTTGTAACACCCCAAGGCAGCTTGAACACTGGAAACCAGACAGAGACCAATAATATCTTTAGTAAAACAATAATAAATTCAGGAAAGAATAGGTGGAAGGGATGGGTGAGCAATAGTCCTTCAAGAAATGGTATGAAATAGTCCAAAGCGTTGAAGAGATATGTCCAATATTATTGTCAAAAGTCCAGAAACCGAAACACGCTCAAAACTGCTGAAAAGTTCTTAAGTGGGGAAAGCAACAAGGAAGCAGGAGTAAACAACAAAGTCCAAAGTCACGGAAAAGTCTTGGGTTACAAGGCAGGCAAAAGATGAGGCTAAAAGCAAACTGGATTCAGGAACAAGGCAAGGACATGAGTTCACTCCGGATTAACAACGGGAGTCGCGGCTCGGCTTGGCTGCCAGGAAACAGCAAACTCGGCTTGGAGAAATCAAGGAACTGGAAACGATGAAGTCGCTACATTGACACCACAAGGAGTTCACAGTGCAAGACACTTTTAAAGAAGTTAGCTCTAATAACAGCAAAGGGAACCAAACTCCCCAAATGTTCCCAAAGCAATCTGCTATCCAGTATCTGCTTTAGCAGCCAATCGTTGACTCCTGCGAAGCTGCTGTGTCTGGGATCTTTGTTGCTGGAAAGACTGTCTCCTGTTAAATGATACATTCCCTGGCGAGCTTGAAACATCTGGTTCTTCCACAGGAGTAGTGTTACCAGTATCTCTCCCAATAAAGGAAGCCTCGGAGCTATCCACAGCTGGGGTCTGTAATTGGAAGGAACTTGAAGGAGAACTGGGTGAAATGTCAGAATAAGCTTCATCCTGGTCAAAGTTCATTTCTGAACCAGGTTCAGCACCCAAAGGCGGCTGGGATATAACATAGCTGATCAAAGCAGAATAGAGTGGGATTGTCAACCTCATCACAAAAGCCATGGCCCATGAGACAGAGGGGGCAGTGGGGCTAATCTGTCACCCTGCATGCTGCTCCCTTGCAGTGACACTTCCCATATCACATGTGGGAAGCATCACCCTCCTGGCAAGGATCCATGCTGACTCTATTGTGCAGGCTCCCATGTTGTGGGGAAAGGGTCTAAGAATGCTTCCACCTTGGTTGGAGGAGGGGGCCTCCCCAGAAGTCACATGACATCATGTGATGGCCAGTGTGGGGCTCCATCCCCAAAACAACATCCTAGGATGCTAAAATTGCCCCATCTGATGAGGCCCTGTGACTTCCTTGATCTTGACTCTATACTTCTATTGTTGCAGCCTCAAATTGCAAGAGTCCTGGATGTTGACTAATATCTTGAAACTCTGGGCCATGGCTTCCTTGATTGAATGAATCCATCTATAATCAAATCTTCTTCTTTTTCTACTGTCTTTCACTTTGCCAAACATTATCTTCTTTTCCAGTAAGTTATATTGTCTCATTATATTTCCAAAATGCAACAGTTTCAGTTTAGTCATTTTGGTCTCTTGAGATAGTTCAGGCCTGATTTACTATAAAAAGGAACCTTCACTTCTCTTTGTAGCAGCCCATATAGTGCTAAAATGTGAAAGGAGAAATGAATATAATAACTTTATTCTTATATCCCTCCCCACCTCCTTGGGGCGGCTAGCATGGGGACAAGCCCAGTAATACAGCGATAAAATATAGCAACATAAAAAACACTGCAATGACAATGAATAAACACATAAAAACATATCAGATATCATACAAATATAACAACAACCAATAACCGATAGCCGAGTGCAATGGGCTTGTTCAGAGCTGGAGGCAGGGCAATAATAGAGCATTTGCAATATATTGCAAGGCCACTGGTAAAAGGGGCTAGTAATAAAGTGCCGAGGCTGAGTATTAAGGTAGGGATAGAAGGGCTAAGTCAAGTTGTAACCAATTAGTCAAAGGCACATTGGAACATGTAGAATATGAAGGAAAAACAAACATCGTTTTGCATGGTCTGATCTACCCACGCATTTTTGTATTTCCTAATCTTTCTGAGAAGCACAAACTGACACTGTTAACGTTACATCGTATATTTTGTTCCCTATGGCACCAAGGGATTGGGAAATAGTTGTTCACCTTCCAAGAGGCTATACATGACCAACTCATGCCTAGAAACTTTGACTTATATCACTGTTGTTATGCTCATATAATTTTTCCAACAAATATGTTTTGCAGTAGTAATCTGGAAACCTTCAGAAATTCAATTCCCTTCATTTTGTAGTTTGTCAGGGTTGGAGACAAATGCAGTTATTTCCTTAAATAAAGTTGAATTCTTGATTCATAAGGCCTGGTCTTCTATTTTTTTTCCTAGAGTTACAGGCAGGTGAAGTCCTGTTCAGTATCCATAGTAATAAACGAGAAGTTAATGATTATCAGTCTCCCTCCATCCTTATAAAATAACTTGCTTCCCAGTAAATTCTGAATACAAACAGTGGGTATGCTGTTGGGACATTATACTTCTGTAAAACTAGTTGTATATGTCATTGTCGAAGGCTTTCACAGCTGGAATCACTGCTAGAACAAAGTCATACAGCCTGGAAACCACACAACACTCTACTGTACATGTGATTATTTCTTTTCTTTTCACATTAAGATCTCTTAATGCAACTGCACAGAAGATCTGTTCTTAATGCAATCCTAAAAGCAACTGCACAGAAATGTTAAAGAGAAGCACAGGCCTATCTTTCATGTTGGATTTGGTAGGTTGGTTGGTATTCAGCCTCTATATGATAGCTGTGTTCAAGTCCTTGGTTTCAATTGCTCAGTCAGATGCACATATGAAGGATTGTTGACATATATTTACTTTAAACAAAAGTGTATAGGATCTTATTCAAAATCTGCTAGGATGTGAATTCAAGTTTCTTTTCTCTTATGCGTGCAAACAAGTTATATGATAAATTTATGAATATGAGAAAACAAGTTATGTACTCAATTTTTATTATTTGTTATTGGGGACAAAGTGAACATTTATGATTTGATAAGCTCAGCAGGATGCCATTTATATTTCATGAAATATGTACACAGAGAAGCATACACACACTTGTCTGCTTTTTTTAATGTATGCAATTCTCTACCATTGACTAAAGTATTTTTCAAAGGTATGAATTTTTAATGCAGGTTTTAATTGTACGTGGCTTTTTAAATATTTTTGTTAGTGAAGGAATCATAAATATGCACATTTCTCATTACAAAACATGACTCATCTATGTTCCAAGCCTAATGGTTTTCTTGCCCATCCCAAAGAGATTTGATTCTAGCAGTGTGATTTAAAGTCTGTTTCTAAGTAGTATAGATGAGGAGGGTTAACAGCTCGTAGGGAACATCATTTTGTATTCAGATGGTTCAGAGCTCTATCTCTTCACCCTCAAGTTAAACTTGGAAAGACTCCTATGTAAAAAATTGGATATCCACTGCTAATTCATGCAGGAGACTATGTAAAATGGGCACATGTCTGACTTGATATAAAGCAGCATTCTTTGTAATGACTTTCTTTAGTTACAAGCTTCAAAGCATCTTTGTATTGGAATCATAATCACAAAACAGGGAGCTTAAATTAAATAAGAATATGCAATCTTAGCAAACTGGATACACGAGTCCCCCAAATGGCAATTTTTGTGGCCAATGGACTCCCCATTGATAAAAAATCTTTAATTTTCCAGCTCCAAGAAGTGTGCTCTTGCATTTGAACTTCTGTAAATACACTGAATTCATGAAAAGCAAAATGATGTCTCTAGAGATGGACCTAGAAACTTTTTTTAAAAATAGCTTTTGAAGTGAGCCCTGTAATAGTCCACAGTCCTTTAGAAAATGCAGAAGTAAAGAATGTAATAAATAAAGAATGGCTGAAATAAGTTCTCTGGTTTAGTGTAGCATAGTGGTTATAATCATAGGCTCGAAAACCTAGGTTCAAAACCCCCGGTCAGCCAAGACTAACTTGCCAACTTTGCTGTAGACTGCAGCTCTCACTTTAAGTTTCTTTGTGTTTAAAATAAAATGGGGCTGTAATAGCTATATTTAAATGCTATAAAATTAAATAATTCGTTTCATCAATTAACTGAGATTTTCTTTCTTTATTTTTGTCTTCACAGTATTTAGCACTTTTTTCTCATTGAATATTCCTGGTTCTTATGAACATCACCTTTGATGAAACGAAACTGACAAGGTCACCCTATGACTTGGTGATTGTCTCATTGCTTCTTGTTCCCTTATTTGCATTTATGATAAACCAGCCAACTGCTTGTCTGAGGTTACAGTGCTTAAGAGTAGATTCTGTTCCTTGCTCAGTTCACTTAGAGGCAGGAAGACGATTTCTAACAGTAAGTTGAGCCCAATAGGCAAATTTCCCTGGGGTAGGCTATGTTTCCAATTCACCCGTGTGATTCTTTTTAATTTCAGCTGCTGCCCCAACAGAAAATAGAAAGAACTATGGAGCACCAGAAGGGTTTGTCTGAGCCTGACAGCATCCAATCTTCTACTGGCATGAACCCCATCATTAAGCTAATGCCATTGGTGGAGATTAGGAAAGAGAGGCCATATGTGCATCAGCAACTTCCAAAGCAGAAATGGCTGTTGATCAAGGATCAGCACAACCAGTCTCATGCACCTGCCATTCCCATGTTAATCATATTATTTTTTTTCTCTATCTTGTTACTTCTGTAACCTATTGTACAGATTCCTGAACCACAAAATCCCAATCTTATTTTCCACTTCTATTTTGTAGTTTTTCACCAGTCAACTGCTGAAAAACAAAATGTAGTTTAGAATTTTACACCACTATGGAGTGAAGAAAAATATCTCTTCTCTGTTGGAGCTAGCATTCACTTCAGATAATATCTCAGAAGGGAAAAATAGTTATCTTGGATTATTAAAAGCACTGGAACATGTTCATTTCCTTTTTAATGAAGGATGTACACTAGAACTTCTCATTGCAATTGGTAGTTTTGGAGAGACACTTTTGATTTACAACCTCATAAGACAGGCTGCTGGAATCACCACGTATTGTGGCAAATCCGGCAGTGCCCGGTGGCGGGAACCTGTTACTCCATGCCCTGCATCACCCAACTCACTTGTTGCCCCATCCTGTGGGAAAGCATTGGCCACCCAGCTTCCCCGTTGATCGCCATTGAACACAGTAGTCCTCCCATGTTGCCGTGGTAGCAGCATGTGCTGCTTCCTCTACAATTTTACGATGGAGACCTGCTGGCAGTAGTTCAACACTGTGGGATAGAAGCTGGTGGGTCCCTCCATAATACTTTTAGAGGAAGCAGCGCATGCTGCCAAAAATCACACTCTCTGATGAGGTCGTTAGACTGAGCAAAGCCAGAGTAGCTACTCAACTATAGTTATTTTATATTGATTATTTGTAAATATGTCTGATGTTCTTTTCTTAAGGAATTTTTAAAGCGACCAAGCTTCAAAAAATCGTTTGCCATCTATGCTGGTATTTTACAGCGAGTGAAGTGATAATACACAGCAAAGAACATAAGAGCCATATTATATCAGACTGAAGGCTTATCTCCTCCAGCTTTCTATTTATACAGTGGCCAAACAATTGCAAGACTTCCTTGTGGGCCATCCAGTCCAACCCTCTGCCAAGAAGCAGGAAAATCGCATTCAAAGAACTTAAGTTCAACTGTATGACCAACTTACATATACAGTAGAGTCTCACTTATCCAAGCTAAACAGGCCGGCAGAACCTTGGATAAGCGAATATCTTGGATAATAAGGAGGGATTAAGGAAAAGCCTATTAAACATCAAATTAGGTTATGATTTTACAAATTAAGCACCAAAACATCATGTTATACAACAAATTTGACAGAAAAAGTAGTTCAATACGCAGTAATGTTATATTGTAATTACTGTATTTACGAATTTAGCACCAAAATATCACGATATATTGCAAACATTGACTACAAAAATGGCTTGGATAATTCAGAACCTTGGATAAGCGAGTCTTGGATAAGTGAGACTCTACTGTACCAGCAACTGGCATACAGAATGTTGTTGGCCAGATATCTTCAGTTGTCAGGTTCTTATATAAACTCAAGCATAGACAGTAAGTGGGCTACAATTCCCTTTCAGCCATTGCGCAAATTTCTGCAATTTGGAGCAATTCCTTCAATTTGATTACAAAACAAATAAGCACACATTACCTCAGTAAGAGCATTTGACATCTTTGAATTCATGGGAAAGAGAGATGGTTTTGAGTGTCACAGAAGAGGGCAAAGTGTTATAGATCCCCTATCCTACTGTCCATGGTTCAGAGCTAGATGCTCTCTTTATGTATGTTTGAGTAAGAAAAAAATATATATAATTTTTGTAACATAATGAGCCTACTGGAAGATATGACACATTATGACTTCCTTATGAATTTTCCAAAGTATTTGATTAGTCATTATTAGAAACAGAATGTAAAACAATATTAGCTTTCATTAATGTGGTTCTATTTTTAATTGTTGCTTTCTTACAAAAAGGTACACACAGAGGAGCCATCTGTACTCTGAGGTGGGCAGAGTTGGGGGACTTGAGGTGCAAGAACTATTTGCCTTCTGCACTGGTATTTCTTCCAGTTATCCCTCTACACCTAGAACCCACACATCCATTCATTTTAATTAATTAATTAATTCATTCATTCATTCATTCACTCATTCATCATTTATTTGATATACAGAAACTTAAAAATCAAAGATCTCTGTGTAGTTCACAAAATTAAACTTGTATCTCTACAATATAAAATAGCAATTCATCATACACGTATAATGTGCCCAGCACCATTTTCTTATGAAACTATGGCTTCCCCTTTGCGTGTAATAGCAGTAGGCATCTATTTCTTACCTTCCATTCTGATAAGGTTGTGTGTTGTGTGCATGTGTGTGGATTAGTGTGAAAGTGAGAGGGGGGAGAGAAGGGGGTTGAATGAGAAGATATATATAGAGAGGGACTTAATGGAAACTGAAGAAATTCACCGAATGACTGCTTTAAAATAACTATACTTATAAGTATGACAAAATCCTTGATGTTTAAAGAACTAACTACTTTATAAATTAGGTTGTTTTCCCTTCAGATGCTTATAATTATTCAATGGGTTGCTTTTTAAATAGCTCTTTTGTGTATCCATTTAAATTACAAAATAGCATCTGTGCCAGCAATGTGACTCAGATTTGCTTCATCAAAATTCACAATGATTACTATTCTGTGACTGGCAACCCACCCAATCCATCAGCCTCACATCAAATAGTGGTTAGAACTTTGATAGGTCCATAGATGCACCTTACCCTTGTTTTGAAATACAACAACATTCTCATTTAGAAAGGATACTTATAGCCCCAGCAGATTAATAATTCAACTATCTATCTCATCACAAGGGCTTGTTCCGGAGGCATATGCTGGTTTAGCTCCATGGAGTCCATGGCTATCATCGGATGATGCAGAGGAACTTCTGACAGAGCTCTGTGAATGATCTAGGGAGGATCCAGTGGCAGGCTGCCTGTATTGCCATAGGAAGCAATGGGTGGAAGCTACTTGGTTGATGCCTCCCCCATGGGATCAACAAAACCAGAAGCTGGGCAATGCAGGGTGTGGAGTGGCAGGATTCCCACACCCCCATACGAAGCATGGCAATTCTGGTGGTGTGACAAGGTCCTATGAAGCATGAATTTCCACAAATCTCAACAGGGCTGTTAACAACAATATATGTTGGAATTCTTCCATTCATAGAAATATTATAAATCAAAGTCAACTTGTCAGCAGTTGATAGCAGCAACAGCAACAACTTGGTTGAAATTTCTAGAAAACGGAGTCTCCAAATCTTGGATGTCCACACAAATTTACTACTTACACTACAATTGAGGTTGTAAACAGAAAGTATCACTTTCTGAACTGAAAGCATTATTGTCTGGTCAGAAAACTATATATCTCTGCAAAGAAAACTCAATAGGTAAATGTTGCTTCCTGTTTTTCACAGAATAACCTTCAAAATAAAAGTCCACTGGAAAGGGCAGAGGAAAAAAATGACATCTTAGGATGTACATCTGTGACACCGTGCTTTGCATCTGTCTGTTTCAGCTGTTTTAGTATGGGAATGGGAGTGAGAACATATTTATATATGCGAGGCATTGATTTTTGCATTGATTACATTGTGAACCACTTTGAGTCCCCCCAGAGGTGAAAAAAGCAGTATATAAATGCAATAAATAAATAATAAATGTGTTTTCACTTGAAGCAGGGGGAAGTTTTCAATATGTTATATATTGACCCCCTCATGGTGCACAATGACCATGGTTCCAAACCTTGGCTTCCCCATCCTCACAAATATTCATGTCCCTCAAATGAACCAGGACAGAAAGAAAAACTCTGTAAACAATCACAATACTACACTTTTAGAAAATTGGTATGGGAATGAGATGGCTAGCCTGGGAAGCCCAATCCATAAACTCCAATCGTGTATGCAGCACACTAAGGATACCTTTTTACCTTTTTACCTACACAGGAAGTGATTCTGAAAAATTTGTGTAGTTTGTTCCTTGTAATTATTGTACACATGATTGTACATGTGTTCAGAAGAGGAAGCCATTATTGGTGACATGATGACACACTTTCAGATGTCTGTATACGCTCTGAAGAAACAGGTGTCTACAGAAAACTCTCATTTCCTTCAATCAAAATGTATTTACAGTGTTTAAAATACATGGGTTGACATTCTGTTAGGTTATTTATTATTTTTTTATTTACATCATTTTTACCCCGCCCTTCTCACCCGGAGGGACTCAGGGCGGCTTACAACAATCGGCAAATTACATTGCCCAAAATACATTCAATAAAACAACGACATATTAATAAACAATAAAACAGTACCACATCAATTAAAACTCTAATTGCAATGTCCTTAGACCTATGATGTTAAAATCGCTACATATTCACATTGGGATTGTGGCAGTAATGACCCTAAACCTGTGGTTCTGAACCTGTGGGTCCCCAGGTGTTTTGGCCTACAACTCCCAGAAATCCCAGGCAGTTTACCAGCTATTAGGTTTTCTGGGAGTTGAAGGCCAAAACATCTGGGGACCCACAGGCTGACAACCACTGCCCCAAACCAACCTTAGATCTGGGATAGATGTCTGTATTGCTATCCAGCAGGGTGCTGCAGGATGAAGTAACCAGCTCTCTTGTGTTCCCTTATGAGCAATATTGCAAGGAGCAGGAACTAGGACCTTAGCAAAGACTCTTAATCACAATGTCACTCTCTGATAGGGAATAGGCTGGTCTTCTCATCCTACAGTGCCCCACTCAGTATCAACATAGACCTCCATTGGTCTAGGTGGTTAACTAGCTTTAAAGGTTGGTTCCAGGGAGTGAATGGGAAATTAAAGCATAGCTATATTTTTGATGCAGGATCTTGACCATGGTGCTTTAGGCACACTTGTGACTTACCAGTGAACAACACTGTTTTGAGGGGTCCATCTGAGGTGCTCAGTTTGCAATGGGAAAGTACATCGGATTTCTCCTTCTGCATAATGTGGAACTAGATGTCTGTGTGCATAATATCATTTGAACTGATGGAATGATGTTTGATACTATCCTGTGTGTCTATAACCTTTTCTTTCAAAGCTCTATGTGTTGCATTGTTTTATTGCAATCTTCCATGCATTAACTTTAAAATATGTTTCTCCATCAGTTTGCAGCTTGCTGACATTCATTATAGATGAGAATAAATGAGAAACGGGCCCAAGAGCCAATTGTCTACCCAGGAACAGCTGGGTGCCACATAGGCTGCCAAAAATGTCATTAAAAAACTGGTACTCTCTTTGCTCTCTACTTTTCTTTTCTCTGTGTATTAAACAGTAAGAAGGTCAGGAGATTGTGGTCTGCTCACAAGGTGAATTGTCTCCACAACATTAATCAGTGCTTGCTCACTTTTTACTTCTGTGCCTGAGAAGAGTGGTTTGCTAATGCAACTCTGTGTTGATTTGTCAATTCATGGTCACATGGCCATATTTCTGCTTAGCCAAATAATTTCACCCTTCTGTTGTTGTTGTTGTTGTTGTTGTTGTTAAACATTTTGCAATTAATGCTAAAGTTAGTAAAACATTATATATATATATATATATATATATATATATATATATATATATATAATTCAAATTAATGAATTAGTGATTTGGGAATAGTAATGAGGAAGAAGTGTGTGTGTGTGTGTGGGGGGGGGGACAACGACGACAGGGATTTTGCCCCTGACATCATTTCAGTGCTAACATGCCAGTGCAGGAGTGGGGTTTTTTGCAATAAGTAAGTGACAAGAACATGGCATGATCTCTGACTATTGATGGCTTTTCTCATCAATAGCATGGGAAGTATTTAACACAGGGAGATGGCAACATGGTAATGGGATGTGCATGGCATTTTGCAGCAGATATTATCACCAAAGGTGGCAGTCCTATTTCAATGCCAGTATGCCACTTTCATACAATAGTTCATAGTTTTACCAAATCATGGCTGGTTCTTGTCACATTTTTCCAATGTTGTGTAGAGCATGGCAAATGGGAGCCAGAGAGAATCCTTAGCTGTTAGTCCTCATATGGGTTTCCCTAACCTTCCCAAATTCACAAGAGGGTTTGTGGGGAAGGCAAGAGATGGTCCTACAAGGCCATAATGTATTTTGTCCTCATCTGACTGTCCCTCCACTTGCATGACATTGGGGAAAGCCAGACTTAGGAAACATCTCACTTATCTCCTCATGCCATCCTCTTGGTGTCACATGAGGGGGATCGGAGAAGCCATCTCTCCATCCCTTCTGCTTCCAGTCACTTTCCACCTACTGTGAGACTGCTTTCAAAACTGCATAATTTTCAAAGATGTCTATTAGTGGAGGAAAAAATGATTTGATCTCCCTTGTGGGCATGAATGTTTTAATGCAACACACCTGTATATGTGTATGTGAAAGCTGAAAACTGGTGTAAGTGGACACTAGAGATAATTTTCATTGGGGTGTGATTTATACTAGAGCTGCCCCTGGTAAAAGACAAAAAGGGCATCTGGTGACAGCTTGTACAGAATAGGCCATACAGTCCAGCATGTGGTTTGGCCATATGGCATTGACAATTTTCATACTAGCTAGTGACATGACTACTACAATGAACATATATAACGGTAACAATGTATAATCTTGCAGCATATGCACTGAAGCAGCATTGAGAATCTTTGGGTTATATCAGTGCAAGTGAAGTGAATTGTGGGATATGTATGAATTGAGCATTCCCTAGTTCTAAGCTTCAAGCGTTTTGTAGATGCTTTTGTGTGCAGTATTATTTTTGCTATTACGTCCATGAGAAAAAAGCTTGATTTATCATTAAGGGGGAAAATGTGTTCGTCTGCCACTTACTGTTTCCCTGATATAGTCTTTGCCAGGGGCCATTGGCATGTCACAATTGAGACTGTTTTCTCGCAACTTGAAAGAGTTTCTTAAAAAGGCAGAGAAACCATTCAACAATGGAAATCAGGACTATAGCCTATTTTGATTTCATTCTTCTAATGGTTATGAAAATATAAACTGACAGAAACCAGACTGAAACCAGAAATATGTCTGACTGCTCTTAAAGGGAGACATTCTACATTGTGTGTGTGTTGTGGGAGGGGGTTATCTGTCTTTTCTGGAAGATGAATGGTATTTTGATGGAAGGGAAAACACACCTAGAAAACATAGGACACTAGTAACAGATGGAACAAGTTGTTGTTAACCAAATACATTTGATATTTTGCTGATTTTTCTTTAAGGAGCTCATGCTATTATAATATATAACTGACCCCATTTGTTTACCTTGTTTTTTAACTTTCACACCTCACAAGAATGGGTCTCAAAGTAATGAAACCAGGTTTTTCCTGGTTTCTGGTGAATGAATTCGTTTTTCTGTAGTACATCATCTGGATGATCCAATTTGGGAGGGGGTGGGGGCTGTTTCCCTGTTCTGCCGGTAGGTACCGAGAGGACCTGAAAACATAAAAAGGAAATCATGACATCTGTAGAAGTAGCCTCATGTTTGCTTACTTAACGTGGTGAAGTATTTTACGGCACTTGAGAAAAACTATAGGCTCTGTGTAAAAATACAGAGAGCAGTCTGTGTAGAAAATTGATACTTGTAAATATGGTTTGAAATGAGCCGCTATAAATTGGTTCTATTATCTTGAAAGCCAGACAAGCACAAATCAACAAAATATCTCAAATTTTAAATGCATTGATTTCTATTCATGGGTTGTAGTTTAGATAATTGTACAGATGTAAAGAATTCTTAAATTTTAATGTTCATAAAAAGGGAGGGGATCAAAATAAGAAGAGAATACGTTTTTTTATAAAAAACTCATTGACTACTGTATTGTGAAATTTTCCATACACCTGGCATTTATGAAAATTATAAGTGTGCAACTTTGCCTTGGAAGGCCCCAAAGCATTGTTGACAAGGTTGTGCTGGATTTCTGTTCCAAGAAGAAATTTTGAGACCTTCCCAAGTGTTGTTTTTCTTCCCATCGGTGCTTCCCTGTTCAGTAACATCAAATTTTGACTACTTTGGGGAAATTATTGAATACCCATCCCATCCCTAGTAACTGAAACATCATTTCTCAAAGAGGACAAGGAAATTTGAAAATAATGGTCAGATCCCATTTAGGCAATAAACTACTGCAATGATTTCTTAGACTATTGACTGTACTTTTCTTTCAGGAGAAGGAAATAGCAAAAAGACAAGGTTGTTCTCCATAAGCCACCTATTCTTCAACTTCTTTGCTTCCAGGATGAAAAGCAATATAGAAGAAATTACTTGGATACAGATTAGCGTATTTAAAATTGAGGTCTTAAACAAGAAGTTTTAATTGTATGGTGATTTTGATGTCATTGTACTGAATGTTCCCCACCTCTAACCAGTACAGGTTTGACCCCCCATATCCACAGAGAATATGTACCTGGACTTCATGTGGATGTGAAAAAATGCAGATAAAAATGAACACTACTGAAATGATGGACCTCCAGCCTAAGAATGATGCAGAATCACCCTGGAGAACCCATTTTATCAGAAATTGATAAACAAAACCACAAATATCGGGGTCATGCTGTATAGTGACAAATCTGAGAGCTGCACTTCACCAACACCTAGGCAAATCATGTAATTCCAAACCCTGGATTAAGAATTCATTCCTAAAATAACTTATCCAAAGAAGACAACTCTGAGGAGGATCCACTGCAATTTGTTAAATTAACTATTCTGTTTGTACTCTCACTTTAGAGATTATCTAGAAGCTCCAGCCCTTATAACTGTACACGTTTTAGCGCAATACAGATGAGTCAAAGCAAACCAACAACCAGATACTGGGATATCTGATATGATTGCTTAAAAATAGTTTTGATTGAACTCTAATGACTGATCTTAAATTAAACTGGGAGCCTTATATAAAGCAGACCCACTTCACCAATCTAACTTAAGTGTCAGCACACTAACTCCACCTTGATTCAATTGCTCTATTCTAGTTCAGACTACCGTGTTTTCCCGAAAATAAGACAGTGTCTTATATTAATTTTTGCTCCCAAAGATGCTCTAGGTCTTATTTTCAGGGGATGTCTTATTTTTCCATGAAGAAGAATTCACATTTATTGTTGAACAAAAAAAATGAACATTTATTATATACTGCACAGTAGTTGTCATCACAAACCAGCATAACCAGTGAATCCTATCAAGAATTTCTTGTTACTACCATTATTTCCAGGTACAGCAATCTATGGTACGTACATTTATCAAACCTGCATGCTCTGGTTTTCTGTTCGGCGGGCATGCTTCCAAACACAAATGGTGCTAGGTCTTACTTTCGGAGGAGGCCTTACATTTAGCAATTCAGCAAAATCTCTACTAGGTCTTATTTTCTGAGGATGTCCTATTTTAGGGGGAACAGGGTAATTGGATTCAAAACCAGTATTAGTAATCAATGAGATAAAACACATAACTGATCAGAATGTCATTATTTCACTGGGGGTCCCAGTTCTAAACTGGGATTGGTCCTCACATTAATACATGTATTGAAAATATTTCAAGATGCCACATATTCATCACATGCATGCAGGAAGTCAACTTTTATTGTATCATTTTAAAATCTTGTTTCTTTGAAATGTTTATATGGTAATATATGCATGAAAACGTTTATCCCAAAAAATGATCCATTACATTTCTAATTTGCCCATCATTCCAAGCACTCTGTGAGAAACAATATACTGCTGAGTTCCAAGAAAAGAAGTCTATTAAGACATACTGTTGGATAACAATGAGACTCCCTATGCCTTCTTCACCCTCCATTAATGGATTATGAAAGACCAGGACCCAAACTGGAAGAAATAATAAGAAAAATGAAAGCAGCTTGCAACAGCTGTGTGCTTCCATTTCTGACTCCAGCAATCTGTGAAAGGACTGAAATTCAGAGCAGCTCAGGAAGAAAGCAGAAAGCAGAAATATTAGCTTATGAAAGAATCTCATGAGGCAGATTTCTCC
The DNA here is from genome assembly GCF_035594765.1 of Anolis carolinensis. Taxonomy (NCBI): domain Eukaryota; kingdom Metazoa; phylum Chordata; class Lepidosauria; order Squamata; family Anolidae; genus Anolis; species Anolis carolinensis. Next base: position 21,736,559 of record NC_085844.1, read on the forward strand.
TGTTTTGATTTTCTTTTCTGCACCATTAGATTAAAGATACGTAATGCCAACATTTATTTATTTATACCACAGACAGAGTATTTTACAAGAGTAGTTCTCAAACTCTGCTCTCCTTGATGTTTTGGTATTCTGCTCCAAGAATCCCCTAGATCATTGGCTATATTTATTGATTTATTTGAATATGATGTTTTGTATCACTGCCCAGCCTGTAAGAACTCATGAGATGATGAATAAAGAAAAACAGTCGGAATAATACAAATACAAAAACATTCTGAAAAGCCTAAAATACAATTTTAAAACAGAACAATTTTAAACATAAAAATAAACAGGAACAGCAGGTTCCTTGCCGAAAGCTTAAAGGAGATGGAGGCAGCCTAACTTCCTTGGGCAAGAAGTTCCATAGTTCGGACACTGCTAAAAAAAGTCAGTTTTAGGTTAAAACTTATTAAATAAATTAAGAAGTTAAAATGGGTTAACACACTTTTAAAAACAATCTAAAACCATCTACACGTATGGATCTGTGTAAAACCAGTTAGGCTCAAAGGTCTTTTATAAATAACTATGGTTTCATTTATCAAAATAAAAGCAATGTATTAGGCATCAGAATTAATTTTATTACATGATCTTATATCTTTAGGAACTAATATATCAAATATGGTCTACTATAGCTTTAGAGCATGAGAAAATTTACATCTATAACCCCTACACATTTTTCTTATAATAAGTTAATAATTAATTTCTGTCTGCCCTACAATACAAAGACATTAAAATCATAATGCAATGAATAATACAACAGAAAAAAGGAGAGAAAATATTTCCCAATAAATAATTTAAAGAGATTTCCCATAGTTTTAGAAAACTCTTCTAGAAAAAGAAAAAGTGAAATAAAAACAATAATACTTTATTTAGTTATTTATTTGAAAAAGGAGACGCTTGGAGGTCAAAGTTTAATGTACTGTATGGCTGTATGGCCAGTCAATAAAGTCCTGCAGGGATCTACTCTACACTGTCAAATAATGCAGTTCACTGCAGTAAAACTGCATTATATGTCAGTGTAGATGTGGTCTACGAGAAATCTCTGCCGAAGTTGGCTGTAGAATCATCCTGAAGTCCTAGAGATTCCTAGAAGGAAAGCTTGTCTGGGAATCTTTAAGGGCTCCAGGAATCTCTAGGTCTTCCAGGATGATTCTATGGTCATCTTCTGGTTGAATAGATCACAGAGTCTCCCTCAAGGACTCAGATTCCTAGAGAAGATTTTAAAAAGCAGCTTTGTAAGTTTTTTTAAAAGAAAAATTAGGGTAGTTTGGAGGGGGTTGGGTGGCTGGATGCCATTCTGGTGTTTTTTTTTGGGGGGGGGGCTTAAATGTGCATCAAAGTGGGTTTCAGCATGCATTTAATTACTCTGGAAGCACCCTCAGTTTGTAGTAATTGCAATAAATTGAGAAGGAAAGGAGAAGGATGAAAAAGGCCCCTTCTACGCTGTCTTTTTATATTCCAGGAGCCCAAAAGGTGTGAGGTGGCTGTGGAGACTCACCCCCAGGTAGTCCCAAGACTACCTATGGGTGAGCCCCCTCAGGTCCAATGCCCTATTAGACCTGGGCCTTTCAGAAAGGCCTGGATCTAATGGGGTATCTAATTAATGAAGAACAAAGCACGTAAACCTTGCTTTGTTCCAAATTAATTCGTTTGGATGTCTCAGGTAAAAGCCCCACAGATCCCACATTTTTGGGCCCCACTGGAAGGGCCCTGTGTTTAATGTGCAAAAATAGGGAAGAGGAGGAGAAAGGGGAAAATCTTTTCCTCGTAGGCTCGTGTACCAGCAAGTTACTGCATTCTCTCTGGTTATGTCTGTTCTTATTATAAACTTTTGCCATTGTGACAATAAGATATTTCTTGGCTGTATGTCTCACTTTTCATGTACTAAATGTTGGATGGTATGCTTAAGTAAGAAGCAAGTGAAAATTTAAGACTTCTTTTTCACAATATAGAGCAAGAGACTGAAGAAGAGGGTATCTCCAGCCCTTAATTTTTAATATGTCCTTATATGATAAAAGTATTTTCAAATAGTTACATCCAGGGCTAGATCAAGACATGTGGAGCCTACAAGGCTCTATGTTGTTCTAAAAATTATATTATTCTAATAATTTCCTTTTTTCAAAAATCAGTTACATCAGACTTTAGATTATATATTTTATGACCATTTATTTTGTTTACTAAGAGTCCCTTAATGAAGGAGAAAGATGTATGTATGCAAATTTAGCACTGATTGTTGCATCCATGCACTCAATATATGAGGTGAACACTTTATGTTATGTAATGTGCATAAGAATATGTGCAGGCAAGCCAAAGGAATTTTGATAAGCAAAATTCCTCATGATAATTGGCACAGCCATAGAGCCTGTAATTTATTCCCTGAAAGAATTTTCCCAAGGAGCAAGAACTGCCTAGGATGAGTAGATGAAAGAGCTCTTGTGCTGGCATTCATGTTGTCCTTTGATGTAATGGCACTACCAGTTCAGCAAAACAGCATTCAGAAGCAGCTATTTAGGAAAACACAGTGATGCTGTACAGGGCCAGGTCTAAACAAACCAAAGAAATACATTCCATTTTTTCTTTGTTCCCCACTCACAGGTCTTTAAAATGCAGTTTCCAATGTTTTTTTCAAGATCTCTGTTTTTCCAGTAAAAACATATGCATCTGCTTTATACTGTGTTAGACCACTGGTTCAGCTTGCCATGCACCTGGCAGAAGCTAACCAGAATCAGAAGCAGTGTTTCTTCCCAAAATAACTGGAAAAATTACTTTTTGAACTATGAATCAAGAACATTGGCTGGGGAATTTTGGGAAGCGATGTCAAAAAAGGTAACTGCTGTACAATACAATTTCCAACCCATCTGTTCAAGATCAATTTAGCTTCCAATAACATGGATCAATCCTATGAGTGTCTATATTTTGCTCCTTTTATGCTTCTTTCTTCCATTGGCCCATATTCAGCCTTAGCTTTTTCTCCAGCTTCCAGATCAAGAAAACACATTTTAATCATTTTTCTAATATGTCTAAGTAGGTTTTTACAGAGTGTGCAGCATAGTGTTCACCATACTATTCCAACATAAAGCTGACAAGACATGGGTAATTATAAGAATGGCAAATTTCAATACTGAATCAATTAGAAAAGGTCATAAGTTTTATGCCAAGAATAAATGGATTAATTCATTCTCTGGACAAATATGAGCAGCTGTGGGTACAGTAGACAAAGAACAATAATATAGTCATTGTAGTCTCTAATACCCATATTCTCACACACTAACAAACACTCTGTGGCAAATTTATTTATTTATTTATTTATTTATTTGCAGTCGTTATATTCCGCCCTTCTCACCCCGAAGGGAACTCAGGGCGGATCACATTATATACATATAGGGCAAACATTCAATGCCCATATACACATAGAACCGGGACAGAGACAGACGCAGAGGCAATTTAACCTTCTCCTGCGGGGATGTTCAATTCTGGCCACAGGGGGGAGCAGCTGCTTCATCATCCACTGTGATGGCACTTCCTCATTCCAACATCGTAAATTAGTTAAATTTGCCTCCCCACCTTATAAGTGGTAGCTTATTTGCTACTTGATAGATGCAACTATCTTTTGGGTTGCTAGGTCAGCAACGAGCAGGGCCTATTTTTTTTTAATTGACGGGTGCTCTCCCTGCCACGGGCTGGCCTTGAACTCATGACCTCATAGTCAGAGTGATTTATTGCAGCAGGCTGCTCACCAGCCTGCGCCACAGCCCGGCCCGGTAAAACCATAGTCTTACCATCTTATCACACTGGGGCATTTTGGCCATTTCTCCACTTCTGGGATGGGACCTTCCAAGTGCCCTCAGATGACACTGGCTTGCCCCCCCCCCCCCCAATTGATTCCCGAAGTGGCAAGGGAGCATCACAAGTCGCTTCCTTGCCACCAATGCAAGGTGAATTGTGTGTGTGTTTTTGTTTTGTTTTTTGCCTTTCCCCCATCTGATGGGGAAAGGGGCAGGGCACCAACACACTTTCCCCCATTCCCCCAATGTGATGAGGGAAGGAAGGAAGGTGCATGAGGTTGTGTGAGGAGCCCCACGTATCTACTGTTTCACCAGCGCCTGCCAACAAAACAGTACAGGCTGGAGGGACATGTGAAGAGGTCTTTAAACATTCATATTCACTAGACAGCCATATGAAAAGTACTAACAAGTATGATCAAACAAACCATAATGAAGTTATAGAACAGCCCTTTCACATTAAAGTTCAGAAATAAATGGGCACCTTGAGACCAACTTACATGCCTAAGATTTTTTTACATGTACTTGGATTTAAATGTTTATTGTGTTATCCAAATATTGTATTAACTGGCAGCACTGCACAATGAAATATACACTGAGATAGAAAACCAAATGTACAATACAATCAATTGCACAACCAATCAATTGCATAGCTCAGTGCACTGTGCATGCAACTTAGATGCCACAGCTTTGAACTGAATGCAGATATTGTGCATTAGACAAAAATGCCCAGTCATAGAAGGATGTGTGAAATGCCAACAGAATTCCAACCCGTGTCATGTTTACGACAAGGCAGTGGAAAATGTGCAGCTCCATCACATATCACATTGTAAATCTGATGCTGTATATAAGTGGTCAGCATTCTTAATTATTCATATTGAGATTCCAATCCAGTGTGTGTGCCTGCAAGGCTGAGGAGTGAGAGTCCTATATGCATACTTTTTCAGTGCATATGCACGCCTTTCTCAAAAATGATGAATAAATCCAGCCTTACAAGGATTTGTTACTTCAAAGAAAATGAGTATACAACTGTGAGTGTCTTCATACCTTTCAGTATAAAGGTATGAAGACAAGGAACCAAATCTAGAGCAGTGGTTCCCAATTTTTGTTCCACCATTTATTTGAGACTTCAACTTATAGAAGTCTAAGCCAGCTTGGTCAGCTGTCAGGAATTCTGGGAGCTCAAATCCAAAACATCTCTGGAGGAACAAAGTTGGGAACCATTGCTATAGATGACAGTATGATTCATGTGATCCATCAAATGTTATTGGACGACGATCAAAGAGTCGTGTGAATTTGACCAGTAAAGAAAAATCATGTGAGCTTGAGGAGAGTTGTATGATCCTCATCCTTTCTTTAAATGCTGGACACTTTTGGAGTGTATTTATATTGTGGAATTAATGCAATTTGGCACCACACTAACAGCCATGACTCAATGCAATGGAATCATTGGATGTGTAGTTTTTCAAAGTTATTAGCCTTCTCTGCCAAAGAATGCCGAAAAGATGCAGAGGCATGGTCAGTACCTGAGGGTAGGTCATAGACATTCTCAAAGCCTACAGACAGCAATATCACTAGGTACATTCAAACATTTTAGGATGCTTTAGACAGCAATAGTAATGACGTGCAGGTCTAGAACCTAACAGTTTTCCCAGTCACAATCAGTAACTCTGCTGCTATGTATGTCTTCTTGATTATATGGGAAATACAATATTGACACTGCATTATGTCTTTGGCAGCAAAGCCTATGATGCTGTTTGGCCAAACTGATACAATGCACAGAATGTTTATGAATTTTATAAATCATTGTGCAGAAGCTATTGTGCTATTACAGCATTTATGATCCAGCTTCTATGACAGGAGGACAAGAAGGTTATTTTTTTTTTACTTTGTTTTATATCCTGCCCTCTCTCCCTCATAGAGGGGACTTAAAGCAGCTGACTTGAATAGCTTTGTGGAATCTAAGACACTGAATCTATTTGGGTGCTGAAGTTCAGCCTCTTGGTGACTTAAAGTTCAGGCTAAAACCTGGAATAGACTAACTACCCCAATGACATGGAAGCCTGGAATGCTTCAGGACAAAAATGCCCTGAATTCTGGAAGGGGTTGATCATTGGACAGTAAGTTTTAAACCAATTTTCTTCAAAGGAGGCCAAATTCACCCCAAAAGGACTACCGGATCTTTGGTTTCTTTTGTTGTTTGTTTATTTGCTTGATTAAACTGACTTTACCCTGCTCTTAGCAAATCAAGGAGTACTCTGGAGTTTGCAAGAAACTCCAGAGTATCCCAAAGCTTTGGACAACAAGACTGGGTCCAATTCAACCCAATCCACTATCCAGTCTTGACACCAATGCCATTACCCTTTTTGTGTCCTCATCAAATGACACAAATGAGGTTAGATATGGGCTACTCCAGTGAGTAGATTCTGTCCAAAACTGGCCAGTGTAGATGAGCTCTTAGAGGATTAGCCCCCAGATGGTGTATTTGATGTTGTTTATCAGTACAGGGATGACTGTGTGTTCCTTATTATGAATCATCAAAAGCAATCAGTTGGCAACAATTCCCAGGTGACTAGGAAGAACTTCTAAGGTCTGTAGCTAAAAGCAGCACATCATTGAAGGAATTAATCACACTGTTTTATTCTTTGTTGGCATCTTTTCATAATCATGTCCCTGATAGGTCAGGCTTTTAAGTAGCAGTTGCCTATTTCCCATCTCAAGCCACAATAAAAACTCCTGAGAGCATTTAATCAAGATGATTGAATTAAAGGCTTTTGCCAAGTCATTTTCATCCTTGACCTGTACCCATGGGACCAAGCTCTTTGGACATGCCAAAAAGCAAATAGATAACACTAACTTTTGCCAAGTGTCTGTAAGAAAGTAATATGGACCATTATTAGCATCCAAAATCTCAAAACAGAGTCTGATATAGTATAGAAAATTTCTCAAGAATGTTCAAAGGTCGATTGTCATATAATTTCAACACCAGACTAGATAAAAATAGGAGTGGGTCTTTTTTTTTTAAAAGTAGTGTTTTAATTATTTTATGTTTTTAATATATTTTATTAAAAGAAAGAGCATGTCTGAATGTTTATGTCCATCTATTTTCTTAGACTTTGTTTCTAAAAATCACACTATCAAAATTACATACAGGGATAAAAGTAAACATCATTGTGGGGATCACATGGCTCTCCAGATGTTGTTTGACTGCAAGCTCAAGCATATTGACCTAGCACAGCCAATAGTGAGGAATTTTAGGGATATATATGAGGGTTCAATGGTTCTTATACCTGATGGTAAAATAAAGAATTGTAAATGTGCTTGTATTGTGCATATACAAAATCTTGGGACAGGTAATCTGGTGAGGTATTAGCAGTCATTTGACCGAGAAGGTTAAAGACTTTATAAAACTACAGGATCCCATAGCATTGAGCCACAGCAGTTAAAGTTGTGTCATATGCAATAATTCTACAGATACCCCTGACTTAATGTATAGCCAGTTCCTAATAAGCACATCTGGCCTAATTAGCTCAATGTGTTTTTTATATATATATATATAATGCAGATCAGACCATTTTCTGTTCTGTTATTTTAATCTATGCCCTCCCTTGGCCTAGGGGATAAAAGCCTTGTGACTTGAAGGTTGGGTTGCTGACCTAAAAGCTGCCAGGTTCGAATCCCACCTGGGGAGAGCGTGGATGAGCTCCCTCTATCAGCTCCAGCTCCATGCGGGGACATGAGAGAAGCCTCCCACAAGGATGGTAAAACATCAAAACATCCGGGTGTCCCCTGGGCAACGTCCTTGCAGACGGCCAATTCTCTCACTCCAGGAGCAACTCCGGTTGCTCCTGACACGAAAAAAAAATCTATGCCATTCCACAGGATAAAGTGCTGTCATATCTTCCTCATGATTTTCAGGAGCTGTATTGAATGGTCCCAGCTCTGCTTCTGCTAGGGCCATGACATGAGTGCCAGCTTCCTATTTGCTCTGACTGGAGCCTGTTATTTTGATTCTGCCTTCCACATATGAGGATGTTTCCTCCAAGAAGAACATAACAATAAGCTGAGTGAAGATGAACACTCAGCAATAGCTGTAAAATCTGTTGATAGATCATCCTCACTTGGCTATCCTTTCTGCCTTATCTCATCAGCATGGCCATAGAAATGGTTCACTAGAGGAGGTGTGGAAAGCTATCATAGCCTTCGATGGACAATCCTCACTTCTCTCAAACCCAGTCATTCCCACTAGCATGGTGATGTGGTGGCTGGCAGGAAGGGGGACGACGACAAGAGGATGATAGTCTGTTGTCAGTTAATCATAGCCAATATGAGCCTTAGTTATTGTTATTTTCACAACCTTTTCCCATTTGTATAGCCATATGAGTCAGAAGGAACAAGGATACTTGAGCAAGAAGATTTGCCATCCTACCCAGGACCTGCGAGTTGATATTGTCAGTGTGTGCACTGGTGGTGAGCCTCCTTACTCACCAACGCCACCCTCCTACCATTAATTATATAGCCAGGTAGGTACAGAAAATATGGAGGGCAAGTCTAGGCTAAGCTGGCTGGGATATCTTAAAGTCAATTTACAAACAGGGAAAAAATGAGAAATGTGTTGGAGGGGAATTATCTTCATCAGAGTTTCTTTGCACCTGATATGCTCCCCTTTCCTTCCCCCTGCCCCCCACTTGAGTCTTTCAATATTCTTCCCGTCCATAGAAGAAAATGATCTCCACACCAGGAAAAGATCTACCTACAGATTTCTGAAGGTTAGGCTGCTGTTAAAGAGACAAAGGAGGGAAATTTAATTTTACTAAGTTTAGTACAGTAATTGGTACAGCAGTAAACATATTATGCTTTTGAGACTTCATCCTTCTTGAATAGTATAATTGAAATCAATAATACTATGACTAACTTGATCCACTGGTTTTGGTGTCTCTACTAAGTGTACATTAGACTTTTCCATAGTCACATGTCTTTTTCTCCCCCACCTCTTCCAGAGTTGTTTTCACAAGTTTCCTAGTGAGGATATCTTGTGAGGTGTGTGTCACTAGGGAGATGTTGCCTTGCTTGTACGATTGGCCGATCCAGCAAAGCTGATGGCAGAGAATCGTCGCTTCAATGCTGGTGATCTTTGCATCTTCCAGAATGCTGATGATTGTCCACCTGTCTTCCTAAAAGATTTGTAGAATTTTTCAAAAGCAGTGCTGATGGAATCTTTCCAGAAATTGAGTGATGTTTGTAGTTGGTACATGTTTTGCAGGCATACAATAGAGCTGGAATGACAACAGATTTATAAACAGGTGTCTTTGTATCCCTACAAATGTACTGATCCTTAAACACTCTCTGCTCCATTCCAAAAATGTTGCACTCTCAGAGCTCAAATGATGTTGTATTTCAGGGTCAATGTCAACTTTTGTGGAGAGGTGGCTGCCTAAGTAGTGAAAACGGATGCCATTAAGCTTTATTGCTGGCATTGCAGAAAGGATTGTTTGGTGCTTGTTGGTGGAGCACTTTATGTTTCTCAATGTTCAGTGAGAGGTCAAGCTTTTCATATGCTTCTGCATATGCTTGTTGGTGCACGAAGAATGAGCACAGACTGCATAATCATCAGCATATTGGAGTTCTATAACAGAAGTTATTGTGATCTTACTTTTGGCTTGCAGCCCTCTAAAGTTAAAGAGCTTGCCATCTGTCTGAAAGGTGATTTCCATACTAGAAAGAAGCTTCCCATCAACAAGGTGGAGAAATATACCTATGAAGATGGAAAATAGTACTGGGGCAATGACACATCCCTGTTGGATACCTCATCTCACCTTAAATGGGTCACTTTGAGAGTCGTTGCTATCCAAGACTGTTGCTGTCATTTCATCATGGAGGAGCCACAGGATGCTCATGAATCCAGCAGGGCATCTGATTTTTTGGTGGATGGTCCAAACTGCACAGTGATTTACTGTGTCAAATGCCTTTGCAAGGTCAATGAATGCCATATACAGGGGTAGATTTTGTTCCCTGCATTTTTCTTGGAGTTGTCATGCAGTGAAGATCATATCCACTGTTCTTCTGGAGGGGAGGAAATCATTTTGGGATTCAGACAGGATAGGTAGAAAGCTGTTTGAAAGGATCCCCGCAAGGATTATTCCTGTGGAGGATAAAAGGGAGACACTTCAGTAGTTTCCACAGACTGTTCTGTGGTGATGATAATGGCATCTTTGAAATCTGCTGGAATCTTTTTGGTCACCCATACTTTTTGAATGGGCTTGTGAAGTTTAGGTCCTCCCTCTTGAAAGATTTCAGCAGGAATTCTATCAGGTCCACTGGCTTTGTTTCCCGCCCCCTACCATATCTATCTATCTATCTATCTATCTATCTATCTATCTATCTATCTATCTATCTATCTATCTATCTGTCAGGACCCAGGCTGCAGAACACCAATAACCATGCGCAGAGGCCAGACTCTATCTAATATCTTTATTAAAGAAATATATAAAAACAATAAAAACAAGTGAAGAATATAGTTCAGAAGCAGACCTTTCAGATGAGGTCAAATATAGTCCAGAAATGTATTGTCCAATATAAGATATTAGAGTTCAAAGTTTTAATCCACTTGACCGAAACACACACTTTGCCAAGCAATAGTGTGGGGAAATGACAGAGTCTTTAAAGTCCAATGTAGCTTGACAACAAGGCTGGAAAATAAACTTGATTCTTGGCTAGATCAAAGACTAGAAACGAGGCAAACATGCAGCATGAAACAAGGTCCGTGGCAAAACGTGAAACAAGGCAGGCTTGAAACTTGATCCGGGAAGCAAGGAACTGGGGTTACGAAGTCCACACACTATCTCTCTCCTCAAGCTGATCAATTGACTCCGCAAAGTTCCCCTTGCGACAAACACCTATATTGGTTCTCGTTTTCCCGCCAACAGAACACTTTCCCTAGAGAACGAGAAGCGAAACCCAACTCTGTCCAGATGCATGACTCCTTAGAATTTCCCAAGGGAAGCAGACCTAATCAGCTAGTTGTTTGGCAGCGATTCTCAGGCTCCGGCGATTAGCCTCTCTGACTCCTCTATCTCTAGTATAATTGTCCCTCCGGGAAAATGGGGGGGAGTTCTGCCCAAGGCCTGTTTGGCTGAATTCTTGAGGGCAAACATCCTCCAGGTGGAGAGGCTCCAGCTCTGGCTGAACCGGCGAAAATCCCATGTTTTCCTCTTCGTCTGCCACAATAGTACTAGGAACAGGACTACAAGGCCCATGAGTCATCACACTATCTATCTATCTATCTATCTATCTATCTATCTATCTATCTATCTATCTATCGCAAGAAAAAAGACAAAATTGAACACACCAATGATATGTATAACTATTAAAACATGCATCTATATAGTATATATTACTACTACATTACAATATTATTTAGACCAGTGGTTCTCAGCCCGTGGGTCCCCAGGTGTTTTGGCCTACAACTCCCAGAAATCCCAGCCAGTTTACCAGCTGTTAGGATTTCTGGGGGTGGAAAGCCAAAAACATCTGGGGACCCACAGGTTGAGAACCACTGCTTTAGACCTTCAAATATTGCTTCCTCAACAGAATGTAATTTTCTAACATTGGTGATTGGAAGCCTTCTAAAAATAATAAACTGTATATTATATTTTGGAAAAAAAACCTCCCCAACCCTACCTCATGATAGTATCATACAACATGTTACATTATCAAGACTCTTAACCAACAGTGTACCATAAAAGCAGGCAAAAGAAAATAATAATTTTGTTGTCTAACATTTGTTGTCCGATATTGTTTTTTCTTTCTAGCAATGATTTTTAGTAACTAAAAGTGTTGTGGATCAATCTTTAAATACCCTACACATTCCACACAGAGATTCCAAGTGAGGCCTAGGACCTGTCTGGCTCAGCAGTTTGAAGGCCCCTCCCTAAACCACAAACCCCAGAATTCTGTAGGAGGCAGCAACCAGATTTAAAGTGGAGCCATGCTCTAGTGTGATGAATTATTAGAGAATAAGCAAATTTATCCAATTTCTTCCAGCTCCTCTTTTTTCAGGTCATGTTTGTGATTGTTGTAGAATTCTTTCTCTTGTTGCAATCCAGAGCCTTGTATTATTGAAATGAAAAGGTAGTCCTTCCAATTTCTCCCATCTATACATCTTAAGCTTCTCTGTCAAGAAAGAATAGTCTCTTCTATTTGCCAACGTATGTCCTAGGATGTCCTACTTTATAATAAACTGTGTTCCTTTTGGTTTCTTCCCTTTGTTATTTTTAATTGGTTGATGGCTTTGCTGACTTCCTTCAAACTCTCCTCACTGGTTTCATGTTGAGGGATTTGTAAGATAATCTCTTCTGCCACATTGGAACTGCAGTTAAGGAGGTTATGGTAGTGCTCTTTCCAGCATAGTGCAATGAGTCTTTTATCCTTTAGAAGTTTGGTCCTATCTGATGAATTTAGAAGGTGTGTGACATAATTTGTTAGGCCATAAATTATTTTTGTGATGTTAAAGAATCCTGTTCTGCTATGTCTCTCAACAACAACACTCCTGCTGGATCTCACTAGTCTTACTAACAATGAAGAGGGAAAATCAGCCTGCCACTCTCTGGAAAAAAGGACAATGAATAAGAAAACTACTGGTCTGTTAATAATAAATAGTAATAAGGAGACATAAGGGAAACAAATGTGATGTTTTTAAATCAATAACGTGAATCAAGTGGGCAATAAAATAATAGTGTTTCTGCTTCACAGTACATACGCAACAATAATTGTGCATTCAAGTTTGCTGAACAGAAATGTGAATTGTAGGTGCTCACTGGCTGAATAAAGTACAGAGAGAGAAAGAAAAAGAGTGATAAGAAAAAAATATTATTTAAAAAATATAGAGACACCTCACTCAATAAAACTCATGCAGAGAGAATTATATACTTGTAGTTTATTTGCAGTAGTGTATCTGATCCTGATTCCTGTTTCTATTCACGCAAATAAGGAACATCTATTTGTGTGTGTGTGTGTGTGTGTGTGCGCGTGCGTGCGTGCATGTGTTTGAGAATTGAGGTCTGCTTTATGGATTGCTGTTCTGCATCTCACGAGTGGAAAGAGTATATCTTGTGGGGAGATTGCAGGGAGCTCTTTCTGTTGTAATATTTTGCCTTTGGAGGCCTGTTGATGTCAACATTGGTCTCTTTTAGGCAGCAAGTTAAAGTGACTTTTGATTAAAGCCTTTGACGCCTACTCTTACTACTATTTTGAGTGTACATATTTTAACTATTTTAGCTTTTTGTTATTTTAACCTAACAACTATTCAATATGATTTTAATATATTTAAAATATTCTCTTTTTATCTGGAATTGTTTCTAACTATTTATATCGTGTTCTAATTATATGCTACTATGAGATCTTATAAGAAATAACTGTGCTGTAATGATGAAAAAGGACAGAGAGGGAGGAAGGGAAGAACTTAATTTTTAAAGACAACAGTAACTCATCCCAACAAATTAGGGCTAATGGGTGGGTCAAACATAAGATTTAAAAAGTAAAATCCAATGCGCATATGCACACACGGACAGTAATTTAAAAGAACTTTGTTTTAAAGCAATCTAGGAAAACTAGGTTGAGACTAATGTGGTGGGCAGGAGGGAGAATTAAGCACAAACTGAACAGTCAACTCAGCAAACAAATACAGAAACCAAAAAGCTATTAACAAAACAAAAACTAAAATGAAATAGAGAAGAATTAAAACAAAATGAGACTCGAGCAGTGAGTCAGACTAAGAAAGACACAATAATTAAATCAATTCCAATCAGCCCTTCAAACACTCAACTCTAACTCACGTGGGGAATAAAGACATTTTGTGAAAATGTTGTCCTCCTTTATGCCTGGATCCACTGAACAGGTGACATTGTCAGTATCCTATTTCAATATATGGTGAACTTATCCTCATCTTCAACACTTTCAAGGTCCATCTCCTCTAGATGACATTAGGGCAGATTGAGTGGGGAGGTAAGGGTCTGACAATCCTCAGTATCTTCATCTTCACCTTCTCCAAGTCTTTCATTCTGGGATTCCCTCCTCTGTTGTCTATTAATATATCCTGCTTCCAACAACTTCCAGGTTCATCTCCTTCAGATGGTTCATCTCCTCCACTTTTTCTTTATCTACATGACACTTCCATATCATGTCACCAATCTGGTGTGCTGATCATGTTGATGGATTCCCCACTACATTCATAATCCCACCACAGTCAAATACATAAGACTTCATTTCAGAAGGGGGTAAACTGCTCTGGAACATGACTGGAACTCAACTGAGCTGACCTGAAACCAATCCAAATTAGGTTTTGTTTCATGGTTTCACTGAAACATTGGCATAGCCTTAACCTTTATAGCAAGGAGTATGTGGGAAGGAATACTCTTAGTACGTGTCAAAAACATAACACAATTCTGTGGCAGCTACTTTTGCACCCTTGCTGCTCTTTGACACCAGCTGGCATGAAAAGGGCCTTCTAAGTATAGCTTCTAAATATGCTTCAGTGAGTGACAATGGTTGCTTACTGTGTTGGTAAACTGGAGTTCTAAAAACCATCCCTATAAATGTGTTTGCATTATCTAATATGTAACAAGATATTTTAATGCTTCCTTTCTTAGTCTTCTTTGAGAAGAGCAGATAGGCCTATGTAGTAATATGGGTTATTACACCAAAACAAGATTCTCAGTTAAGTCCTGGGCTCTGCCAAATCAGCTGCACACTGCACAGTACCATCTGAATATGATTCATTGGAGTGGCTATTTGGGATTTCTTCACTGCTCCACATTGAGTAATCATTCAGCACCTTGGAGATTGAGAGAGAGAAAACCTGGAAACATGAGCATTTGTACTCTGTTTATGTTCACTATATTTTAATCTTTTTTCTATGTATTTTAATATATGTATTTCATAGAAACATGTTTTAATATTTTATGTTTATGATTGTGTGTTTTAAGTCTGTAATAACCACGGGTCACAAGGAGAGGTGAATAAGAAATATTGCCATTGTTGTTGAATTCAGGAAGGTGCATGTGGCCACGTTTAAGGCCAGTCTGAAATAATTTTACTCCATTCTAGCCTTGGATTTACCAGGCAGTGTAGACATTGCCCACATTAGCTATCAATTTCAAAACATAGAAACATACCCTCAAATTGTTACCATCTTTTTCTCTACAAAATGCTACCATTTTATGACTAACTGAGAATAAGTTCTTCTTCTCAGTTAATTTTAATGATGCTTCAAGATCCATTTGCATACTGATCCCAACTAATACAGCTATGTTTTTGAAATGATGCTCTATATCTACTACTAGACCTTCTGCCAACCAGTTTACCAGCTGTTAGGATTTCCAGAAGTTGAAGGCCAAAACTTCTGGGGATCCACAGTTTGAGAACTACTGCCTTAGACAGACTCTTCGTCTCACACTTGTTGAATCTTCTGCCATATATGCCAAGAGGGAGGTGTGCTTTGAAATGTGTTTTCAATAGGCAGAAACTCTCTGACATGGGAGAAGCCAATCTGTTGTTTGTTTGTTTTTTCATTTACCTGCACAATATGAGTGGTGGAAAAGAAACTGTGGAGCTATAGCACCCATGTCTGCCAAGGGTCATAGGACTGAATGATTACTTTTGTGAGGTTACATAATTTGTGGGCATTGTTAGAATTATAACATTAGTGTAATTTCAGTGGAGACCAGACGGATCCCATCTCTCTTTGAGGTGAGTAGTGGAGCATTCCCACATTCGAAATAAGTTTATTCCTCATCTGCAGAAGAGGATGATGGGTTCTATGTCATTAAAGTAGTAAATCTGCTTGAGGTTTATGCCAAGCTTACAAGAAGCTATTCAAGGTGCTGAATTCAATCCCACATCAGAATAAGAGGGTAAAGCTGCTCTAAAGACCAAATGAAAGCCCATCACTCAACTGAAATCGGAGGCACTAGCTGGTGCTGACCTAATGACAAAAATTTGACTCTGCACAACGAAGCAGCTTGGCCATCATTTTTGTGGCCCTGCTCTAATTCTTTTAATAGCAGTCTGGCATAGTTTTTCAGAATATTTGAGGATTTGTTTCCTCTGGATTCCACTGGATACACCCCAGTTTCTCCATCTCGCTAACTCAAGATTGAGGAACCTATGGCCTTTTAGAGGATATTGAACTACAGCTTCCAGTATCCCTACCCATTGGATTTGATGTCTAGGACATATAAGACCCAATGAATATCTAGAGCAGTGGTTCTCAACCTTTGGTCCTCCAGGTGTTTTGGGACTTCAACTCTCAGAAATCCCAGCCATCTTACTAGCTGTTAGGAATTGTGGGAGCTGAGGTCCAAAACACCTAGAGGACCAAAGGTGGAGAACCACTGATCTACCCTATGTTTTTGGCATCTGGCAATACATTTCTCAAACAATGCCCATCTATAACAAGAGTGAAAAGTGTCTGGGGTGGGGATCATTTTTTTTGTTCCCCCCAATGCCACTGAAACTGTAAGTGGAATTATTCTGGTTTTCAGTTTCAACTGTTTTGGGGTCATTTTTGTTTGTTTGGAGGGCTAAATGTTGTTAAGCTACCAGTTGCTTCTCACTCTTTTGAGGAATTGTGAATTAGCCCATTAGAGCAAATGTGATATGGATTTTGAAGAGCTTCAGGAAGCTGAGGAAGCATAAGAAAAGCCCCCCAGGTCTACTAAAGAAGGCTTCAGCAGCTTCGTCCTGATCCACAGGATGGCCCTGAGAGTCAACGACATTCAGTTTGTGTCCTGTGCAGCGCATGATCCTTCCCATTTGCACAAAAGACCTATATTCAGGAGACCATACACACACTTCTATCCAATTTACTTACCTGGCTATTTTAGTTCCCAGTGATAGATTATACTGTGGGAGAGGCCTATGTTTTAGAAAAAATATAAAAGCAAATTTATATCCAGTTTTCAAACTATAATTTTAGTTGGTTGAAGTACATCTCTCTCCCCGACTTCCCCTGATAAGTAATGTTTCTTGGTACTACATTTGGTCAAGAGAGAGGCAGAAACCTGTTCAACACAAATACAGTAGAGTCTCACTTATCCAACATTCGCTTATCCAACTTTCTGGATTATCCAACACAATATGCCTCTTGCCTGGATCCACAGCTGTTTCTCTAGGCAGCAAGGATTGAACTTTTTATGCATTTAATTTCTGACAATGTTGTTATTGTGAGTTCATTTTATGCAATTCCTTTTTTATTTGTAGTCAATGTTTTCAATACATTGTAATGTTTTGGTGCTAAATTCGTAAATACAGAAATTACTACATGACATCATTGTGTATTGAACTGCTTTTTCTGTCGATTTGTTGTAAAACATGATGTTTTGGTGCTTAATTTGTAAAATCATGACAAAATTTGACGTTTAATAGGCTTTTCCTTAATCCCTCCTTATTATCCAACATTTTCGCTTATCCAACATTCTGCCAGCCCGTTTATGTTTATATAGCTACACATTTGTGTGTGGTCTGTGTTCACCAACCCTTAGTTTATTTCCCATGATCCTTCACACTTGGGGAAAAAAGACCATGCTATTCCATTATTTGGGTGGAGACCAGAAGGGGGCACTAGACTGAAAAGGATAATCCATCTACTGTAATTCCCAAAAGGGTCTGAAAGAGTAAAACCATTCCCTCCTGTTTTCCTGTTATTCCCTTCACCCATGTCACCCTCGTGGAAACAACAGTCTTTTATGAAATGGGAAGTGAGGAGGGGGAATAACCAGTGAAAATAGTTTTCCTCCTTCACCCCTCCACCAATAAAATAGACTATCCCAGTGATTCTCAACCTGTGGATCCCCAGGGGTTTTGGCCTACAACTCCCAGAAATCCCAGTTGGTTTACCAGCTGCTAGGATTTCTGGGAGTTGAAGGTCAAAAACATCTGGGGACCCACAGGATGAGAACAACTAGACCAGTGGTTCTCAACCTGGGGTCCCCAGATGTTTTTGGCCTACAACTCCCAGAAACCACTGCCAGTTTACCAGCTGTTAGGGTTTCTGGGAATTGCACTAGTCACCTTTTGCCGTGTGCAAAATTGATGCTTAGGCCTTTAAAGTTAAAGTAATTGTCTTGTTATGTTGTTTTTGTTTATTGTTGGAATGTTTTAAATTGCTGTTAAATTTTATACATGTAATGCTATGTTATGTTGTTCAGGCTTGTCCCTATGTAAGCTGCCCCGAGTCCCTTTGGGGAGATGGGGCGGGGTATGAGAATAAAGTTTATTATTATTATTATTATTATTATTATTATTATTATTATTATTATTATTATTATTATTATTTTATGAAACAGAAAACAAGATAGATATGCTGGATTTCGTATCACAAAATCACAAGTCGAACACTTCCCAAGTGTTTAGGACTGTTTGATGTATTTTCGGATGATGTGTGCAGATTTTATTTATTTATTTATTTATTTACACCATTTATATTCCGCCCTTCTCACCCCGAAGGAGACTCAGGGCGGATCACATTACACATATAGGCAAACATTCAATGCCTTTTAACATAGAACAAAGACAAGACAAACATAGGCTCCGAGCGGGCCTCGAACTCATGACCTCCTGGTCAGAGTGATTCATTGCAGCTGGTTGCAGCTGGCTTGCTCTCCCGCCTGCGCCACACCCTACAGATCCCAGTAGGGTGGCCTTTTGCAGTTGGCAGATTGTGATTTTGTCAATGCCTATTGTTTCCAAATGCTGGCTGAGATCTTTTGGAACGGCACCCAATGTGCCGATCACCATCGGGACCACCTGTACTGGTTTCTGCCAGAGTCTTTGAAGTTCAATCTTGAGGTCCTGATAGCGGCTGAGTTTTTCCTGTTGTTTTTCGTCAATGCGACTGTCACCTGGGATGGCAACATCAATGATCCAAACCCTTTTCTTTTCCACAATGGTGATGTCTGGTGTGTTGTGTTCCAGAACTTTGTCGGTCTGGATTCGGAAGTCCCACAGTATCTTTGCGTGCTCATTTTCCAAGACTTTTGCAGGTTTGTGATCCCACCAGTTCTTTGCTGCTGGGAGGTGGTACTTGAGGCATAAGTTCCAATGAATCATTTGGGCCACATAGTTGTGCCTCTGTTTGTAGTCTGTCTGTCTGCAATTTTCTTACAGCAGCTGAGGATATGATCAATGGTTTCGTCAGCTTCCTTGCACAGTCTGCATTTTGGGTCGTCAGCTGATTTTTTGATCTTGGCCTTAATTGCATTTGTTCTGATGGCTTGCTCCTGGGCTGCAAGGATCAGGCCTTCTGTCTCCTTCTTCAGGGTCCCATTCGTGAGCCATAGCTAGGTCTTCTCCTTATCAGCTTTTCCTTCAATTTTGTCAAGGAATTTATTATTATTATTATTATTATTGAAGGCCAAAAACATCTGTGAACCCACAGGTTGAGAACCACTGCTCTAGACTATCCTCTATCTAGCACCCCTTTTTGGCCTCCGTCTGGGCCAGGCTGTGGCGCAGGCTGTTGAGCAACCAGCTGCAGCCAGCTGCAATGAATCACTCTGACCAGGAGGTCATGAGTTCGAGGCCAGCTCGGAGCCCCGTGTTTGTCTTGTCTTTGTTCTATGTTAAGGCATTGAATGTTTGCCTTATATGTGTAATGTGATCCGCTCCGAGTCCCCTTCGGGGTGAGAAGGGCGGAATATAAATACTGTAAATAAAATAAAATAAATAAATAATAATGGTCAACCTCCTGCCAACCTCGCAGTTCGAAAATATGCAAATGTGAGTAGATAAATAGGTACTGCTCAGGCGGGAAGGTAACAGCGCTTCATGCATTCACACTGGCCACATGACCTTGGAAGTGTCTATGGACAATGCCGGCTCTTCAGCTTAGAAATGGAGATGAGC
Source organism: Anolis carolinensis (assembly GCF_035594765.1). Lineage (NCBI taxonomy): Eukaryota > Metazoa > Chordata > Lepidosauria > Squamata > Anolidae > Anolis > Anolis carolinensis. The sequence continues at coordinate 21,756,277 of NC_085844.1, forward strand.
ACCAACTCCTGGAATCAGGGGAAAACCTTTACCTTTACCTAAAGAAAGACCTAGATACAGGAGCACCTGTTTCTTTATGCACCTTCAACCCAGTTTAGTTACAAACATACTAAATCAAATAGTTAAGGACATACAGTAGAGTCTCACTTATCCAACACTCACTTATCCAACATTCTGGATTATCCAACGCATTTGTGTAGTCAATGTTTTCAATACATCGTGATATTTTGGTGCTAAATTCGTAAATACAGTAATTACTACATAGCATTACTGCGTATTGAACTACTTTTTCTGTCAAATTTGTTGTATAACATGATGTTTTGGTGCTGAATTTGTAAAATCATAACCTAATTTTATGTTTAATAGGCTGTTCCTTAATTCCTCCTTATTATCCAACATATTCACTTATCCAACATTCTGCCGGCCCGTTTATGTTGGATAAGTGAGACTCTACTGTACATTCTTTCTACAAATCAACACCATCACCATCATCATTATCATCACGCTGAAATCGAGTTTTAAGATGGACCCAGAGCTGATGCTCAGCAAACCACCTTCGCTGCTTCTCTTTTTCTTTCTCGTTTTCTCCTCGACCAGGATCCAGATCCCATCCGTCTCTCCCGCAAGTGGCTTCCTTTTTTGTTCATCCCTTCCTCTTCACAGCGCCTCTCCCTCGCAGGGGGCAAAATGGATCTCCTATGGAAAGAGCCATGATCTTTTTTTAAATAAAAAATGGTAATAAACAATACTGTAAAGCTTTTTTCCAGCGTAAGATTCCTTCTTCCCTCTTTTCCCCGCCCGAAAGGAAACTGACCGGTAGATGGCGCCCGCGCTCTTCTTTTGCGCGACCTTAACCCGTTTTTTCCAGCGTGGACCAGAAGCTGCTTGGCATTCCATCCCAAAAAGGGAGCTGGAAAGATATATAGCAGGCCTGGGCCAACTCTGGCCTTCCTCCAGATGTTTAGGACTTCAATTCCCATCCTTCCTAACAGCCTCAGGCCCCTTTCCTTTTCCCCCTCAGCCGCTTAAGCGGCTGAAAACAGAGGAATTCAAGACATGAAACAATCAGGGCCAGCTAACACCTCCCAACAAAGGATTCCACCAGGCAGGAATCAGCCAGGCTTCAGAGCTGCGAGGCTTTTCAATGCTAAACACGATTCATTACAACGGTCACACTTTTCTCCAACAGACAAGAGTGCTTCCTCCCACCCTGGACCTTCCACTTGCCTCACAACCTCTGAGGATGCCTGCCATAGATGTGGGCGAAACGTCGGGAGAGAATGCTTCTGTCACATGGCCGGAAAACACACAACCCTCGCTTGCCTAGTTTCCAACAGACCTCACAACCTCTGAGGATGCCTGCCATAGATGTGGGCGAAACGTCAGGAGAGAATGCTTCTGTCACATGGCCATACAGACCGGAAAACACACAACCCTCACTTGCCTAGTTTCCAACAAAACTCCCAACCTCTGAGGATGCCTGCCATAGATGTGGGCGAAACGTCAGGAGAGAATGCTTCTGGCACATGGCCATACAGCCCGGAAAACACACAACCCTCACTTGCCTAGTTTCCAACAGACCCCACAACCTCTAAGGATGCCTGCCGTAGATGTGGGCGAAACGTCGGGAGAGAATGCTTCTGGCATATGGCCATACAGTCCGGAAAACGCTCAGCAACCCAGTTATTCGGGCCATGGACAGCACATAAGACCAGAAAAGAGGGGAGGGGGACCCGACCTCCATTCCTTTCCTCTCTCTCAAGGAGTGAGTGAGCGAGAGAGAGAGAGGAAGGAGGGAAAGAAAGTGGGGGACGGAGGAGGAAGCAGAGTTGGGTGCCAGAGTCATTCTCAACGGAGCGGCTTGGCTGAGAGGCATATTCTCCTGATAGGTATCATTTTATTTGGGGTTTTCTTTAAGCGCACTCTTGGACCGATTCCTCAGAAGAGAGAAGAGCGAGAAGGAGCCAAGCCGGTCGCTGAGTCCATCCCAAAAGCGTCGCTGCTTGTGATGGGAATCCTCTCCTCACAGATGTCAATTTGGATAGGCTTTTGAGCGGGGTCTCACTCTTGTCAACGCGGGCCTTGGTGGCCTCAAGGCAACGCCAGCGCCTCCACAGGAAGGGAGAGTGCGGGTCTCCTTTCTCCGTGTGAGCGCGTCGACACGCGTGTGCGTCTCTTTGCCCCCGTCGGGGAGTCCTCTTCCTTTTCCTCCTCCTCCTCCTCCGCGTCAAGGTTGCTGAGGTGGGATCCCAGGAAGGCTCTCCACGCCGAGCTGTGACACACTCACACATACACATAGACACACACACACAACCCACGCAGCGCACAAACACGCTCGGCGGCTTGGACCCAGGCGAGGAGGAAGGAAGGGAAAGAGAGAAGGAGGCGAAGAAGAGGAGGAGAAGGGAGGAAGGAGAGGAAGAGGAGGGGGAGCCACACGCGGGATTGGGGCAAGGCAGAGGGAGCCTGACGCGCGTTAACGGCGGCGGCGAGGACGAGGAGGAGGAAGAGGAGGAGGAGGAGGAGGAGGGGGCACGGCCGCTCTCCCGCTCGCCTTTCCCTCTCCCTCGGATGCGAGAGAGGCAGCCGCACAAGATGCAACGGATCTGCTGCTACTGCAAAGGAGCCACCTGGCCCAGGGAAGAAGCCGCCGCCGCCTCCTCCTCTCCCTCCGATCTGGGGCAAAGGGGATGCGTGAGACCTCGCCCACGCCGCCCCCACGGCCCGGACTTCTTGGGTCTCTTCTTGGGCAGGATCATGGGCATGCCGAGTGGATTTACCTTGGGGAACCTCGTCTTTTTCTGGATGCTGTCCTGCGTGAAAGGTAAGGGTAAGGGGGAGGGGAGGTGGGTGGAATGAGGGGGGAAGGAAAGGGGGGCCAATTGGGGAGAAGGAGGGAAAGGAGGGGGGGGGGTCTTGCGTCCTATCCCCTGCCCCCCTCCCCTTTTCACCGCCCCGAAACAGAGAGACAATGTTTTACCCCAAGGGAGGGTGTGTAATGTGTAGGGATGGAGTCGGAGCTTTTGTCCTTTCTCAAGGTTTCCCCCTTCCTTTGAAAATGCTCCTATATGGGTTTTGGGTGCTTTCTGAAACCAACCATCCTCTGGAGAAAGGAAGGAGAAAAAGGGTGCGAAGCTTTCTCCCTCAGTATGTGTGTGTGGTGTGTGTGTTTTAATTCCCATCTCCCTCGCCTGCGATAGGAAATGCAATTTGCTTGCCAAGCCTGGCGTTCAATGCAGTTGAGTGAGAACGGGCGCCCCATAAATATTCTTGCAGCAGCTCCAGCCCGAGACGTGAGTTGGGTCCCACAGTCTCCTTTCAACGCGAGGATATTCCCATACAGTTGCCTCCGGAGGATGCCTCGAACCTTCCCTATCCATCTTTTTTTTTTTCCACCAAAAATTATTATTTTTTATCATCGAGGGGTTGTGATATTTGGGGCGCCAAGGCTCTACAGGGCGCAAGGAATGGCTTGAGGTTGTTTGGGGCATTTTTTCCCTCCCCTTAAAAACCGAGTCAGGCAGACCGATCTCTGCTGGCAACGCACACACACACACATACCACAAATGTGTCACTATTTGCATTTTCTCTTGGAGGAAAAAAAATGGAATAGCAATACATTTCCCTCTTCCCAAGTTATGGAGCGTTGGAGTGGGAAGAGAAGCACTTTGGCCAGACAAAATTGTGGGATTTGAAGGACGCAGTTGCTATTCTTTCCCCATTTTTTTTAAAAATCTAAGCCACTGAGATGGTATGAGCTATCACTGAGAGAGCAAAGATCTCCCCCTCCTTTTCTGACTTAATGAATCGGGGAGGGGGTTGCCAGAGGATTCTTAAGGCAGCTTTTGGAAAGGATGGATGCTTGGTCAGGTACAGGGAGGGCGGATAGATTGGCATCCCATAGATTATATTTATTTATTTATTTGTCATGCTTGTATCCCGCCTTTCTCAACCCCGAAGGGAACTCAAGGAGGCCTTACAAAGGCAACAGTTCAGTGCCGCATGTATCCATACATCCATGAATAAAGAAAAACATTAAAAACCATCCCATTAAAACATGACATCAAAACAAGAATTAAAATCACCTAATCCAGGTCAGATTGAAATGAATGGATTCCTTGATGGATATACTTTTAGCAAGATGACAGTCTACTTTCTACTTGAGGGAATCCTAGTATAATCAGAGTGCCTACATGTTCGTGAGGATCTCTGTGGCAATTAAAAAGGGGCTCTGTCTTTCCTGCCCCCTCCCCTCCTTCGGCCCCCCTCCCAAAGAAAGGGATGAAGGAAGGAGAGAGACGAGGCTTCTGGGAGTTTGAAGAATTTTGAGTTTGGAGTCCTCCATTCCCACTGGACTGTTTGGCGTTTTTCTTCTGAAAAGGAGCTTGCTTTTTCCTCTTCTCGCTGCCCCCCCCCTTGCAATGGAGCTGAGTCTTTTTTATGAAACACTTGATTGTCTTGCTTTGCAGCTGGTTGCTTTGCATGGTGGGAGGGGGGAAGGACCAGGATCATTCAGGGTTGCCTAGGGCTGATGATACTGGCAGGGGGAAAAAAAAGGGGGGGGGAGGATTTACCTCAAACCCCCCCCCCCCATCTTTTAGCCCAAGTGGAGGGGACATGCCTGGAATTTTAATGTACCTCCTAATTACAGAAAGCTTGTCTGGCTTTGTAGCTGTTGACGCAATCTGCTTCCCTGTCATCCTTTGCCCAATTTTTTCAGGGAAATGATTCAGCGAAGAGATCCAGGGACCGCTTATTCCGAGCCAAAGGGGGACCGTCGCTTGTGTATGTGTGCACATGGAGGTGTGCAAGGCAGCTTTTAAAAAATAGGACACAACTCATTAATAGACATCTTTGGGTCTTGTTCCACCTCCTTTCCAATTCCTTGTGGTTGGTTTCCTTGCTACTAACATAAGACAGAGCTACGCAATCCGTATGTGGTCTTTCTGTGTGTGTGTGTGTTGGGGGAATATACATAAATACTGTGGCTTCAGAAAATGTATTATGCTTAAAAAAGGATGAAATTGGACCGGTGAAGTAGCAATGAGGAGAATGGAGGGAAACCTGTCTTTGTAACTGAGGGTCAAGTGGAGGCAGTCTCTTACAGTAATTCAAGGCACCAGTGAATTTATCGTCTCTTTAAGACACATATACACCGCTGCTATATCAGGAGAGAGCGATGGGTTGGAAGAGTGGTTTCCAATCACCTGTTGAAGCAAAGGGGAAGGTGGAAAAATAGAAGACAGTGCTACAGAGAATTTAGCGTTGTCTCACATATGAGTGGTTAACATCTGCTGATTGTAACATCAAGGGATGGTTGGCTGATGTGGGCAGAAGCCATCATGAATTGGATAGCACAGACAGAACTTCCATGTCACTCAGTGCTGCCCCAACACAATCAGTCTACCTATAGCACCGAGTTTCCTCATACATTTAATTGTAGCTTTTAAAAAAATCCAACAATACACTCAAACAAGTGGACTATCCAGGTGGAATCATACATAATACTATGGTAATGGCAGCAGAAAGAAGACTTGGGGAAAATGGTTCTGGAAATAAAGAAGAAAACCAAAGATGAAAGGAATTATTACTTGTCGCAAACAGGTAACAGGGGACTTATAGATGGTTCCTATAAATTACGAAGCTGGAAGGAAATGTGGTGGTGGCAAGGGAGGAGTTACTAAAGCTGGATCTATACTGCTTTCAGAATATGGATTGACTGAACTGGATTATATGGCAGTGAAGACTCATATTATTCAGTTGTATGCAGTTAATCCACATTCTGAAACTGCATTGTATGGAAGTATAGATCCAGCCTAACACCAGTGATTAACATAAGCAAAGAGCTTTACCTATAGGACGACACATTTTACTGGTGGTACTACTATACCTTAAAGACATCAAATCATGTTTGATATGGAAGTTTGATGGGGTCAGCACTGGTTAGAATATGGATGGGAGATTGCCAATGAAAATCAGGCTGTAGGCTGTATTTCAGAGAAAAGACCTGGAAAACCATTGTTTAAGCATTCCTTGCTTAAGAAAACCTTATGAAATTCATGGTGTCGCTGTTAGTCAGCAGTGGAACACATAAGCATATAACTGCTAGTACTACTAGTAGCAGCAGCAACTGCTACAACCACAGCAGTTTGAAACTTGTGCAAGAGAATCCTAAAAAAAACAACAACAAAAAATGCACCCTCAGGTCCAATTGAGTTCAGTGAGATTCATTATTAGTAAGTATGAATAGGATTGCAGTATTAATTGGATCAGTATTATAGGCAATGTATGAATCATGGGCTCACAGATGATTGGCTAGGAGAAAGCCACATGTCAAACTGGCATAGGTATGTGGCCCAGGGAATTTCTTTGTTAAAATTGTGGTGGATTCGTAGAGAGGAAGATTGATTGGTCAGATAGTGAATAGGGGACTACATAGCAGGGTTAACATGTTCTAAAGAAAACTTTCAAGTCACTGTTGCCAAAAGAAGATTGAGTAGGGGGAATGTGTGGCCGTTCAGATGTTGTTTGACTTCAGCTCTTATCAGACACAGAAACAGAGATAATTGTAGATGCAGTCCAAGTTGCATCCTTGACTGTATCTGTCAAAGGCAGAGTGGTCTTGTTTGAAGACAATGGGTTGGTGTCTTAGCATTCTTAGCCTTTCTGAGCCTATATTATAAATTGATATGAGTTTCCCTACCAACGATTAATGAGAATTGCTAATTTGATGCATGTGCTTATAACTCTAGATTAGAAATTTCTAGCCCCTGAATTTATGATTTCCTACACAAAAATTACTATTGAAACAGTTCAATAGTATAAACCAATATTTTAATAGTTGCCATTCTAGAGCTACAACAGAGTTGTTTTCGGTTCTTCTAAAGCAAGGGTGGGCAGAGTGTGTTCTGAAGGCCCTATATAGCCCTAGACCCTTTGTTGCAGCCTATAAGACCTCCCAAAACCCCCTCAAAGCTCCCAAGTATTTATTTTTACATTGGGCTGATTATGGGGTGATTTTTGTCTCCAAAACCTGACGAGCCCCATAACCTCTGGGGTCCCCAAACCAAATAAAAAAAGGGAAAAAACAATCAAAATGGCAGCCAAAAGTGACATCACAACACTTCAAATGTGCTAAAATACATTGCTGTGGCTGGCCAACAAGGCACAGGGGGGAAGATGGCCCCTGCCTTGTTTGCAATGCCTAGAGGGCACAGATCACTCTAGATTTGTGTGGCGGTATTTCAAGGAACAAGCCCAGTGAGGAGCAGCTTAAAGAACTGGGTATGTTTAGCCTGCAGAAGAGAAGGCTGAGAGGAGACATAACGGTATAAATGGTATATGTGAGGGGAAGACATAGGGAGAAGGGAGCAAGCTTGTTTTCTGCTGCCCTGGAGACAAGGACACTGAACAACAGCTTCAAACTACAGGAAAGGAGATTCCACTTGAACATTAGAAAGAACTTCCTTACTGGGAGAGCTGTTCAGCAGTGCAACTGTCTGCCTAGAGTGTGGTGAATGCTCCTTCTTTGAAGGCTTTTAAGCAGAGGCTGGATGGCCATCTGTCAGGGGTGCTTTGAGTGCAATTTTCCTGCTTCTTGGTAGGGGGTTGGACTGGATGACCCACGAGGTCTTTGAACTCTATGCTTCTATGATTATATAAGGAAGCAGATTTAAATTATAGTGTCTAAACATGAAGAGAAATGTTCTAACGGTTCAACATCTAGTTGATTGTGGAAACAAATTGTCATGTGGTAGACTTATCTTCTCTCAAAAAAATTAAGAAAAAGCTGGAGAACACTGTTTTGCGATGCCATAGTAGTTGCAAGACTCCAACATGAGGTAGGGATTTAGAGTAGGTGACATCCCAGACTCCAATCAACTTTAGAACGATAAGATTTTCTGGTTAATTGTGGTGTGTATGTGCCCTGTGACTTTTTGATTTCATCCAATATGTTCCCCCTGAAAGTTATTGGATTGTCTCTCAGTTGCCGTTTTAAAAATCAGCATGTGCCCCTTTTGTTGGCTTCTATAGGAATTAAATTGTATGTTGGAAATCAGCTTGTTAGGAACGCCCTTCACCCTTGTGTCCACTAGAATTGCTAAGGTAAAGGTTTTCCCCTGATGTTAAGTCCGGTCGTGACCGACTCTGGGGGTTGGTGCTCATCTCCATTTCTAAGCCGAAGAGCCAGCATTGTCCATAAACACCTCCAAGGTCATGTGGCCGGCATGACTGCATGGAGCGCTGTTACCTTCCCGCCGGAGCGATGCCTATTGATCTACTCACATTTTTATTTTTTCGAACTGCTAGGTTGGCAGGAGCTGGGACTAACAGCGGGCGCTCATTCCGCTCCCGGGATTTGAACCTGGAACCTTTTGGTCCGCTAGTTCAACAGCTCAGCACTTTAACGCACTGTGCCACCAGGGGCCCCTCTAGAATTGCTGGTGTACCCATAAAAGTGTTGGCTAAACATGATTATTGGAACATGTGATTTCTTCACTACAGCATTGCCTTTATTCCCAGTGTTTGCTTTACCGTCTTTATGATTTGGGGGGAAAAAATCTTTTGATTTATATTCTTATTATGTCAGGAAAGTATCCAGTTATAGCACTTCATGCATATAGATAGTATAGCAAAAAAAGAGTTGGATTTTTAAAGCTTGTGGAGGAGAGATGACATGAAAAGGCCCGTGTTTGATTAGGAAGTTTCCCCTTTGCCTTGCAGGCTACTTCGCAGAGTCTGACTCAGCTCAGAGTTTTCATAGCTTAGTGTTGGAGCACCCGTAGAATTTACATAAAGATCCAGCTCCTGCCATCTCTGTTTAACAGAACTGAAGCACAGAAAGAGGGTCCACTTGAGATCTGAGCGGTATGGGTGCCAAATAGTATTAGTGTTAACAAGGCAGTCTGGAGATGGCTCAACACCAGTAGTCTTCTGGGAAGTGTGCAGTGGCTGCCCAAAATCAGTTTGTGAGTAGCTGGGGATTGGAAATTGGACTCAACTGCATTCTTAAGCCTTAAATTGAAGGGGCTGCCCTGATCTTGATAACACCTAGAGGAAACAGGTCATCACAGCCTCAGGAATCTTGTCTTTGCCGCAAGAATACAAGGCAAAGACAAGTTGAGCTTAGCCCAGCAAAAGCTGGAGATAGTGGCGAGCAGTAATACTAAGTAGAAGAAAAGCAGTAAAGGGAGCTCTGGGAGATGTTTATTTGTTTTTCAACTGTAAAAATGGTTGGAAAAAGACAGTCCCATGTCACCCATAGATATCCCTAGCACGTGGAAGTGGAATGCCTTACTGTGTAGGGGTTTCAGTCTAACAAAGACCTTGGCCTTTATTGCAGCTAAGAAACCCTATCCTTGTTTCAACCAATTAGTTATCTGAAAGCTCGAAAAATGAATATTCAAGCTGAACTTTCTCAGTTTTAAGTGTTGAATGTCAAAGACAAACACATTTTTGTTCTTCTTCTCTGCCTAGGGATGTAAACATAATTAGATGAATGCACATTTTGGCTTAGGTTGCTTCTTCTATTCATGACCACAGTTTGTTTTTATTTGTTTGTTTTTTAAAACCTAGGTTTGAAGTTTATGAATATTTCTCCCAATCTGACTTCCGTATTTTTCTGTTATCTCCGAAACTTGCTAGTGAAGAGGATGTTTGAGAACTGAAGTTTTTAAATCCTTGTTAATTGTATTCCTTTCAAATTATCTGACTGTTGAGGTGAAACAGGTCTGTGAATTATCTTAGTCCCGCCATCAACTCCATCAGTTTCATGATAATGACTTGGATCTCCATTGAATGGTACTTAAGACTATGAATTTAACAAGTGTAAATCGATAACAGTGATGAAGCCTGTTTTATGATTGGCCTTGCTGGTTGGCCTCGGCTTTGAGCCTTATCATATTCTGTAGGAGGACATTAGAAGAATTTCTAGCATGAGTATGTGTGTGAGGAGAGACATCAATACTCAGCAATATAGACATATTTGTATGCATATTTTATATTCCATTTCAGTTCCTTCTAGTCTACATTGCTTCAACTCTGATTTCATGGCATGACAGTGAGAAGGCTGTTACCCAAAAATGTCAATCAGTGTGGGTGCAGGAGGATTAAAAAGAATATTAGATATGTCAGAAATGGTAAGAAAGGGAGGAGGACAGTACGAGTAATGGCAAAGTAGAGAAGGCGGAGAATGAACTTCAAAAAGATGCCAACAAATGAAAAATTATCTTTCAGGAGAAGGTTTATGCAGTCGATGGATTAGCTAACCAGCCTTTCCAGTGTATTTGTTGTCCACAGAGATCATATATGTTTTCCAAATATTATCTGGAGATACAGTTGCACTGAAGAGCTATTCATATTTCTACATACATCTTCCTAAAGCTCACAAGGTGTTGAGTGGATTGAACTATAGAAAGCAATACTTATACATCTCCATTGTCTAACCCTTTATTCATTATGTAAAGAAAGATGGGCAAATTAGTAGAATAATGTACACAATATGAGACCAAAGTGGATAGGGTGGGAAAAAAAATCTCAGATTAAAGGAAGTCAACACTACTCTTTAAAAGTTATGCTGGGACTGAAAGAAAAGCTGTTGATATAGCTAGATTCCTGCTTGATGTATTTTCCTACACAGTAGGAATGTTAATCACAGTAGGGATATTTTAAACTTTGAATATGTTTTAATGGGTTTTGACCGTGAATTTTTAATACTGTTTACATTTAATTCTGTTTTAATGTTTGCATATTTATATATTTTAAATGATATGCTAATGGTTTTATGTCAAGCCGCTTTGAGTCTCCTCCAGGAGAGATAAAGTGGGGTATAAATAAATCTAACAAAAACAACAACAACAACAACAACAACTTTCTCTCAAGTTCTTTTTTTTCTAAACTAGTCACAGTTTAGGAATATTGGATATTATACCTCATGTGAATTGTGAGTGTTGTTGTGATGGTCCATTTGACATAAAGTAAGGGAAATTATTTTAGTCATAATTCAGTTAATAGGATGAATACTAATTGCAGAGAAAATATGGTAGGATCTCTCCTGTAGCCTCTTTCATTTCTAAGGCACAGTTTAATGAGTACAATATAGCATCATGATAAAGTATGTGAGATCTAAGAAATTCCTCAGTAATTTCACATAATTTCATTGTGTAAAAGGTAGAGGAATAAACAAATAGATCAACTATTTCAATTTGATCCCAGTAACAGAGATGACCCAGTCAGTGGGGTGAAAATAATGGGATCATTGAGTGAAAGTGACCATGCAAAAACAAAGCCAAACATAGCCAGCCACTCATCCTGGAATTCAAACCGAAAGCTGTTTTTAGTAAGCCTAATGAATACTAAGTAAAATCTAATGGTCAGAAATTTTCAAGGTGAAAAAAATTCATATTGCACGGGAGTTTCCTAAGGGTGAAATTTTGATGGCACTCAATGCAGTCTAAAGGAACCAGGGTGGATGTACAAAGAACTTTCAGATGAGCTGATAATTAGAAGAAACATATATAAGAAATGAAAGAAGCGAAAAGCCACCAAGGAGGAATACAAAGGATGATTGTGTCCAGTTCTGGGCACAACAGTTCATGAATAATGCCAACAAGTTAGGACATATATGAGAAGGGTGACCTGAATGATCAAAGGCATAGAAATGAAGCATTTTGTGGAATGGCTTAGGACTCTTGCTTTATTTTAATTTGGATGGGGAGAAGACTGAGAAGCAACAACATAGTCATCATTGAATACCTGGATGGATGACATGTAAAAGACAGAACCAGCTTGCTGCTTTAGAAATTAGAGTATGAAGCAATGGATTCAGATAATAAGAAATGATATTCTTAAACATTCAGAAGATTTCTTTTATAAGAGCTTTATGGAATGGACTACTTCAGAGGGTGCTAAACTCTTCATCTTTGGAGCTATTCAAACAACGGCTGGGTGGACATCTTTCTGGATCATGATTGTTGTGTATTCCTGCATGGGAGAGATTTGTGACTAGATAACCTATGGTCCCATCCATTGGTAGAATTTTATTATTCTTTGATTTCAAGTGCCTTATGCCAATGCTTAGTGTTGTAATTGGATTTGAGAGAGCTAGTAGTTGTACCATCTATAAGATTAGTGTGAGGGCATACTTCCTAAACTGGTAGCTTTCTATGTTAAGTTTGGTAATGGCATGTGCACCTCAGCTGCTAAAGAGCTGTTCAGGAACACAGACTGAAAAATGAAATGCATCAAAATTAGTAGCTGTACATACAGAGAGAATAGTTGTTTACATAGTTAGGTACTGATATAGTATTCTGTGTATATCCGTACATTATTAATTTGCCTGTGTGAATTCATAACAGAGAAGGATACCAATCTCTCCAAATAAACACTTCTGCACTCTCTCTTCTGATGAGGATAGAGATTGTTCTTTTTTGCTTTTCCTTACAATTGATCCCTTTCTTTCCATCTTGTATCTTCCTTCCCCCATAGCACTTAGGAGAAGTGTAGCCTTAGGCTAATGCACAATCTACATGAAGAAAGAGCATGGAATGTACCACAGGAGCCACCTAGTCCATGTGGGTGTCGATGCCCATCCAGTCTCTGTTAGAAGAGATTAAAAAATGGGGATCCATCACCATCAAAGATAGTCTATTTCACTGTTGAACAGTGCTTACAGTAAGGATATTCTTCCCAATGTTTTGGTGAAATGTTTTTTTCTTATAATTTAAATCCATTGGTTCATGTTCTAGTCTTGGAGCAGCAAAAAACAAGCTTGCTTCATCTTTTACATGACATCCCTTCAGTTATTTAAAAATAGCTATCATGTCACCTCTCCGCTTTCGCTTCTTAAAGCTTAACATATACAACTTGCTAAGTCAATCTTCATAGGGCTTGGCTTTGAGACCTTTGATCATCTTGGATGCATTCCAACAATCGTCTATTGTAAGAATTTAAGATAGAAGGTTGTTGCAGAACTTGCTTGCAATTCTATAAAACTAAAAGGAAAAGATGAGGAAAATATTGAAAAATGGATTCTATAATTGTAAAGCCATCCCACCAGTTATAGTTAGAATTCAACTAAATTGGGGCATACATTATGTTGCCCCTGTAGATTGCAATTACTTTGCCAGTCATTGCAAATAAGGCATTAAAGGGATCAGCACGGTGGCAGTATACAGTATATGGTAGACTGACATTATTCTTGTTTTTATACCTTCAAGTATGACCTTCAAGCACCTTCAAGTATGACAACTCTAACAAAACCTATCATGGGATCTTTTGGATATGAGAGTGTATCTTGTCCAAGGTCATCCAGTGGTTTCACAGTCAAGTGGGGAATCAAACCCTTGTCTCCAAAGTTGTAGTCCAATGCTCAAACCATTTCACCACACTGCTAGGAGGAAGTGCCTTTTTATGTAGAACAATTTGTAATTACATAGAGACTGAAACCTGCTTCAGACAACATAGATTCGTTCAAAGCTCTTTCTCTTGTTCATGTTAAGGATTGTTTAAGGGCCATGGACAGCATTTTCTCTATTGCTTGAAACCTGTGCTTAAGATCATTGAAACTTTCTGATAGCTCTGTTAGTTTCTTGCAGTGTAATAAGTATGACCAAAGTAAAATGGGAAGCAGAAAACAGAAATTATAAACACATGTTATATATCTTGATTAGACCGCTAGGCTGTTAATTGTTTAGAAAGTGCTAAAGCAGAACAGTTTGCTTTTAGATGAGTAGGTTTTGTTGAAGACAGAGCTTTTTCTTGAGACAGACCTTTATTTTTATTTTGTTATCTACACAGTAGTAATGACAGCTAGTCCATTATACATGCATTGTGCTAAGAAGCCATTACCTTTGTTCAAACCTCTTCTAAAAGACTGCAATCTATAAATCTTTAGGGCTTAAAAAAATTACAGGTAGCGTGTTCCACTCTGAAGACAGAAAAGTGATTTATCAGAAGTCATTTTCAGTATTTTTTTGAAGCAATCCTACCCACACAACACCATGAAAGATTTTTGGACCTCCATGTTGGTAAATAAATCATTTCAGAAAAATACATTTCTGGAGGCAGTTCAACAAGTAGTCCTGTGCTGAGACATCAGCTAGTCGCTAAGATACAACCTATATCTAAAAGCATGGAGGTTATAGAGTAGCAATAACTAAGCAGGAGCCATTAAACTCAAATCTTGTTTCTGTTTACTGTTGACTTCAATAATATATGGCTTCCACCTGGTATTTGGTGAATTGAGCACGTAGCTGGCAATTAGAACGCATTCCTATATCACGCACCTGAGCATGTGAAGGAGAGCTTGCTAAGTTTAATGCAATAGTAACAGAATAATTAATCTTCTATTTAATGTCTGCTGGGCCATAGAGAGCCTTCATTTTTAAAAATTTCCTGGCAGGACATTAGTTGAATTACCGCCAGGTTTCAACCTGTTTTCAATGTTTTTGATTAAAATCTTAGTTATGCTCAGTAAAGTATTTTGTAGAAACTAATGGAGGTGCTGTAACATGGAGCTCCTTTAAGCCTTGGATTTAAAAATGTTCCCATGCTTAATTACATTAATGGAATATATTTCTTTTTCATACCAGCTTAGAGAGCCCTAAAATGGGAATTGTTTAATCATATTGATAGGAAAGGCTAAATAAAAGAAAAATGGGAAAATTAAGAAGCAGCTGTTATGCTTATTCTTATCATAGTATCTTGAGCTGAACAACATTGTCACATTCTGCTGAAGAACAAATGTGAGACGGACTACTGAAAGTCTGAGCTGATCTCTTTTTGTTTTGTTTCATCCTTGAAACTTCTTAGGTGGCCACAGTAAATTAACATTTCTCCATGTAATTTATTTCATAAGGTTGTTGTGAGGCTTGTAGGAGATAATCCTTCACATATATTCCATAGTCTTGAAGAAGGAAGGGCAGAAAAGAAATTAGTATTTTTGGGGTGCGGGGAGGAGGGGATTGATTTCAAATATCACTGATGTTAGCAAGTCAGTTACTTATAAAGATATTAGCAATGTCAGAAATGTATAAATAACCTTAATGTGTATGTATGGATGAAGAATCAATGAAGAACTCTGCATTACAAAGTTAGTATCATTTTCAAATCAAGCCATCTTCCACCAGACTCCTATACTTCAATGGGATTCTCTGACACATGTTCTACCTTTATTCATGATGGTGGTGGGGGTGATGATGATGATGATAATACTGTAGTGGAAAATAAGAAGGTTTATTGATTCTCTTGTTGCTCCTTCATTAATTCTTCAGCTCTAATTATTTTATATTAGGTCTGAATCCAAATGCTTCTTTGTCCCCTTCTCTCATTTTCATTCCATCATCACCATCACACGTGAAGACAAGTAAGAGTGCATAACTAATGAAAGGACTAGATAAGAGGAGATAACTTTTTCCAAAATGGGACAACCCCTCCCATAGATTTAGCTTTGCTTTTCTTTCTGTTGCTTTGTGAGCTTACTTGGTCACTTGCTTAGGTAATCTTTAATCTCTGTGGATTGTATTGCACCTCTTTATTTCTGTCATGATTAGACGGAAAGAAAGTAAATAGATTATATGTGCTTCAACATGATTCGTTAAAATAATTGATAACCAACAATGTAGTGTTCTTTGGGGTGAATTAAACATTTGTCATTCACTCTTCTGAAATTTTGATTGAAATTATTGCTACATTTTTTGCTACCTTTTTGGAGCATTTTTAAAGTTCTCATAGACTGAATAGAGATATGCATCAATGAATAGAGCTAGACTTGGTGTTATGAGAGGGAATTATGTAAAAGAGCTTTTTGTCTTTAACTGTTGCCAAGACAGTTTCAACATATGGCAATGTATTAATAAGACACCCTCATTATCAACCCTGCCTAGGTCTTGAAGGCTTAGGTCTGTGGCATCTTTAATTGGGTCATCGTCATTATAGGCTATCACTTTTGGCCGAATATGATTTCCTTCAAGTGTAGGGCCTTGCCAGTGTGTCTGTCAATGACTGTAGAGACCTATTCTTGATCCACGTGTTCGTTTGCAGTGAGGACATCCAGATGGTAGGCGGTCCTGACAAGGGTTGGCTTGACAACGTCTTTCTCTTGACATGTTTTTCCCTTTTGCTTTTAATTGGGTATGTTAATTTGTAACATAGGATGCATCTAACTGTAGAATTGATGCAGTTTGACTCCACTTTAATTTACATGACTCAGTGCTATGGGATTATGGGATTTATAGTTTTATAAAACCTCTGTTCTTCTCTGCCAAAGGGTGCCAGTGTCTCACCAAAATACAAATCCCAGGGTTCCATAGCATGAGCCATGACAGTTAAAAGTAGTGTCAAACTGCATTAATTCTACAGTATAAATGAACCCATTGTCTTCTTTTCTTATTGCCTCCCATTTTTCCAAGTATTGTGTTTTCTAATGAGTAATGTCATTTTAAAATGTGCCAAAGTACAATGGCTCAGTAAAATTGTTTTGTTTATTGTGAGGTTTGATTTGTCTCTAACTCATTTATTTGTCTTTATAGCAATCCTTGATATCCCTAAAATCTTCCTTCAGTACCACATTTAAATGATTCTCTACCTGTCATCTTCTTCACTGTCCAGTTTTTATAACTAGACACAGATATCAGAAATGCCATGCCACGGATGATCTTACTTTGGTATTTAATGACATATCTTTAAGTCCTTTCATAGCTGCCCTTTTGGAGCCTAGTCTTCTTCTGAATTCTTGACTCAGTCTCAATTTAATTTATGACTGAACTGAGGCCTAGAAAATGTTGATATCTTCATGAACCACTCTACAGTGGTGTAAATAAGCATTAGCTATTATTTTTGCTAATACCGTATTCAATATATATATTTTCACTTTCTTCCTCGACTTTCCTCAACAGGCATTACAAGCCTTTATTTTCTGCTAGTTATATGGTCCCATCTGCATAATCTAAACTGGTAATATTCCTTCTCAAATTTTCATGCTTTCTTCCTTCTGAACGTAATTCTGCTTTCTATATGATATATTCTGCATATAAATTACAAATTAACATATCATTTATAACATAAACGATATCTTAAATGCAGCTCCTTCAACTCCTTTGCCAATTGAGAGCCATTCTGTTTTCCCATAGCCTGCTATGTTTTCTTCTTTACCAATACTTCTCCCTTGGGGTCATAAACTTATTTAATCATAGTCAGTACTTGACATTTCTCAGTATCAACAGAAGAGTTCTGCTGAGATTTCATAAAGATAGCAGTACCATGCAAGTGGCATCTCAACATAGGAAGCACCTTATTAGGAATCAGAATATTGATTGGTCTATTTTTGGTATTCTTAGCTCTTGGAAGCAGTTCTCAGGATTTCAGACAGCATTCATTCCTAGCCCTATATGAAGATCCCTGGTATTCTCTGGAGGTTTCAGATCTCAGTACTATTGAAGCCTGTTACTGTTTAAAATTCAACATAAACAAGGTAGCACATATTCAGTGCACCAAAGACATCCATCATGACTCCATTATTTTTGCTAATGTTGGTTCCAAGAGTAGTCCACTCCACACTCTTCTTTCCCATTGACAGTCATGGTAGAAGTAAAGTTCTAGACTAACGCCAATTCGAATATGTAATCATAATATCAACTAATATTATGATTACACATTTTAATACCTAAATATGGTATTTTGTAATCCACAACTGGTGAATGACATTATATTATTTGGTAATTCAGTAAAAAGGGATGTGAGGGGAGAAATAGGAGTTATGTACAATGTCAAAATATTTTGTTTGTTCTCATAAATCCAGACTACTTGTTTCACAACAAGTGGAGTGTGTGAAGGGGGTTTAGAATGACAAATGAGTTCAGTTTTTGTTATTAAGCATTTCCAGATGGTTGTACCTTTATGGAGAATTTGGCAGAATCCCATGAAAGGGGGGAATCTCTAGAAGTTTAAAGTTTCTGGCTGTTCAGCAGCTGAACAGATTTAAATATTTTGTGTAAACAAATTTGCATCCAGGCTGCTAGTCTGAGTGCCAGCTTTCAGTCTGACATTTTTTGAAATGATGGAAATGCTAAGCCCTCAATGCTAAATGGAGTTCATGATGGAAATGCTGACAGAACCATAATTACCTTTATTGTGATTCTGTTGAGTGATTCTCTATCTATCCCATCTTTTATGAAAAAGTTCAAGAATATAAATTCTAAGCAGAGAGAAAATTTATGGGCAAAATATTACATATACACATAGCACAGCTTTCACATTCTATAGGTCTCTTGCAAAACAGACAGTTGGGAACACATAAAGAAACCCTATTCCTGAGGAGTTTCTACACATTTTCATTGTTATTTGTAATATAGTTTGCAGTTTATAGCTGGTGATGGAAGACATTTTTGTTCTTTATTTTGATGTTTATATCCCAACTGTTTCCTAGTTTAGGACTTATATATATATAATTTAGCTTTATATATTATATAAATTATAAATTATATATATATAATTTAGCTTTATAAATTATATATATATAATTTAGCTTATTATATATATATATAATTTATTTAGCTTTGGATACCATAGGAAAGGGTTAACACCCTTGTGATGTTAGCTTTGTTATCTGTGTTCCTGTTCAGAAGATTTTGCCTCAGTTTCTGGCCCTGTGATAATTGGGTTTTGAAAAAAAAATGACTTCTTGTGGAAACAAGCTTAATTGGAGGCACCTTTCCCCCATGATAACTCTTTCAGGATTGAATTTCCTTTCCGATGATAAATTTCTCTCACTTTCTGTTGTCTCAACCCCAATCTTAACTATGAGTCATTTGTAAGTCAGATGTTTGTAACTTAGGGACTGCCTGTATATGAAAGTTTAAAAATATAATTGAATTAGAAATCAATTTAACCAGTTAAAATAAAAATCAATCAATAAATAGATCATCATATTTTAAAATGCTCATTTTCATGAACAATAAGTCTTCAGAAGCTTTTATTTGTTTACCGATGGACAGCAAAAAGGTATCAGTCTAAAATCTTTAGGAAAAGAATTTAAGATACTAGGGGACATTAATTATTTTCACCCCAGTGTTGATTCACAAAATCTGATGATCTAATTAATAACATAGATTGCCATCAAAATGGGCAAAGACGTTTAGAATGTACATAATGATATGATGATATTCATTTTTCCATATCTAACATAATTGGCTTTTCCAAATGGGCAAGGTAATGTAGATCATGATATCATCAGATAGGTAAGGTCCACTTGATGCAATTGAGCGTTAAACAAATTGTTTAATATAAAATTGAAATTTGGTAGGAATATTTGATGGAGGAGATTCTATATGATGTAATTGGAAGTGGTGACAACTTTTAGCTTGATTCAGTTTCTTGAATTATAAATTGCTATTTGGCCTGCAAGCATCTGTGAGGTTATGTTTTTCAACATCAGTTCAGAATTTAGACTAAAATGCAAAAGCTTAAAATTCTGATCCCCACAGATTACACAGGAGTGGGGAAAGTGTGACCCATGCATTATATGTGATCCCAATGAAAGAAACCACATAGAATCAGAGAGTTGGAAGCAACCACATAAGCCATTCAGTCCAACCCCCTGCTATGCAAGAAAAGCACAACCAAAGCACCCCCAACATATGGCCATCCAGCCTCTGTTTAAAAGCTTTCAAAGAAGGAGCCTCCACCACACTCCAAGGTATTCCACTGTTGAACAGCTCTTACTGTCAGGAAGTCTTTCCTAATGTTCTAGTATAATCTCCTTTCCTGTAATTCGAACCCACTGCTCTGAGTCCTAGTCTCCAAAGCAGCAGAAAACAAGACTGCTCCCTCTTCCTTATGACATCCTTTCACATATTTCACACAGCCATGTGGTTATCATGGACATGGATGCGCCTTCTGAAATCTTCAAGGACATTACCAAGACTAACACACTAAAGAACAAGCTCCTAAGGTTACCACATTATAGATGGCAATTCCTATCTGGATTTCATAATTTGAAGCTATGCGGAGGTGACATACATATACCCTCCTTTATAAACCAACTGAAGTGCTGAGCTTCATATAAAATGGAAGTCACTTATGACCACTCCACCACAGTTCCTTCAACTTTCTTATTTACCCATCCCTTGTTCTCGTGGTATTCCATTCCTCACTTATCATTTTAGCCTGTTGCAATTTTTACCTCTCATCACTGGGAGTGCCATTGGCTTGGAGCAGTTGAACTTTGCAACTTATGCCTGGAATCTTTCTCCTCCCTCTCAGCCCCCCTCCACACACACATCTCATTGCAGGTAGTGTGTGCAAGAAGGTAACACTGAGTAACTTGTAATTAACAGACCACATTATAGGAGAATACAGCATTTTCTTAATACTTCTTAAAACTTCTTAATGCTTCTTAAAACTCGGCTCTGAATGTCTGTTAGCTTCCAGGTTCTGTTATCTTACCTGGATTTGTTCTTTGTATTGTCTGCTTTGTTTGCCTCTTGGTTTGCAAGTTTTTATTCTTGAATCTTTGCTGTTCTGGATAAAGCCTTTTCCACCCTATTGCTTATCATCCATTTACAGCAATCTCACCATAGTGTTTTATTTTGCTAGACTAATAGGAGAATTGCTGTATACTGTAGTTATGGAGGGTTGCCTCTTAATGACTGAAGGTGGTACTACAAGTTACTGCATATATTTAAATTGATTTATCTATCAAGTAGGTGAAGATCGTACATCAACCTTGCTTTTACATTCTTGCAGTTAATGTGGAAGCATGACATGCTTTCTCTCTTTCCTTTATTACTATAGAATACCATATATATATATATATATATATATATATATATATATATATATATATATAAAATAGAAATGTAAAGATCTATCAACAAGTATGTACAATAATGTGAATAACCTAAAATAATGTCATTTCAATAGGACTTGCAATGCAGTATAAACTATGTATACACAACAGAGGAGAATTTTGACTCATAGAAAACTTGCCCCCTATGGTTCAAGGGAACTTAATATAATTATATAAATACGTAAATACACCTAAAAATAATAAACTTCCATAACATGAATATTCGTATCATTTAAAAAAAATGAATACATCAAGATAAAACTGAATGCCCATACAGTATATAAGTGAAATAAAGTGTTCAGTTGCAATGTCCCCTCACCTTTGTGTCCCTCTTCACCTCTGTGAAGAGATTTTTCCATTTATAAAAAGCAGCTGGAAACAAGACCTCTAGTGAATGAAGAGTATGTTAAATCCACAGGAATGTTTGCTGCAACAGTATAGAGCACAAAGCTTCCATGCAGAGTCAAAGACCCTCTGAACTAAAGTGTCTGTTCAAAAATGTTTCTCCCTCCTAGGAACATTATGATGATTTCAGTGTATGTCAAATGTTGAACCTCAAACGATTGAGTGTCCCCTTTGAGAGTGTTCAAGTGTTTCCCTCTGTGTTTCCCTACTGTTATTACCTCTTACCGTGCCTTGTGGCCAATTAAGAGGACGTACTGCAAAACAGGAAGATTAGCAGCATCTTATTTGCATGCAAACCATTTGCAGATTGTGCTCATTACACTTCATATTTAGTGATGATGTTTATGGCAGCCTTAATAAAGGCTGAGCATGCCATTTGCATTCTCTGATCAGTGTTTTGCTACATGAGTGCATGCAAATGTTTCTGCCCTGTACATGTCATGTGGCATTTCATCTCATTGCCAACCAAAGCTTTCCTTTCCATTTGGGAACTGATGCATATACAGAAGAAACAGAAGAATATTTTGTCACAAGTCCTTCTACATATTATTAATACAATTGTAGCTGATATGAAGTTTATAATACACACACGTTATAAAAGTTTATATTAAATGTTGATGTAAGACCCTTTCAGAAGTTAATAGTATGTCTATAATATATGCATGAAGTTAAGCAGATCACATCTTTTGCGAAATAGCATGGATATTTGTGTAACAGACAGATGTGCAAAGGGCAGAAAATATCAAAAGTTTCAATCTGCAAATTAGTTCAAGAGATATGGATGAAGTCAATTCAAAAACACCAGCTTTCTCAGACTGCCTTAATAAACATTTAATGTGATTTCAAATGCTGCACAACTGGAGTTCCAAACTAGATGAAGGACCAAAGCAAGAAGTGTGTGTATAGATATACATATATTCCCTAGAAGTCAAGATGACTAAACTGAGTTTATTGTACTTCAAACATATCATGACAAGAGAAAAGACAATAAAGTGGAGGGCAGCAGGAAAAGAGGAAGACCATATTCCAGATGGATAAACGCAATCACTAAAGCCACAGCCTTAAATCTGCAAGATATGAGCTGGGCTTTTGCAAATAAGGTGACTTGGATGTCCCTTTTTCCTAGTGTCTCCATAAGTTTAAGTCAGCCTGAAGATGGTTAACAACAACAAACATATATGTATAGGTGTCTCTTCCATGCATTTTGGATAATACCTTATTTACTCAAGTCTAATGCTCACCCTTTTCTGGCTAAATGACCTAGCCAAAATCAGAGTGCAGATTAGATTTGTGTCATATGTTCATCTTAGTACTGAGGCAAAGCAAAAGATGAAGCAACTTCAGGAGCACCTGGAGCTCCTTTTTGAGGAACATCTGTAATTGAATTGCTATGGCTCAATGCTATGTAATCCTGGGATTTATAGTTTGGTGAGGCATCAGCATTATTTGGCAGAGAAGGCTTAAGACCTTGTCAAACTATAGCCCCCAGGATTTCATAGCATGGAGCCAGAGCAGCTACAGTGGATTCATTGTACAGCAGAGATTCACTCCAAAGTTTTTTTTTCATTGCTGGAAGCTTTGATGTTCTGACATCTTTATTTTTAAAGAAGAAATTCTAAGCAGGTAAAAACTGTAATGGCCAAATTACAAATAGTGCCCCGTCTGCTACTGCGCATTACATTTGGAAGCATTGCATCGTTTGGATACCTCTGGTAAAACTGCAGGAGATCCCGCATTTTGGGCCCTGTCTGGATGAGCCCTTAGTCTATATGCACATAAGGGCATTTCATCTATTTCTTAAGAACTCATATAATCATCTCCATAGACTCAGGACTGCAGTTAGCCATTTTGTTCCAAGAATTTCATTGGAATGTATTGTTTAATGATATTGTCTGAATTCACACAATGACATACTTTTGATATGGTCTGATTTACGGCTGTAACCTTATCATGGGGTTTTCTTGGCAAGCTTTCATCTAAAACTGAGTTGGTTTAAAGCAAAAATTCCCATAATTTTCACCAGAATATTATTCATTGTGCATCATGAGAACAGCAGTACTGCACTTGGGCTAAATCTGGGTTTATTTCCTAGTGTAGACAATTGTTTCATAAATTATCTAATGTCAAAAGGAACAGGAGATGTTTTTCTAGTTTGAAAGTGTATTTTAAAGGACGAGGATTTTCCAACAGAGAATTCTGAAACCCATTTTCATGATCTTTGTCATGTTTGAGCCTTGAGTTTTACAATTTAAAACCTCTTCTACACTGCCCTATATCCCAGGAGTTGATTTCAGATTATCTGTTTATCCCAGATTATATGGCAGTGAAGACTCATATAACCCAATTTAAAGCAGATAATCTGGGATCAGATCCTGGGATGTAGGGCAGTGTAGATCCATCATAAGAGAAATCCCTTCACAGAATTATTCTGTAATAATCTTAGACATACAACATAATTTACTACCAGAAAGATACTGTCATAGCTGTGATAGAAAGTGTGATGGCAATTTTGAGATGAAGGAAATAATCAGGGAAGCAACAATGCGAGAAAAAAATGTAATAATGTCCCTTATTGTGAAAACTGCTCATTTATGGCTCCTGCTTTCTCTTTGCTTCCTTCTGTTTAACTAGTTACTATATATGATGTATCCTTTATTTCCACAACTGCATAACCTTATTTTTTAATTGTGAAAGCCTTTTACATGATACGTACAAGAATACAGCTAGCAATGGTTTTATAAATACAGTAGAGTCTCACTTATCCAACATAAACGGGCCGGCAGAATGTTGGATAAGCAAAAATGTTGGATAATAAGGAGGGATTAAGGAAAAGCCTATTAATTGTCAAATTATATTATGATTTTACAAATTAAGTACCTAAGTCATAATGTTTTACAAGAAATCGACAGAAAAAACAGTTCAATACACGGTAACATTATGTAGTAATTACTGTATTTATGAATTTAGCACCGAAACATCGCAATATATTGAAAACATTGACTACAAACAAAGATAGAATTGCATAAAATGAATTTACAGTAGCAACATTGTTGCAAATTAAATCCATAGAAAGTTTAATCCTTGCTGCCTAAAGAAACAGCTATGGATCAGGGCGAGAGGCAAATTGCATTGGATAATCCAGAACATTGGATAAGCGATTCTTGGATAAGTGAGACTTTACTGTACTAGTAAATGGGTAGTGAAGGCAACATTTATTTTTTATAAAAACAGTACTGGTCCTTGTAGAAGGATCTCCACAATCCTCTGCTGCAAAAAAAGTCTCATTTGAAAGCAGTCAGACCTCAATGCAGAACAGTTCTGGCTGTAGGTGTCTCCTTGGTTGATGTGTAATCTAAGATTTGTAGCGTTGTAGACTCTACCTGCAGGCTCTATTCAGATGTATAGAATGAATGTTCAAAGCACTGACTCTGTGTCTGATCACATTCCCTAGGGAGATAACTGGGGAGCAATTATTCCTTTAAATATACTGTTTATTGTAGAATGGTACTTTTGTTGTTACACTAACTTAAACGTTCATGTTGATCTTGGAGCAAGAAGTGTGCAGAGAGGAAAGTACTTCATACAAAAAATCTCATTGGGTCTCCAAAGGCCAGTTTTTTAAAGCCGGACACTTTTCTCTCTAAGGCAGTGGACAAGAGGCTATCCATCACTACCCTTTCCACATACAGAAACGGAGGGAAGCACTAGCTGACTATTTAGTGGAAGCACAGAGCAAATGATACACATGGCACCAGCTCTGATCACCTTAACACTGATCTAGTGCATCCATCTTATTCCACTCATAGTAATAATGGGCCCTACTAAATCTAAAAGCACACACAGAGCACACAGTGGATTCTTTATAGCATCAGCTTCCTACAGCTCCGCTGATGGGATGTACTCAACATCTCAGTTCCATGAAAATTTCAGCAAAGAAAGAGAGGGGTGGGAGAGAAAGACTTGAGGGACATATTTGGCCATTTTGCTATATTTTGCCGAATTGTTACTTCCTGCTTGGAAGAAATGCTTATCCGGGTGTAAAAATGTGAGGGATGCAAAGCAGCAATGGCGGGAAGAGGTCTTCTAATGTAGAAAATATCCTATAATACCTCTCCAGTGTTTGGGGTTGCTAGCTACTCAGTGATAATTAATCTTTCTGCTTTATGGGTCCAAGGACATGGCAATTAATTGCGGCCAACATGCAGCCTTGAGGACATTACTTTCCCCTCTTGCAGTACAATTTGTTCAGAAGAAGCTGAAAATTATCTCCCTGGTCTGACAAACAATGTACCAACCTGGACCTCTGTTTTGTCTTGAATAATGTCAAGAAGATTCTTACAGCAACAAGAGCTTTCAGCTTGCAGTTCTTGACAGCCTCAAGGAAATCCTATTTTATCAAGATGATTGCCACTGACTCCATGACAGAACCTGTAATAAAAAGAGGATAATTTTAAAGCCCAACACATTCAAAACAAATATAAAGAGGATCACATATGAACGGCCAGTATGTGACACAACATTTTTGGTTGCTTAGAAAAATTTTGTTCCAATTATAACCCATATTGTACTAGACCTAGCACCTCTCCCAAAGAAGTATATTACAATGCCACTTTATTACATGTTAGACAATGCAAATGTCATTGGTGGAATTGATATTAGAACTGTAGTTATTCAACAGGCTAAATAACTATAGCAGCTCTCTCAAGCATATTTAGTAGTTCTGTTTTGAAACTAATATGCTTAATGCTAAATGAATTTCAACAAGTCCCATTTGTCTTATCTTACACTGTTTTCTTTGTATCTTAAAGCCTATTTCTTAGCTCAATATCCATTAAAGCTTTCCATGGGAGACAAAAATACTTGAAGTACTGTTTGGCTTCATATCTACTTTCCAATAACTTTCTTCTATAAAATGTCATTTAAGGAGCCCCCCTCCAATCTGTGACTACCATCATCATGAATTGAAGGTTCTGGATGTTATAGTAAAAAATAACCTCTTCCAAAATCTAGATGATGGCTGTCATGAGGAGAGCCTTCCTGGGATGGGCAGTGCCCAAACTATGGAATGCTTTTCAGAAGGAATGTTATCAGGTAACAAATTTGTTTTCTATTTCATAGCTGGACTGAGGCAATTTAACTTTCCCCAAACTTACTCACCTTATATCGGTTTTGTCTATATGTTTCCCCTGTGGGATTTTGCTTATTATTTGTTATTTATGTATGCATTTATTTATGTTTTATAAAGCATGTTGCATTTAAGAAAAAAAATCTCAAGGGATCTACAAGCAATTAGCAGATCAAATGCAAAATGAATAAAACAGATAATTCTGAAAATGTTATATTTATAGAAAAACCATATTAAAGCAGTCATAATGCATTTTATTTAGGAAAATCTTGCCATTGCAGTACAATATTAGGGTATATGTAATAGCAATGTATAAGGAGTTCCATAGAGCAGACTGTAATTTGCTAAAAGTTCTATTCTGAGTGGTCTCCAGGCAGATCTCATGTTCAAGTAGAATCATGAATCCAGCTTTGTCAGACATTGTTTTTATTTGGCGACCCTTTCTGAGTGTGTCCACCCTCTTTGTTGACATACTCAGTATGATTAGGGTTATAGGATGAGATTCAATACAGGGGTCCTTTACCTTTAATATTTGTATAGAAGAGGAAATATCAGTAGGTGCTTGTGTTTTATGCAACACAATAATTAACGGGAGCCCTGTCCTATATTTTATTGTGCAATTCTAATAGCACTGACAGTAGGAAATTCTAGCTCATACACATATGCCTTTGCCTTTGGGTCAAACCTGCACAGCCAGCCACACAGATTGGAGTACAGTGTAAGTAGAGGATACGGTTTCATTTCCTAATTATTGTCACTGCTTGCATTCTTTGAACAAACATTTGAAGTGGCAGAAAGAGGAAGATTTTCAGGGCCTTGAAGCTCCAGGGGTCAACAGTGATGTAATGTACCTAAACAAGTGCTCAACAATGCTAACTTCTGAGACCACATTCAGTGAATCATTGCACCAGGCCTCCTGAGCCTATTGGGTGAACTACTTCTAATGTAATTTTGCAAAGTCACATTTAAAAGGCAAAAGCATGGATAGACTGTTGAAAATATGAACTGTCCTTACAAAATAGGGACATTTGGAGCATAATTTCTTTCTATACTGATTTTTTCAAATAATTTCATACTATCTTCTCTCTCTTTTTTCCTCATTTAAGTTTGTCCAACAGAAGACAGCCTTGTCACTGCCCAGGGGGCCTACCAATCTAGTTCAAATGCAGGCAATCTGCTTAGGACACAATTATTGCCATGAAGTAAGCACTGTATTATTGATGAGAACCAAAGATGAAGAGAGATAGAGAGAAGAAATTGGGAAAAAAGTACTAACAACCATTTTCAATTGCAGAAAATAATGTTGCATGATTTTGATATTCTCTAGCTATGCACAGATATCTGAAAACTAGAAACATTGAGTTCATTTTCTTTTCTGCATTGGGCTGCTCCCTGCAGGCAAACCATACTTCACAATTGGCAATATTGATTAAGGCAATATAGGGGCACATCTACACAGCACCTAAAACATGGGATTTCCTGAGATAAAAGGGGGTGGCTACATGATGCTAGTGGTAAATCTGTGCTGATTCGCTTCAATGGACGAAAAACACGGGGTGAAAAGGTCCCTTTTTATCCTGATTCCGGCCAGAAAATGTGCATATTTGCATCGCTGTATATCCTTGCACTCACAAAAAATACACGAGTTACTTCCCTTCTCCCTGTGGAGACTGCTTTGGCACACATCTGCTTTTTAAAAGTCTGAAACAGCTGATCAGCTGATTGGGCTGTGAAATGGACACACAGCGAATTTAAAGAAAGCATGAACAGAGAGCAATTAGAACTCTCTGAAACTCTTTATTTTAAACTTTATAATATTAAACAGAGCTTGAATAAACAATTGAGGGAAGAGAGAAATCTGGTGGAAGTTTTTTTTTTAATCCCTCTGTTATGTGCTAAACCTCATATGCACACAGGCGAACCTACTTTTATTTATATTAAGATATTCTCATGTGCGCATATACAGTCCAGTGCATAATAGAGTGATTTTTTTTTTTAAAAAAATCTTTCAATGGATGTTGCCAGACTGCCCTCCTTCTTTTTCCGATACAGAGGAAGCCTGTGAAGACAGCAGGGGAAGAGATCCCAGGACCCACAGGTCTGTGTGGGGACATGTCCTCAGGTCCCAGGTTTTTTGTACTCCTTTTAAAAACTGTATTTTTGTGCCACCTGGAAGCATCATCAGAGTTGAAATCCAGCAATATTAGAAGGACACTGTTGCTCCTTTTTTTTTTTTTTTTTTTTTTTTTTACTGGAGTGATAATGAATGACTCGAAGCTAGTCTGCAGGACAACGAACAGCATTTATGTATGTCATTCTGATTAGCTGCCATATTCTAATCCTCCAAATCCAGGAAGCCATAGTTGGATGTTAACGTAAATTATACATTCTTAATGAACATTCTGTGATGAAAAGGCACATTCACAGCCTGCTACCTTCCCATTCAAATGTGCTCAACTAAAACTGCTTGCTATGTAGAAAATAAATATCAGTTTTTATTAGTTTCTCTGCTTGTCATGCATCGGTGCATAACCTGGGACCCATAGTCCAAATGTATCTCACCTATTCAAAGCTATTTGCACTACTCATGAACATTTGCCACCTTTTAACTACCTTTGTTCTCACAAGTTCCCATTCCTTTAACAGTTGCAGAGATAGAGATGTTCAATAGATACTACATCCCCAGAACGTTTAAGCAGTACAATTATTTTAAAAAGTTTTTCAAAGTAAATATAGTATTACCCACAAGGGCGTCCAGCTTCTTCTGTGATCAACATACCTGTCTACACAACTATACTCTATTTAAATCAGCAAAGACTGCATTGTGCATCTAGTACATTTTTACAGAGTTAATGGCATTAAGTGAGGAAGGTTGAAAGGAACAGAATGTGGGAGGCTTGTTGGCAGTGGTGCACATGGAACATAGATGCAAAAGTACAAGGATGGTAAAACATCAAACATCTGGGTGTACCCTGGGCAATGTCCTTGCTGGTGGCCAATTCTCTCACACCAGAAGCAACTTGCAATTTCTCAAGTCGCTCCTGTCATGGAAGTAAAAAACAGCAGTTGAAGGGATATTTTTGCTGTAATTGAAGTGGGGGGGAATAAACTTAGTTATGAGAGGGAGGGAAACAAGGTTTTTTTAGGGCAGGAGTTAATCATGTGCAGGAGATATTAGACCATGGGTGTGAAATTCATTTTCATTGAGGGCCAGATCAGCCTTATGGTTGCCTTCAAATGGCCATTGAATCTATGGATGGAGAATTCATAGATAAAGATTTAAACATAGTAGATAGTGCTCTTTAGTTTTTACTCAATGTAAAAAAGGGCCACAGTTCAACATTAGGATGTCCACATAACCATCACTATCCTCTGTACAAGATTATTGAGCTATTTTAGAAAAAGTGCTTTCTCCTCTTCAAGACTCTTATGAAATGCTAAGTGGTATTATTATAACATCTATATTACAACAAGACAAAGAAATGATGTTTCTTTGAGTATGCTTTCCTGTGAAAATGAAGAGTGCTTATTTTCAAATGTGGACCTGAAGAACAAGACTCTATGCATAAACAAAGTGAACATGAGATTTGTTTATATATACACACAAGATTTTCATGAAAATGTTTTCATGAAGTATAATAGAATTCACGAATGTAGTCATTGTTCTATATAATGCTAAGGGACCTTTTTCAAAATTGGAGGTGGCTGTTGTACCTTTAATGGTTACCTAGCAAAGAGAATTTCTGGCAAACCTAAAGTATCATTTTTTGAAAAAAATAAAATAAAACTGGGGCGGAGGTGTGTGACATTTGTATATATATGGGAGGAATACAATAGTTTGGTTAAAAAACAAGTCAGCCGTTTTGTCATAAGAGTTTGTGATACGTTCCAAGAGATAAAAGGATAATGAGCAGGTATTAAAAGAAAATGAAGGTAATATTCATATAAAGAGATCATAAGTGGAAAAAGCAGCTTCAAACAATGACTCAATATGTTATCAAGATGCAGATTTTGAATCTAACTTCAGTCAGAGGTTCTGGAGATGATGACTAGAATATTTTGGTCAGAAACAATATTTCATAGTCAGCTGTGTCATTCTACTTCCTATGGGTCAGCTCCTAAGCAAAATTCTGATTTTTATTAATTTTATCTGTTTCACATACTACATTACAATACTGTACATGTAGATAAGATGCTTGCAACTGCAAGTCCAACATATTTATTTATTTATTTACAATATTTCTATTCTGCCCTTCTCACCCCGAAGGGAACTCAGGGCATATTACAATGCACATATGCATGGCAAACATTCAGTGCCATTATCAGACATACCACATACAGAGGCAGACAATAGAGGTTATTTAACATTTTCCAGCTTCCGGCTTCATGAGGGTATGCTCGATTCTGGCCACAGGGGGAGCTGTCATTTCATCATCCACTGCGATGCCGAATCCTTTTTGATGGCAGTACTTCCGGCACCGGAACTGCCACCGGCAGTTTTATGGTGTCACAAATTAAGGTAAATAAGCGGCACCTAGAATTCTCTACTTACAGACACAGCTGTTTTCAAGCTGCTTAGGTGGGCAGCAAGCAAGGCTATTAATGGTCGGGAGCTCAACCCCGACCCGGGCTTCGAACCAATAACCACTCAGTCAGTGGTGATTTATTGCTGCTGGCTACTAACCAGCTGCACCACAGCCCGGCCCATAATAGTGATACAAATGCAGCACACTCCAATTATATAACTTTCTCCAATTGTAAGTTAATAGTCAAAGACTTGGATATGTGTCCACATGATAGTGCAAGAAGAGAACATACACGTAGGCTTCATCCATATTATCAGGGGCTTTTACAAAGTCAAGGGTTCTAGTCAGGTGCATTAACACTGTAGAATTATTGCAGTTTGAAAACGCTTTAACTGCCATAGAACAATGCTATGGAATCTTGGGATTAGTAGTTCGGTGAGGCATCATGACTTTTTGGCAGAGGAGGTGAAAGGCCTTGTAAAGTACCACTCCCACAATCCCCCAGCGTTGAGCCATGGCAGTTAAAGTAGTGTTATTAATTCTACAGTGTAGATGCACCCAATGTAATTCCTACACATGCAGATTTTAGTCAGAAGTTTACCTGATGGTACTAAGTGGCTAGAAACTAGAAATGGGCACAACCACCTTAAATCCTGTTCTGCCCTGTACAAATATTCAACCTAACATGTTCAGGAGGAATGGGGCTTGCTCCCCATGTAAGCCACCATGAGGCCTTTTGGGGAGATGGAGGCGGTATTTAAAAATAAAGTAGTAGTTGTTATTATTATCATTATTATTGACACAAAGACATAGTATGACACAGCAAACGAGATATATATGCTGGATTTCATACCACAAAATTACAAGTCAAACACTTCCCAAGTGTTTAGGACTGTGTGATGTATTTTCAGATGATGCTTGCAGATCCCAGTAAAGTGGCCTTTTGCAGTTGACAGATTGTAATTTTGTCAATGTTTTTTTTCCAAATAATAATAATAATATTAATAATAATACTAATAATATTTACAGTTTTAGAATGCTACAGCACTCCTCTGGGAAAGCTCACAATACAGGACAGAATCCAGTGACATTTATTGGTAAAGTAAGGACAATTGCAGTAGCAATGAAGAGATAGTTGTATTAGGAATGGCTAGCAAGAAACGGGGTGAAGTGAAGTGAGGATATATTATGTGACAATGGTAATTTCAACCACAAAACAAGCCCTAATCTCACCCAGCCAGCCTCTGGGCAGTGTCTTTTCAGCAAAGTTGTATGCTAAAAAAAAAGCACACATATTTACATATTTTGTGTTACGTTATGCTTTATAGTTGTTTAAGAATGCTTAAATTCTTAAGCTTTTATTTCTTTTGGTTACCAGAAAATCTGCCTTAATCATAGATCTCAATTCAGAGTTTCTTCTATAGCTGAGTAATGTTTACATAACATTGTAATGCTGAATATGGTTGTTACTCAGCAAGCTCAGTGTGACTTGTTATTGAACAAAACACAAAAGCAAGCTTTCTAGCGGGTTTTCTATTTTCTCTGATTTGTAAAACCCAATGTCTGAATATTTCATAAGTAATTCAGTGGACATGCATGAAACAGCTGTGTATTTTTAACAATACAGTCAGTAACTACTTTGCTTTCCCTAACAGCATCCCTGCAAACCCTTTGTGTGATGGTGGATTAAAAGTTCTCTATTTTGGGCAAGTCTGTATGTAGAAAAACTTGGTGTGCCTTTTTTATACTCCATGTCAATGGCAAAAGATCCATCTTTATCCTTTTCTGCATTGCTGCTGAAATTAAAACAGCTGGATTTGACTTTTATCAACAGAGTAATACATTTTGCAACTTTAACATCAAAATTGAAATCTTTTCTACCTCCACACAAGAGCGATGTAGATATGTTTAATCATTTCTGATTCTTTTGAATGTTGAAAGATAAAATCAACTCCTCCCTCACCTCCACTAACCCTAACCCAACTGTGATTTGTATATTTCATACACTGTTTTTCTGCTTTGAATATTTCTTATAATGGGGATAGATGAACTGCTACCAGTGTTTTTAAGAAAGAAAGCAGAAGTGAAAATTGGAAGTTTCAGCGGGTTAGGTCTCGGTGTGAAAAGTTTCCATAAGCAATGATAAAAATAACTACCCAATAAATGCATTTTAATTAGAAAACATCTGTAGAACTTCCAAAAAATCAAATCAATTTATAATGCAAAAGAGTTCTGCAAAATAAATAAAAGGCCTAGGAAGTAAATAGATATTTTACAAGTACAAACCATTTAATGATTGCAACTATTAATCATGTTTAATATCTGCAGAGAAACTGTCCGTTTTTCATTCAAATAAGCTTCGACTCATAAGCCAAATTTACTAATTTTGATTTTATCTGATGAAGCACTGAATGCCTTTATAATGTCAGCACATGAGTCAAAGTTGAGATTCCGATTTCAAATAAAACTGTAGAGTCCCGCAGCACAAAAAGTAGCATTATTATTTCAAGATCATTGCAGAACCTGGGGTTTCTGGCCCAAAAATGGAGATGGAGGAACAGCTCTTGGTGATGTCATTGAGCATTGTCCATTAAGCACCATCCACAGTTGCTCAGTTTGTCATTGAAAAATAAACAAATAGAAAGAGAGATAACATATTCTCCTCATTAGAAATTAAGACAGAAATCTTAGCTAAAGGTACTGTCCCCCAGTCAAGGTGAAATGAGAAAATTATTCTTTCTCACTTAGGGGGATTGGATAAGGAACATTTAATCTAACCTACGTGCTTTCCGCTTTTTCAAATATGGGAAAATGTTCCATAAAATTGATCCATTATTGAAGACTGGCTAAATATATTGCATTATGTCATTCCATTGTTTATGGAATAGCCAATTAAGGACTTTGTCACACCAACCTGCTGTGCTAGTCGTGT
This sequence comes from Anolis carolinensis, assembly GCF_035594765.1. Lineage (NCBI taxonomy): Eukaryota > Metazoa > Chordata > Lepidosauria > Squamata > Anolidae > Anolis > Anolis carolinensis. The sequence goes on from NC_085844.1 coordinate 21,790,110, forward strand.
TAGTGTAGATAATGGATACATACTGAGTTGAGCACCTTCCATATCACATCTCTCTTCAGTAGCATAATTGAATCACTTCACTATTATTAGACTTCCTTCCACCCTCATAACCTCACCTTTTGACACCATACCTTTTAGCATACCTTGCAGTTTATTTATAGTTTGTCATTTTTTTTAATTTTAGCATTTAAAAAATTTACAAACAAACCAGTAGAATCTTAGTCAACTGGAAGGCTGGCAACTGAAATTTTCAAGCAACCTGCAAAAAAATAGAAAAAAATACTGTCTTTGTTTTGAATTACTGTATATCAATATTTAAATTAAGTCAATACAGGGTTTATGGCATTGTATAATATTTAATATAGTATTACCGTAGTTAGACCTATTTTAATAGTAACCAGAAAGAAGCAACCAGAAACAATACTTACTGCCAATCCCTATGGGTGCTGATATACTGAGGCTCTAACTGTGTATACAAAATACCGGTAAATAAAAAGTAACTACCTTGAGAATAACAATCAGCTGGGAAGAGAAGACGACTGCAGTCCACTGATGTTATGTTACTTATGGCATGCCAGCACAGGTGGGGAAGAAACCCATTGTAGTGGGAGTATAGCTAAATGGGAAGCTATTAATAAGTTTTTCCTATCAACAGCAACAGAAATTAGCTGATATAACTCAGTAGCCAATTGTCAGCCAGTGTGTAGCGGAGTGACCCAGAGTTTACCATAGCTACTGCATTCTGAACCAGCTTCAATTTCCACTCCATACACAAGGGAATAGAATACATTTCAAGCACAAGAGCATAGAGTACTTTACAACACTCTAAACAAGAGGTCACAAATTCATGAACCACAGTAACTTAATTAAAGAGCCAGAGGAGTGAGTGCCTGGCAGCTGGGCACAACACACCCACCCCAGGGTGTGTGAAAGATGTATACACTCCTCTGTGTTTTCACCTTAAAAGGGAAACTCATAGATAGCTGAAGGAGAGAGGGTAGAGTAAGTGTTGCTTCTTTCAAACTCTCCTAACATCAACCCTTATCAGACACTGAGCTAACTCTCTGCTGAGAGAACTGCTGGGGCGGAAGGGGGAATGATTACCACTGCCCTCCCTGCATCTCCTGCTGTGTGAATGTGCACAGTAGCTCCAGTTTTGGGTGGCGCAGATGAACACTCTCTCTTCCAAAGCTGAGGCTGCTGTGTGAACATGCCCACAGCAGCTACAGCTTTGGTAAGTACCCTATATACTCGAACATAAGCCGACCCGAATATAAGCCGAGGCACCTAATTTTACCACAAAAAACTCAAGTATAAGATGAGAGTGGGAAATGCAGCAGCTACTGGTAAATTTCAAAAATAAAAAAGATACCAATAAAAGTACATTAATTGAGGTATCAGCAGGTTAAATGTTTTAGAATATTTACATAAAACTGTAATTTAAGATAGGACTGTCCAACTCTGATTACCTATATACTAGAGTATAAACTGACCTGAATAAAAGCCAGCCAGGACCCTCACTCGAGTATAAGCCGAGGGAGGCTTTTTCAGCCCTAAAAATGGGCTGAAAAATTGGTAGGTATTAGTTACAATCTACCTCTTATTTTAATGTGCACATAGGGAAGGGAGCAGCAGCAGTGGTGACTGGCAGCCAGATAAACATTCTTCATGCTCACTCCTATTCATGGAGTTTCTCAGTCACCCATGTGGCAAGCCCAGGGAGCTGCCTCCCCTGTAGTCATTGTTATCCCAATTTGGGGGAGAGATCCTTTGCCCCTAACACCTGTGAATGTGAGGATCAACTGCATTATGTTATACCCCTAATTCAGAAGCACCCTCAAACTCTTCATTTAGTTGGATGCCATTCAGCTATTGATCCAGACATTTGTTTAGAATATGCACACCTGATTTCGATGGGAAAGAAGGGAAATGGTGCTTGGTGTCAACCCAAGTTATCTGCTTCTAGTGGCCTCATATCCGTGTTAAACAACACCGGGCAAAATTAATGCACTGAAATATTTCACAGTATGTCTGTTATGGGATCAGGTCACAGTACCCCAACATGACTCTATGAAATTGAATGCATTAGCAAAGCCCAAATAATTGTAAAATGTTGCTCCTGCTTCATAATTTACAGACATTTACAGGAAAATGTGTTGCCAATGACAGAGACAATAGGTTCTAGTGAGAAGATTATACTCCCTCTGTTCCTTTTTTGATGAAAGTCATGCATCAAGTTGACCAACAGTGGTCCCATACTCAGATATGAACAGATTGAGGCAATTATTTCCATTTACAAATGCCTGTACAAGCAGGAAAATGTGGCTTGTTGTGGATTGGTGAGAAAGCTTCATTTGAGACACCTTTTCCCCGTGATAACTCCTTCAGGAGTGAAATTCCCTTCTGAGCTGTAGATTTCTCTTACTTCCTGTTGTCTCAGACCTGTTCTTAACTATGAGTCATTTGTAAGTTGGATGTTTGTAACCCAGAAGTTGAAGCACACCCATTACTCTCAAGCATGTTACCAGCATTCAATTAGGTGTTCACTACTCCTTGGTCCATTCAGTTAAGCTTGAAGAAGTGATGACTGGCAGCACTGAGTATGTGCAATAATTTACACAAGATTGTAAAACAAAAACAAAAAAGAGAATGGTTTTGTAAAGAAGAGGCCCTATTAACATGACCTGCCTCAAGACACTTATATTCCGGGAGTTTTTCCTATAGTCAGAGCTCATGATTCTACTACATTTTTTTATGCTATGAAGTGCCAGGCGCTGTAAAGTCTAGATTGCCTATTAATTTACCAAAGAAATGAAACTCAGACAGCAGAAGAGATGCAAATGTCATATAAACTGTCATGGTGGTGATGCTTTAGGCTGCATTTTCGTCTACTGCACAACAGTGAAAGTGCCAGAGAAGATTTATTTTGACACTGCAGTTGCATATGAAAGTAGTTGTCCAGCTGACCTTTTTTGAGTGGTGTGGAAATTGCTTTCATCTGTCCTAATAAATCCAATGCTGAATCCCTGGGAAATTTACTGTGACAAAAATACTCCGAGGCACAACTTCAAAACTGTTGCTGTTTATAGAGTGTTGAGTGTCTAGTTCATTGTCTTGTCCTGTTTGGTGGAATCATTTAGTGAATACGCAGAAAAACAACCAAAATAAGTGTTGTCGAAGGCTTTCATGGCTGGAATCACTGGGTTGCTGTGAGTTTTCTGGGCTGTATGGCCATGTTCCAGAAGCTTCTGAAACATCAGGAGAGAATGCTTCTGGAACATGGCCATACAACCTGGAAAGCTCACAGCAACCCATCCAAAAATATTTTGCCACCCCACCCCCAAAACTGGTAGTTTTATGAAATATAGTAACCAAGTGAAGGGTGGAGCCCCTGGTGGTGCATTGGGTTAAAACCTTGTGCCGGCAGAACTGCTGACTTGAAGGTTGGGTTGTTGACCTGAAGGTTGCTGGTTCAAATCCAACCCGGGGAGAGCATGGGTGAGCTCTCTCTATCAGCTCTAGTTCCATGCGGGGACACAAGAGAAGCCTCCCACAAGAATGGTAAAAATATCAAAAACATCCGGGCATCCCCTGGGCAACATCCTTGCAGACGACCAATTCTCTCACACCAGAAGCGACTTGCAGTTTTTCAAGTCGCTCCTGGTATGAAAAAAAAGGTGAAGAAGAGAAGATTCAGTATTATATCCATTGGCCAATCATGAGACACCTTAATAGTTACTGACACTTGCAATATCCATTTTCACTGAACACTGAACATGTTTTGGGGCAACATACGACACATGTAAGAGAATTAAATGGTGTATTTTCCATGATAAAATATTTATCACTCTAAGTGATGTGCACTTTATTTAAAAAACAAAATTTAACAAATTACACCATTTAGAATTATAGTCACAATCATTTAGAAATAATTACCATGTGAATACTGGGAAAACTGACTGATTCATGTGTGCTGCAGAGTGTGGCCTTCTCGTGACACAGATTTTAAAAAGTGCCAGTGGATCTAACTTGGGACTTTATCACTTGCTGCAATTACATAATGTTGACATTTTGTTAATGAAAATTTCCAGTCTACTTCAAATCCTTACTTCCTACTTCTGTTTGCTCTAATTAACACATGTTCTGTCTCCCCCCTGCCCAAATTTTTGTGCAGTTTTGAAATTCTCTCAAAACTTTTATCTGCTTTGCAATATCAGGACATCAGCAAAAGTCATTATCATACAAGGAAGAATGGCAGAGAACAGCAATATTAGATCCATTGGATGGGTTCCAATCATGGTTCAATGGGAGAGTTATGATGCTGTGCAACAAGTCCCTTTCAAAAGCACTTTTATCGTGCTGTAATTGCACTTTATAAGTATTTTAAAGTCCTTGGAAATGTACTGGGGAACATACAAGTGTGTATTACGAAACATGATAAATATGACATTTATTTATTTATTTATTTATTACAATACCTATATCCCGCCCTTCTCACCCATAGGGGACTCAGGACGGCTTACAATAAAACACAATATAAAAATATTACAGACAGTTAAATCAATTAAAATTAAATACATTAAACATTGATAAAATATACATATAAATACACAATTGGCGCATTTCGAGTCTGATAACTGGTCTGTCATTGAATTCTAGGATGGTAATAATTGATGCTGCTGTTATTGATCAAAGGCTTGGTCCCACAACCAGGTCTTAACTTTCCTGCAGAAAGATAGAAGGGAGGGAACCTGCCTGACATCATTTGGGAGGGCGTTCCATATGAGCTTGACCTAGTTATTTCTTTTTAAAAAAACATAAAATAAATTAAAACAGGGGAGAAAGAGGCCAACTGGATTACAGTAGCAGTGTCATAGAATTGGAAGAGACCACATGGGCCATCCAGTCCAAACTCCTACTATGCAGGAAAAGTACAATGAAAGCAGCCCTGACAGATGGCCATCCAGCCTCCGTTTAAAACAGTGGTTCCTAGCCTTTGGGCCTCCTGGTATTTGAACTCCCAGAAGTCCCAGCCAGCTTACCAGCTGTTCGGAACTATGGAAGCTGAAGTCCAAAACACTTGGAGGCCCAAAGGTTGGAACCACTGGTTTAAAAGCTTCCAAAGAAGGGGCTTCTGCCATACTCTGAGGCAGAGAGTTCCAATGTTGAACAGCTCTTATGAGCAGAAAGTTCTTTCTAATATTCAGGTGGAAGCTTCTTCCCTGTAATTTGAGCCCATTGCTCCTAGTCCTAGTCTCCAGGGCAGCAGAAAACAAGCCCTCTTCCATATCTTTTCAAGTATTTAAGTATCATAATGATGTCTCCTCTTAACTTTCCCTTCTGGGACTAAAGATATCCAGCTCTTTAAGCCACTTCTCATACCCTGTTTCCCCGAAAATAAGACAGGGTCTTATATTAATTTTTGCTCCCAAAGATGCACTAGGTCTTATTTTCAGGGGATGTCTTATTTTTCCATGAAGAAGAGCTCACATTTATAACAACAAAATGAACATTTATTATATACTGTAAAGTAGTTGTCATCACAAACCAGCATAACCAGACAAACTATGTATCCTATCAAGAATTTCTTGTTACTACCATTATTTACATGTACAACAATCTATGGTACCTCTTGCAGTTTAGGTTTCACAAGGTTTCCACACTGATTTCTCTCTATTCTAGTTTCAATGTAGTCATGAATGATGAATAATATACTATAATAATAATATGATAATATAATAATATAATGATATACAATATATTAATGAGATAATATAATAGGATATACAAATAACAGAATATGATAATAATATGGTATTAATAGGATAATATAATAATGGGATATAATAACAGAATAGCATAATAATATAATAATAATAGGATAATATAATAGAATAATAGAATGGAATAGAATGATATAAAATATATTAATAGGATAATATAAAATGGAATAATAAAACAGAATATGCTAATAAAAAAAATAATAATATGATAATATAATAGAATAATAGCATAGAATATAATGATATAAAATATATTAATAGGATAATATAAAATGGAATATAATAATAACAGAATAATAATATAATAATATGAAATATAATAGAATAATAATAGAATAATAATAATATAATGATATAATAATAATAGAAAAATATAATATAATGATATAAAATATATTAATAGGATAATATAATAATGGGATATAATAATAGTAACAGATATGATGATAATAATATGGTAATAGAATAATAGTATAAAATAATGTTTCATGGCATAGGATAGGAATAAGGATGAGAGGAGAATCCCTATGCGTCCTGTACCTTTAAGAAACAGAAAGAGCAGGACGAGTGGAAAGCCCTCTTCCTTCCCTCCCACCCTCCCTTGCCCTGGCTCCAGGAGCCAATCAGAAGCCTTGGGGGCGAAGGGAGCATGGCCAGGACGGAGATGGAAGGAAGAAACAGCAGCGCAGCAGCAGCCACGGAGGCTGGGGGACAGGCAAGGCAAGGCCAGCAAGCACTTTCTCTCCCTCCCTCCCTCCCTCCGGTGTGTATGTATGAGTGCTGCTTCTGCCCTGCAGCCATGTTTCCCAATGGAACTCTGCTGCAGCCTTAGTTGCTAGGTCTTACTTTCAGGGGAGGCCTTATATTTGGCAATCCCCCCAAACCCCTGCTAGGTCTTATTCTTTGGGGGAAGAATTATTTTAGGGGAAACACAGTAGGACATGGTTTCTTCCTCTAAACACGTTCCAGCTTATCAATATCCCTCTTGAATTGTGGTGCCCAGAATTGGACACAGTATTCCAGGTGCAGCTTCACCAATTCAGAAAAGAGACTGCACAGTAAATGAGATTTTTTTGTACTTTGCATTTGTAAGCTCTCCAATAATAATAATAATAATAATAATAATAATAATAATAATAATAATAATAATAATAATAAATTTGCGAAACGAAATCCAAAATAATTGGATTTTGAGAAACGAAATCCAGCATATCTATCTTGTTTGCTGTGCCATACAACGTCGTTGTGTTGATGATAATAATAATAATAAAACTTTATTTGTATTCTGCCGTATCTCCCCAAGGGGACTCAGGGTGGATTCCAACATACAATGGCAAACATTCAATGCCTCCGTAAACAAACAAATACTGACATAAAATTCCAGAGAAACCCCACATATGAAAATGAAAATGGGCAATGGGATAAAGGTCTTAGTGGTGGGTCAATGAGAGCTTTCTTTTCAATGTGAATAGCAGGTAATTTTGGCTAGGACCAAGTACGGGCAACAGTTACACCTACATGTGCGCACATTATTTGACACACATGTTATCTAGCTAGGACATAAGGGACTGAGTGATTGATAAAGACAATTCAGATGTTGCCATTTTCATGACTTCATTTGGTTGCTTGAATATCACCGCCATTCAGACCTAATGGCTCACTGCCACCATGAGTAATGAACTAATGTCCAAGGTCATTGTAGACCTTGGACATTAGTTCAAGCAACAATCCAATGTGTATGATACCCATGTAACTCCACAAAACGATACACATTTTTTGAATATTATAATACAAAACTTTAAAAATGTATAGTCTTAAGACATTCTTAAAGTCAAGCTGCTTCTTTGCCAAGTTCATGTTTTAACATAAATAAATCTGAATAACACATACACAGAATGTCTATCCTGCTTTAAAAAGGAATGCTGTCTTTTTATTTCAAGGGAGAGGAAAGGCAAAGGCAATTTACTACCTGAAATTTTGCTTCAATTTACATTTGTCTTATGTTTTCATAGCTGCTCCTTGCTTTGATCCTTTGCATTTAATTAGTGCTTTATCTACTCTAATAAAATCTTAAGTAGTCATTCAAGCAATTAAGTGGTTGCAGTGTGTGAAATTTGAATCCTTTCCACATTTTGGAATGGTGAGACATATCTTTAAACAACAGCAACAACCCAGTTTAATTACTACAATTTACCAAAATTCAAAATATAGAAAATGAAGAAAGGGTTTATTAGCAGCAATGAGTACAAGGATAGCAATTATTTGCTGTATTTGTTCATTTTCATTTTCACGGCCAGATTTGATGCCTTTAAGCCATTATTAAAAAATTGGGGGCTTGCCATTTCATCAATTGGCTAGCCTCCAGTTAATAATGTATTGCAGGTAAATATTAATTTGGTATTTAAATAATTAACCCAGAGATTTCAGAACACTTCCTGACATTAAAAAATGAGTCCCAGTACTTGCAGCCTCCTGCTTTCCATACAGATAAGGAAGATCAATAGAAGTAAGACACAAGCTGGATTCCCACTTCTTGCCAGCCTAGTGGTCAGTCTTGCTGCTTTGCACCTACATACTGGTGTATCTTTTACATGAAGGCAGTGCTGGCCCAATAAGACTACTTTTACTCCTTTTGTGAAATATGTCTGCATCCATTTTAGGTATATAACAGATCTCCTGTGTGATAAATGTACAATCAGCAATGGAGGTGGCAAGTCTCTCAGGCCCCAATGACCCCTCTCACCCATTTCCTTGATGTAAAGGTTGACTATTTCACACACATCACCAGAAAGTAAAGATGAAAACAAATGAGCCATCTTGCAAAAGTTAAGGTCTGGAAAGAATGAAGGCTACTGCACTTAATATTATGGACATTAAGGAATACCTTTTTATATTAACTAAGCCAGCTAGGGATTTCTGTGAATGATGGTAACTTCAGAGTCAACGAAGTGTTATAGCAAGCTCTGTGACTCAATATTTAGCATATGTCGAAAAACACTTCATATCAGTAAAATGTGCTGCCCTCGGGAAAGTGTTTATTTCAGTGTTACATAAAGTCTGATGTGTTTTCCCCTCACTTCCCCCTCAACACACCATGTGTAGCATGGCTATAATGTATGCCCACCTCAATTAGTTTAAAGCTGTTTCTTGAAACTGCATGTTTACCAAATGTAGTGTAGGTTACATTTTTCAAAATCCCTGTGCGCTGAATCCAGTGCCAATCTTATCCAAAATAAATCCATTGAAATCATGAGATTTAAATTATTTTGGAAGACATGGTTTATTTTTTTCGATATACTTTTCTAGTTAGGACTAATTCATTCTTGTTTCTGTAAACTGGATATATAAGGCTTATAAAACATACCCACTGGAAGTTGAAAAAATTGAGGCATACTCAAGAGACTGTAGTGTCCATTTGTAATTTACTAAATCCATATGATGTTTTTGTTGTGCGGATATTGGGGATTTTATGAAACACCTAGATATCATTGCCTTTCCCTCCCATTTTCTTCACTCCTGTTTTCATCTTTTAAAAATTATCTATGGGAAAAAAATCAATTAAGGAAAGGAAGGAAGAACAGCTGCACATTTGCCTGGAAGCACTGTAAGAAATGCTCTGTTGATTTCAATTAGAGCGCAGTTCTTTTTTCAGATGTTGTATGTAGAGTTGTCAGGTCTGGAACATTTTTTCATAGTCAAAACCTGAGATATAGGGATCATGCCTGGCGATATCACAGGGAGCAAAGTCTGGTAATAACATTAAAAGCAGCTTCAGTTGCTCAGAGCAAAAACCAAGATGTAACAAATCAGACAAAGGAAGGGAGATAAAGTTTCTGGAGAGTCATTGGCAACCATTCTGAAACAGCTTGCAGCAATAGGAAACAGCAATGCCCATTTTAAAATAAATCTTTTTGGAGCACGGCCCTTTCCCTGAGATTCTTCCTCTCACCCAGAGGCACAGGAAAGGGAAGGGAAGAACCCTAGTTGTATGATCTGGAGAAGGAGAAAAGAAGTTTGCATGCATTTCATCACTATGTATTTGTGGGTTTGTCACCAAATAAACTGATCACGTAATCTTATAGCTTTGAGATTCATAGTTAATAAAAAGCAAAATCTTCTGAATCAGCAAAAACTACTGTAACATATAAACCTTTATCAGAGTATGATATTACACCTGCCTTAATAGATTTTTTTTTTTAGTGTTAGGAGCGATTTGAAAAATTACAAGTTGCATGTGGTGTGAGAGAATTGGCCGTCTGCAAGGACGTTACCCAGGGGACGCCCAAGTGTTTTTGATGTTTTACCCTCCTTGTGGGAGGCTTCTTTCATGTTCCTGCATGGAGCTGGAGCTGACAGAGGAAGCTCATACATGCTCTCCCCAGGTTGGATACAAACCGGCAACCTTCAGGTCAGCAACCCAACCTTCAAGTCAGCAGTCCTACCAGCACAAGGTTTTAACCCATTGCACCACTAGCGGCCCCTAATTCAAAAAATGATATACAAATATGACACTCCAGATGATGGGAAACCAAATGATTTATGAGTATTCATATGGATTGAGTACATCAATTAAAATAACTTTCTTAAAGTAGATTTCTTTTCTCTCCCTCATTCTGGGATTTTTCTTCCAAAAAATAAATTTTCAAAGCTGTTATCAAATGCTTGAATGATTTTTGGACTTTTCTTTGAAATGCCCTCATCTATGAACAGGTTTACTCTGTTATAGTAACATTCCAATTCCATTGACAAAGGTCACATTTCTATTCCAAGTGGGGTTTTTTTGGGGGAGGGGGTGTTTTGGCTAAGTGAGTTTGAAAGGCCATTTTTACACTTTTGAGGAGAGAGAACACAACTTCCATATGGAAGCCTAAGCAGTGAACTACATTGATTGCAAGGATAGCTGCAGGAATTGCATTTTTGTTTGGAAAAACTGAAACTTTTGTTAAGGTTGAAATGGGTTTTCTAATGCCTTGTTTGCAGCACAGGTACTGTTTCCTTTTCTTTACTCAAAAGATCATATTAAGGATGGAGAGAACTAAACATTTTTTTTTTAAAAAAATGACAGCAAAAAATATATACATTATTTGCAACTGTACCCAAGGCCTTCCAGATATTTTTGGATTTCAATTTCCATCACCAGCTCAGTAGTGATGGATGATGAGGGATGCAGTGCACAATGTCTGGCATATCAGAATCCCCATCCACTATTTAAAAATTGTATTTAATTCTTTGTAACCCTGAAGAAGTAATTCAGGATGTCTAGCAGTTGCTGTATATTATTTAATTCCCAGACAGAAATAATGTCACTTTGTAAGGGAAGATTTTGTATTCCAAGGAGCACTTTAATTATCACAGGCCATTCATCTGCATTCAGAATCAGCTTATTCTGCAACAGTCTGTGCTTTTTCAAGCATGATAGGGCTGGCTGCTTCATCTCTCTCATGTCCTCTTCTTGTCTGGACTGCAATTTATATATTAGATGTACATTTGGTATCCATACCAATGGTATCTTGATACCTTTCTCAGCCTTTCAAATCAGACTGAGTAAATTCTAAAACTAATGGAGGGGAGCTTTGTAATCAGAGGCAGTTCAGCTTTCACATAGGTGTTCAGATGCAAGACAAGGCTCCTGCACCTTTGATAATTGTGAAGAAGACGGAGTTTCAGCTAATGGCAGGTGGCAGGGATTGAATTTTCCTCTCTTTCACAACTATTAAAGCTTTTTCACATCTGATCATCATAGTGTGTGCAGACCTTATAGGCATAAATAGGTTAAGGTAAAGGTTTTCCCCTGATGTTAAGTCCAGTCGTGACCAACTCTGGGGGTTGGTGCTCATCTCCATTTCTAAGCCAAAGAGCTGGTGTTGTCCGTAGACATCTCCAAGGTAATGTGGCTGGCATGACTGCATGGAGCGCCGTTACCTTCCGCCGGAGTGGTACCTATTGATCTACTCACATTTGCATGTTTTCGAACTGCTAGGTTGGCAGGAGCTGGGGCTAACAGCGGGTGCTCATTCTGCTCCCGGGATTTGAACCTGGGACCTTTCTGTCTGCAAGTTCAGCAGCTCAGTACTTTAACACACTGCGCCACCTCCAAGGGCATAAATACTCTGGCCTAAATATTCATTTAGCATTTGAAGATTGGTCCTGCATTCTTCTAGGTACACTTATCCCCAAATAATATCATGTGGTTTCATCAATAATTCTAAATATCATGCCAGTTCAAATGGTGTCAAATCAGGATATGGGACACAATGTCAGGTTCAAACTTAAAGGACTTTCCTTCATGGGAGGACACAGACAATCATGCACTAGATGGCACCAAAGAGCAAGCTCTTCCTGAAGATCCTGAACTGCCTGGACTAGTGACACCAGCCTCTACTCAAGTGGATGCGGAGCAGTTTCTGAGTCAAAGAACAACGCATGACCACAACTGATCCACATGAAGTGCTGGCAATTGGGAGCATACATACAGGTGATAACTACTTTTTAAAGTGTCTGCTTTTAGGGAAAGATTCCTTAGAAATAACAGTCTATCTTGAACAAAGCTCTCCCCATAAGGAATTCTGGTGAAGGGTTTGTCTCTAAAGTCTTGCAGCTCACTTTTTTTATATAAATCTCAGTTCTAAGTAGGTTTCAAGATGTTTACAGATTGGCTGTAGCGCCTGCTCTCCTCTTCTTTGGCTCTCATTTTGTTGACTTTCTTTTCTCTTGACCTTCAACTGTTATTATTTCTTCCTTTGGAGTATTCTTCCTTGGTTTATATTATGTCTGCTTAAACCCTGCTTCTTTGGAATTTAGAATGTGGTTTCTGGATTACTTGAATACCTGGACCATACTGGTTTAGATTTTTGATGGACTTGCCCTTGGAGCCCTTCTTCTGAAGAATAAGACGCACAAACAAGTTTGGAGTGGGCTGCATGAGCTCTTTCCTTGCAGACTATGTGACAATGTTTCTAGAAGGAAATCTCTGCTATGCAGGGAGAATAAAAAGAATACAAATCTTTTTTTCCCCTCCTAACCCAGAAAGCTGTTTCAGTGCATGTTGAATGCACAAAAGCTGGTTGGGTATTTTCCCTTCCTCCTCAAATTCCTCCCAACTGATTGTGATGAGCAAAAAATGCTTGTCTTTTGATTGAATTGGCAGGTGAAGTGACAAACAGTCTCAAATCAATTTCTGCTTATGTTTACATCTGTGTTTGTTTTCTGTGATGCTGATTTAATTTTAATCATGAGGACATGTCCAGAGAATCAGCCCTGTACACACAAAATGCCTAATTTTTAAAGGGCAGCAGTCATCAAAATGGTGTTTGAAGCACAATTTTGTCGAAATTGTTAAGTAATTGTCCTTTCCCCAAGATTTTGCTTTATTTCTTCTGTCACCCTGTACTCTGAGTGCATTCAAAATGCAAAATGCACAGATATATCTTCACTAGAAGATAACCAAAGACTTTCATTGGGGGATCTAAAGATTCCTAGAAAGAACATTTTATGAAATCTGTGAAAAATCAAATCTGCAAAAGTAAAAAAATGCAAGCACGGAGGAATGACTGTAAAAACATTTAAATGCATAAGAAAGTGGAACTGTAGAATAATCTAACCCTATTCTTTTTTTAGCAATTGTTAGTAATTTAACAATGAACTTCATCATGTCAATCATGTTCCAATTTCACGATTCCTTTTTTTTGTTCCTTCTATATTGTGACTAACAGCTTTCTGCTTTGTCACCTTGCCCAGTTCTCCTCTTACTGCTTTCCATTTTCAAATAAGCAGTATGTGCACTGGAACTGTTCCATGCCACCATTTGTTTGGGTATATCCTCTGAAGACTAGGTGGATATTTTTACCAAATACGTATGAGGCGTTACCAAAATAAGATAATCAGAAAATGAGGGATTGGCCTAAATACATACCCAAAGACATCCCTGCCAAAGTCAGAACAATGTACAGCACTCTGAAAATTTAAAAAGGTAAAGAATAAATCAACAAATGATTGTATGAAAGCAGCACGTAAGGAGAGGCTTGGCTTAGTGCATTGTCTCTTGGGGATAAAAGGCAAATTTCAAATATAGCATCACCCAAAGCAGAGCTTTGAGCAATATTTAACCAACAGATCAGCACTGACAATTTGCTGCTTTATATTTTCTTGGGGTTATATGCTTTGTGCTTGGAAGGAGAAGAAATAGAGTGTGGAACTGAATTCCATTTAACTATTTTTTAAGCTACAGGATCTCAGGCTTTAGCTTTCTCGGCATTTCTCTAAAATATGCTTTTGAAATGCTGTTGGAAAGTAGGGTTTAAGAAGGTGAAACATCTTCAGGAAATAGAAGAAAAGATGTTTATGTAGAGTCTGTATATCCCCTATTCAGAAGCCACTAGGGTAAAGCAAGAGCAGGGTGCTCTTTGGAATGAGCATTGTGCTTCTAGGCAAGCAAAAGCTAAGAAAAATTCCCTGATCTGGTGATTTAAAATAGAGGTAAGCAAGTAGTTCAAGGATTCTGTCCCGTCAAGGCTGATTTTTGCCGCTAGTATCAAGCTTCAGCATTTTTCATATCTATGGAGAACTTGCCATATTCTGAAAATATCCCATCTCTATTCTGTGATGTTTTCGTATGAAGCCTTAAAGGGAAGAAATATTTACCACATAAGTGTCAGGTAAACTCCCCTGGGTAAATTGAAGGTTGTGCTCATCTGTCAGTGCTGACCTCTGTCTTTACATCTTTTCCTCCTCCTGTTTCTGTTTGTTTTCTGACCTACTCTCAGGATTTGGACTTAAGCTCTCTACAGCAGGAGCCATTTTTGAAGTTATTCTGTAACGCAACATGCACATCAAATACACTATACAAACAATAAATGAATACAGATGGATGAATGTGCCAGACCTAACTTTGTTGAAGTCCTCAGCTTTCTAATCCTAAATTAATTCCATGCTGTTTCTACATTAGTTTCTCATTATTTTGTGTAGACTTCTTGCACACATGTAATACTCCTTTCTCAAAATGTGCTCATATTTGGATAATTTAAATGATATGTGTGATTTTCCTCTCTCCACATTTTTTGAAACTGGTAGGTTTTCAAGTAATTTTCTCATTGAATAAAGTATTTGTGCATGGTTTTTTTTCACACATTTCACATATTCAGTCTCTGGTGTACATACTGCTAGATTTTTTTGGCAAACTGTCAGACATGTTGTTGAAGGTTTTCATGGCCGGAGTCAAAGGGTTGTTGTGTGTTTTCAGGGCTGTATGGCCATGTTCCAGAACAGGCGGAGAATGCTTCTGGAGCATGGCCATACAGCCTGGAAAACACATAGCAACCCTGTGTCACAAACCTCAAAAATAAGATTTAAATGCATCCAAATGGATTTCTGTTTGGAAAACAGTCTTTCACACTATAAAATTATACTGCCATTATTCCACTTTACGGGCATTGGTTCCTTACTACAGTAGAGTCTCACTTATCCAAGCTAAACGGGGCCGGTAGAAGCTTGGATAAGCAAATATCTTGGATAATAAGGAGGGATTAAGGAAAAGCCTATTAAACATCAAATTAGGTTATGATTTTACAAATTAAGCACAAAAACATCATGTTATACAACAAATTTGACAGAAAAAGTAGTTCAATACGCAGTAATGTTATGTTGTAATTACTGTACTTAAGAATTTAGCACCAAAATATCACGATATATTGAAAACATTGACTACAAAAATGGCTTGGATTATCCAGAGGCTTGGATAAGCGAGGCTTGGATAAGTGAGACTCTACTGTATATTACCCTGGGATTTACAGTGTAGGCAAGAACTTTTAGAATTCTCAACGGAGTCCTAGTGTTTCACCATACTGCAAACCACAGGTTTCTACGTATAGAATGTAGCCATTGCAGTTAAAGTGCAATTATAATACTATAACTGCGTTGTGTATTCCTGTTTTTCAGGAAGTGCAGATTTGATAAATTCATGTTTAAATTAACAAGAACACTATCTCCTTTTTTAAAACTTAGAAACATGTTTTATATAAGGATTATTGGGTACTGGTGTAGGGCCCGAATCCTGTTTTATCTGTTTCTTTCATGTTTTTGTACCGTTCTGTCCATTTGGATGGCACAGAATGGTACAACCCCCTGAGAACGAAAGAAGCAGCAAAATGAAAGGGGGAATGGAAACCGTTTGGTCGACTGATTTTCGGCGCTTGGCTGTAGGCCCTGGCTGGCAGTTGAGTATTGAGCACTCAACGCTTGACTGTAGGCCCTATGAGCCAAACCTGCGAGTCATTGGCTTTAGGCCCTGTATCTGCTGTAGGCCCTGGCTGGCAAGTCCTGGCACTTTGCCACCCAAGGCCTGAGATTTTTTTTTTTTTATCTTGGATGGAAAAGTGAATTTGTATAGGTGCCCGTTGCTGTTACCGGTAGACAAAAACGGGGCCATATGAATGGTACAGGGCAGTAATTCCATACAAATGCACAAATCTATTGATTACCATGTTTATTCATAGAATAAATTTCTGAAGGTGTGTGTGTGTATATATATATTTTAAAAGGCATAAGCTCAATTTTTAAAAACCACAGTAGCATAATGTAAAACTAATAGTCATATAAAGCTGTTGCAACACAGACTCCTTAAAGCGCCAGACCAGACGTTAGTAAAAATACAGTTTATTATTTCACAACCAAAAGGAGTCCAAAAACAAACTCAAAAGGCTCAGAACACTTAATCTTCAGTGTGAAACACAGAATTCCCAGCAAACAACACAAAACCCCAGACCCTGGAAAATAACCCAGATTAAACCGGAGTATAATCCAGTTTAAAAACAAACTTTGTAAAACAACAAAGAAGGCACTCCAGTTCCCAGCAGGACGTCAGCAGGCAGGAATTGATGACCAGCAGGGGCCCGAAGACGTCTGTTGAAGTCACCCAAACACAATGTCGACGTCCTTGAGTCCAATCCGGGTCAGCAATACGAAATCCAGTCCAGGTCAGAGAAGGCGAAGTCCGCAATATGAAATCGAGTCCAGGTCATACACAGAGCCAAAGCGTAGAATGCAGCACGGCAACTGATGCATAAGATCAACACAAAGCAGTCCAGAGAAAACCCTTACAGTTCCAACCCCCACAGCCATGGATAATCCAAATTAAACTTACGTTCACAGAAGTCTTCCCAAGGCACGTCTTCCCAAACAGCTCACATGAACACACGAACACCCAACAACACTTTATCGACTCCAGAGGTGATCCATTTCCCAGACCCACTTTTATTCACAAATCATCCTCAGAACTAGAATCAGCCAACACCCTGCTAGCAGCTGCAGCCTGTTGCCTCAATTCCTCCTCAGAGCTAGAATCAGACAACGCCTCACCAGACCTCCTTTCAGCTGAAGCCCCTTGCCGATCCCTCCACCCAGTCCATCTTTTATCCAAACCCATAATTCCCCAAGACCCAGCTGGATCCTCACTGTGCCAACCCTCAAATGTGTCGCTACTTGTGGGTTCTCTACAGATGTCCTGGATCTCCCGCACCTTAATCCAGTCCATTACCTCATCCTCTGAACTTGTCATCCCATCCTCCTGATTCTCAACCCCATCATCCCCCCAAAGCCCTCAAATGAGTCATCATCAGTAGGCTCCATAAGTATTTCCCGGATCTGCTTCCTTTGTTGCTCCTCATCGGAGTCTTGCTCACGAGTAGTCTTTCTTTCTCTTCTAGTGCACCTAGTAGTATCATTACTCAAAGACTCCATCACAACAAAAGCAGTATAAGACTTAATAGTGATAAAAATAAGAAAGATAGATTTATTCCATAAGAATGAAAACAGCAATGAATAACAAGACCATAACTTCTGTCGCTCTGCACTGTATCAGGGACTAGAGTTGCACTAGAAAACTGACAAGGGTTCTAAAGATAGCTAGGAATAGAAATTATTGATCAAGTGGCCGATATTAGTAGACATGCAATCACATAGGCATTATCTATTCTGCATATTACATGCTCATATCATTCTGAAAAAATGATGATTGCTTAAATCTTCAATACATGATCAAATACTAGCACCCCTTTTTCCAATTTCTCTGCAATTCCCATTAAATGCTACTCCATGAAATAACAAAGGAGTATAATATTCAGTCACTATCTGGGTCATCACAATTAACTTGTCTGGAAATAGATAAAAGGAAACCTAAAAGTGTTTTGGCTGCCTTTCTCTTCAGAGACTTGTCCCTCCAGGGCTTCAGGAAGATGAGGATCTTTAATCTTTTAATACAGACATGGAGCTGAAACTGTGACCCTAAAGATTTTTTTAAAGTTTTAATTCTGTAAATTCATGATGTGGAACATTAGTAAATTTGATATCTATGGCAACAGAGTCAATGAATGATTCTTTCTCCTTGGGTTCATAAACACAGCTTATAGGAAATACTCAGTTTTTGCTTGCATAATTTTTCTTTCTGACCCATTTCAAAATTATGCTGTCATTAATAACAACTAGGAAAAAAATGGAAATTGGAGGAAACATTCCATGATCAAACTACATCAGAGGGATCGGTCCTTTGGTCCTGTCCTTGGATATAAATAAAATAGCTTCATAACTTACGGTAGGGCAGCAATGGGACTATTAATCCACAAATTATGATATCCACAATGGTTTCTGGAATCAATCCTTAGTGAATACCAAGGGCCCACTGTACTGCCCAATCATCGTTTTTTCTCCTAGAAACAAGGGTGTATTTTGTAATACTGTATATCATTTAAAGTAATCAAGTAAATCCTGTTTGTATAATTCATATACAGGTGTTGACTGAGAGTACATAAAAGTAATTGCCATCATATGTACTGCCCTGTTACATATTCATAGAAATGCTACTTCTCTTCCAACTGGATGACACCATAGGGGCCATTCAGTCCAAATGGACACTATTCATATGTCTGTTCCTTAAATGCTTCCCCCACAATCTCTAACTTGATACTTACAGGAAGAGATTGAGAAATTCTCACTTCCCCCTACTCCATTTTTAGGACAAAATTCTATTCTTACCGGTAGCAATTCTGCAGAAAGGAAGACAATTAATATTGTAAAAAAATGAAGGAAAACCGAGTGCCATGCATTGTAGGTGCCAGTGATAGCTAATACTACTGCCAGTGTTTCTATTTATAAGGGTTGTTCATTTAGCTCTGTTATCGATGCACACCAAATTTAGCTGATGTGAAATTTAACCTTGTGAAACAAGATGCCAGATTGAGATCTCTTCATACTTTCACTGATAAGCAGATGCTCCCAAACTGCCAAACAAGGAGCTGGAAAGTAAATACATTGAAGGACAGCTATTCCAAACTGCATTACTTTCCCAATTCTCATGGGTCAAAAAGAAAGTACAAAAGATTAGAACACATGCATTAGTAATCTCATTAGAGATAATCCTATTTGTAGAATCGTGATAGTTCTTTCTTTCCATTATGGAAAACCCTCCATTCCCTTTCCATTTTTATGGTCCAGCTTTGAACTAATAGCTATTGCATTTTCAGAGCTACATTTTCACCAATGCATTCCTTCACCCAAACCAGGAATACCACGACTTATTTTCTCCTCCTTATCCTCTTTTTTTGTATAATCCCAAAAGCCATGCAAATGAGATTGGCTCACACGAACAGTTCGGCAATCCAAGAACCTTGTATGTTTCTTGACATTTTTTTCTTTACATAACAGCTGTTGCTTAGTTTGAATACTGGATACTGCTCAGGATATATTTATATTCCTAATTGGGAAGGGATAGTGAACCATTTCAGCAGTGAAAATCTACAATCTTCATGGTGGGATAAAAACAACTTGAGCTAGAACTTGAGTTAGAAGGAAACATTAAAGTTACCGTACTTATGTGCAGATTTCTGCAGACAAAGTGCTAGTAATGTGCAGAATCATGTCTGGACATTTCATCATAAAAATTCCTGGTACAATGAGCACTTACTCTTATTTAGATATTTACAAATAGTTCCTCATTTATCTGCCACACAGTGGCATGTGGGCAAAGCTATGTTGTTTGGCCCCATGACCAGAATGGCCAGGAATATGGTTGGGAAGTTGACAACTATATTGTCTCATGTCCTTTCCATTAAGAATACTCTGTGTACACTTATATTAATGTAGGAGTTGCTTACATCTTTGTGTGCAAATACTTTCATTTGAATGAATACATCTCCCATCACCCCAGAAAAGAAAACAAAAGCAAGAAAAGAGCAGGAAAAACGTAGTGCTTTTATAAAAGGAAGCATTAAGATAACCAGGCAGGTGTGCAAATTTACAGGCAGCCAAGGCTGACTTTTTCTTGCAAGACAACATTATCTACATCAGGGGTCCCCAAACTAAGGCCTGTGGGCTGGATGCGGCCCTCCAAGGTCATTTACCTGGCCCCCGCCCTCAGTTTTAGACTTAGGCTTGCCCAAAGTCTGAAATGACTTGAAGGCAGACAACAACAACAATCCTAATTAACTTGTCTATCTAATTAGCCAGAAGCAGGCCCACACATCCCATTGAAATCCTGATAGGTTTATGTTGGCTAAAGTTGTTTTTATTTTTAAATATTGTATTGTTCTTTCATTGGGTTTTTTTTTTTTTGCACTTCAAATAAGACATGTGCAATGTGCATAGGAATTTGCTCTTTTTTTTTTCAAATGATAATTCGGTCCCTCAACAGTCTGAAGGATTGTTTGCAAACTTAAAAAGTTTAAGGACTCCTGATCTACATGTAGCAACATGTTACATTTCCTGCCCTGTCGTTTCCTGACTTTGGACTCAGTTCATGGAACATTATCTTAAGAGATATCCTGGCTGGACCCTTTTCGGATTGCCTTTCATTCCCAGTGAGCATTCTCATCCTTACAAACCATGTGTGTTTGATGTTGCTCTGGCTTGGTTTCTTTATTTGTTCTTTTGAACCACAGGTGTACTCTCCATGACACTCAACCCTCCGAAATAGGGCAATGACAGTTTTAAATAGCTATTTACTGGGAGTGCTTTGATTGTGTATTCCTGCTTGGATGGTTTTTGTCTCTTCCAATTCTGTGATTCTAGATTGCACACAAACCTAAATCATCTTCAGAAGCGCCAGTACTCTCCAATATGGGTTTGGCCATTTTCACATCTAATGCAATCCATGGAATATCCTTGATGTTGGAACACAATTTCTGAACCTTCCCTAAATGGCTGATTCCTGAGCTAATCTAACTGACAATGCTAATTCCCCCTTACTTCATTCCAACAAACATTGGTCTTTTGGGGAAAACATTTTAATCGGTTTAGAGGTTCCATAGCTTGCTTGCTTCTCTCCAGCAAGAAACTGGAAGAAATGTGGGATATGACTACATTAAAATATGATGGAAATTGGCATTTGTATTAGATCTCTCCAATCCTCTCAAGTGTTCTAGATGCTATTGCTAGTTATTTAGCCTGTTGTCATAACTTACATATTTTGAGTTATGAATATAACACATATATTTATTTGTGTGCATGCATGTATGGATGCATATAGACACATACA
The DNA here is from genome assembly GCF_035594765.1 of Anolis carolinensis. Taxonomy (NCBI): domain Eukaryota; kingdom Metazoa; phylum Chordata; class Lepidosauria; order Squamata; family Anolidae; genus Anolis; species Anolis carolinensis. Next base: position 21,811,413 of record NC_085844.1, read on the forward strand.
CAATTTTCTCCAAAAATTCCAAATTGTGTGTGGGGAAATTAGGAACACAGAGTTTGTGCTTGTTGACAGATCTGTTAAACCCGCATCTTCCACCAGCATAATCTTTTGCTGAATGCAATACTTTCCGTGACGAGAGGAACTCCTTATATTCAAAGGCATCAAGTTAGGATACAAGCCACATAACACAGTGTACAGATATTCTATTTCAGTCCCTATGAACAAAGAGGAGACACACACACATATTAACAGAGTTGCAGTTAGACTCGCTATGCTCCACATGCTCACTTATAAAAATGGTTCAGTGCTTCACCTTTCCAAAGATAAACTCAAATAATCATCAGTTCTATAGTACTCCCCCCTCCTCATCTAGTTTGTTGTAGTCTCACTTGAAATATATTGTTTTGCTTTAAACTGGAGACTGTTCTTTACAGTAAATATGTTTAGAACTCCAGGATCATTATTGCTTATGTACTTACCCAGCACTGTCTGGGGCCGTTGAACATGATCATCATGCAAATGATGTTCATTTATCATTTGACATGGCCTCAGTAACCTTCTGCACACATACTTATAAGGCACACTCATTTAGTGTTTTATTATTTTAGTTGCAACAGATATTACATTGGTTTGATTTCAAGAATACAATCATTCTGTCTCATCTTTAGGAAAATTGCAAGTGACTGTGCCTATTAATTATCACACCAGCTTTGCACTGGGAGTGGTTTAGGAACCTATAATCTAATTGAAAGAAAAGTGAAAATGTAAACCACATGCTTGCCAATTAGCCATTATAATTGGAAAGCCTACTAGTCTGCCAAAAAGAAAATCAGGTGAGCAACTTTCAATATTGCACTATTCATTATATATAATTAACTGATGGGAAGTGATTCATGAGTTTCATGCTCTGTGGATGTACTAAGCATTTATCCACATAGAAACACCCCTTTCATATCCTTGCTTTTCTGTTCAGAAGCAGCTAAGATCTGCTGTGCACGTAAAGCATGCAATTATGATGGTTGGCTTTACTTTGCTTCTTTGAACAATTCCATAAGAAAAAAGAAATCAAGGTTGAAAATGTAATTTAAATAATATTGAATATAAATAATAGAATGAGCATTATCGTTTTAAAGTATCATCCTTTTCTTCAACAAATGTTGATGCTAAATATTTTGTGAACATTTCACATCTCTATTTACCATAAATCAGTGGTTCTCAACTTGTGGGTCCCCAGGGGTTTTGGCCTACAACTCCCAGAAATCCCAGACAGTTTACCAGCTATTAGGATTTCTGGGTGTTGAAGGCCAAAACATCTGGGGACCCACATGTTGAGGACCACTGCCATAAATAGTCTTTGAATTCAGCATTTGATAGAAGACATTTAATATTAATGAATTAGTTCTTTAATCATAATTTCTACCACTTTTCAACATTGTCTTGTGAACAGAAATTATAAAAACAATAATAAAGTACAATGAAGCAATATCAAAACATCAACACAGAGCAGGATATATTACAGTATTTGATGTTGCTATCCTATGATTTTTGGTATGTACATGCTTGTGGAGATTTATATTTCAACCTCACTAAAATCAAACAAATACATAGATGCCAACAAATTTTTTATAGTATCTTGTATACATTTCCTATTCTGATAGAACTCTCATTGAGTTCAATGTGGTTACCTGACAGATAAGTGCAAAGACCTTAATTTAAATAATAAAATACAGATATAAAGGTGTACATCTGAATGTTTTAAAATTAATGTGCAACATCTGTATGGTATAATTAGGTATTTCATCAAATCCCGAATCTGAAAAAGTAATCATTCCATTTTCAATATATCAGCTAAGAAGGCTATAGATTTTTTGTTTTTTTGCTTTACTATTCTCACTGACATTTTTTTTGAATTACACCAGCAAATAAATCTCAGTATAACAATTTTTATTCCTGTAAAATAACATGATGCATTTTAGATGAGAGAACACAACCGTTCATAGCAATATTTTCACCAGACGCTACTTGACTGCTGAATCAGGATTACATGGCAGTGCCCAATGGCCATAGGGACAATGCCCTCCGAGAAACCCTCTGCCAGGTTCTAGTGGAATTACATTTAGGTGAACTGTTGGCAGAGTTCAGAGCTGGAGCACATGTCACAAATAGTAATATAAATGATGCATCTGAATGCTACTGAAAATTCCTTCCCTGCAGTGAATTGAGTTTGTTATGATTATTCTGCTCATCTGCTATTCTACATACCCATCCATCTAACAAAAGATATGTGGTACAGGAGCACAAAGACCTACAATTACATATATATTACAAATATGTGCCTCTTGTCTCCAAGCATGGGCCCAAGGCAGCTAATTTAAAAAGTTAGGGTTGCACTGGCTATGATCTAAAAAGTCCAAAATCACAAAGAGTATAAGAAAATCAAACAAAATCACAACAGTGGTTCTACAGTGTCTCTGGTCAGACCCCTACTTTGTGGAAGGTACCTGTGCTGTCAGATAATGTATGTTTAGACCTGTGTTTGTCTTTGGGGTTTGGGAGTTTCAGTAGACCTCTATGGATCCTTTCTTTGGCTTTGTGAAGTAGGTGATAGTGGTTGCTGCTCTACATTGAACTTAAAAGTGACATATTACTATATCTCATAAGTAATGTGTATTTATTGGAAAATGTTCATGCAAATGATTATCACAGTAATTTGTGGAATTATTTATTTTCTCAAGAAGCCACATGATTCTGATAGAAGATAGATCTGTTCTTCAGTCCATGATTGAAATTAGAATATTTGCGATAATGACATAATTTAAACTAATATCCCTTGACAACAATCCAGAGTTGACACAGGCACCAATCATATTTCCAGAGCAAGCAATTACACAAGATGCCACTTAGTGTTCAAAGCAGACATTTCTTTATGTAGGTGATACGTCTTTCCAGGCAGGAACAAACTAATCTCAGGAGAGACCAACTTAGCTTTACACAATTTGTACATGTCCCAAGGACAATTCCCAAAGCCAAATAGTTCCGCTCACTTTTGAAAGTAACATGGTAGATATAAGTTGAATTTGATATTTACTTTTTCAGAATCTCAAAGATGATCTCTTTTCTTTTCTTCCAAATGTCGTTATTTGAATGAACTGTTGTGACTCAGCCACAGGCTAGCCAGGTTCAGGATGAAGAAGGGAATTTTGGTTTTCAGATCCAAGAACCGGCAGAGTCAGAAGTTGATTCAGAGATGCAGGCTGACTCAGAGGCTGGAGACTTGCAGTTTCAGTTTGAGCAGAATGAACTGTTGACCCCAGAAACTATAGATAACGGACAGGCTGACATTCCCATGGGAAATAATGAGGGAAATGAGGGAGAGATTTCAGTCCCATCTCAGGTGCAAGATAATGATAGCATAAGCAATGATTTATCTATCTTGGAGGGGTTCTCAGGTCCGAAGGAGTGAGAGACTGGCATGCAAAAAAGAGGCCAGCTCTGGGAAAAGAAACGCCTTTCTGGGTTGCTTTTAAAAGTGTACTTTGCAGATTGCTTCTTTGTCAAAGCAAATCCTTGCTTCCTCTGTGTGGATGTTCTCGTCTCTTGTGTTCTTGGATCTTTGTACTTTTGGGCCTTGTTCTTGGAATCTATTGACTATTGCCTTGCTTTATGGATTATTACTCTTGCTGTGTCTTATGGACTAATGGACCTTGTTCTATGGATTAATGGACCTTTTCATATCTTATGATACAATTGGATTCTTATTGACTCTTTCATTGCAACTTTGAAAACCTTTTTGATTGCCTGCTTGATTTATATATTGCTTTGCTTAATAAAAACTTCAAAAGACTTTCTTCTGTGTCTGACTGGATATCTATAGCAAGGTGAACTATTCTGAGGTGCGACATGAACCAAGATAGAGATGGTACTCCTGGCTGAATGATGACAGTGGATTGGATTACACTTGTAGTATCTTCCAACTCTATGCTTTTATCTTTATCTATTTTTTAACTTTCTCATGGGTTGGGTTCAGCAAGATGAAGTGCTAGTTCCATACCCTTCAATAACTTGACTTCTCTTCATTAATGGTGTGCAAATATAGCCCTCCCCATTTTTCCAAATGAAGCAGTGAGTGTTTGAGGATCTGGACATCTGTAGAGATACCAAGGTGCTTGTTTATAAAGCTATTGTCCTCCTAACCCTGTTATACAGCTGGAAAACATGGACTATCTACAGAGGTCACACTCGACTCCTGGAACGATTCTAACAGTGCCTCCAAAAATCCTGCAAATCTCTTGGGAAGACAGGTGGACAAATTTCAGTGTGCTAGAAGAAGCAAAGACCACCAGCACTGAATCAATGTTCTTACCCTATCAACTCCAGTAGACTGGCCACATTGTTCGAATGCCCAATCACTATCAAAGTAGTTACTCTACTCCCAACTCAAGAACGAAAAATGGAATGTTGGTGGACAGGAAAAGAGATTTAAAGATGGTCTTAAAGCTAACCTTAAAAACTCTGTCATAGACACTGAAAACTGTGTGTCTGGCCTGGCCCTTAAGTGCTCTAGCTGGAGGTCAGCTGTGAGCAGAAGTGCTATGGAATTTGAAGAGGTACGAATAGAGGGTGAAAGGGAGAAATGTGCCAAGAGGAAGTTACATCAAGCCAACCCTGACTGGGACCGTCTTCCACCTGGAAATGGATGTCCTTTCCAGGTTAAGGCATGACGAAAGTGATAGCAGAAGGGAGAGGATTATACATTAATTCAGTGGTTCTCAACCTGTGCATTCCCAGCTGTTTTGGCTTACAACTTACCAGCTGTTAGGATTTCTGGGAGTCAAAGGCCAAAACATCTAGGGACCCATACATTGAGAACCACTACATTAGTTGAATCTGTGTTGAAGAAAGCATGCTGTGTTGAACAGATTTCTCAGATAATATATTTTCAATAAGGGATCACAGTGTTCTATTTGAATAGTACATATAAAGATATTGTAGGCTCCAAATTAATATCGGTTTCCTCCTTGCCTTCAGTCTATTACCTTCCTCTGTGTACATTTTTAAGTTAATTTTACATTGAGATATTGGATCATTGGTTGCCATTCGTTAACAAAGTTCTCTAAAGGTTCTCCCCTTAAGATGTAATTGTTTTAACAAGGTGAAGAAAATATTGGCAGTAATTCTGTTATTAATTACTTCTACTTGCAGGTAATAAAGAGGGAGAGCAAATTACTTCTCTCATCCATTATAATTCAAACAGTCTTAAGTATTTATTTATTTATTTATTTACAACATTTATATCCCGCCCTTCTCACCCGAAGGGACTCAGGGCGGCTTACAAAAATTGGCAAAATTTAATGCCCTGAATACAATCATAAAACAAAACAGTAACAGATATATTAATAACATCGTTAAAACACATTATAAAACCTTAAAAACGTATATATAATTAATTCCATTCGTCCGAGATCCTCATTCTTCATCCTTAAATATAAAAACTCGTATAAAGACAATGTGTATTTAGAAGTCCCCTCCATGTATCAAGCTTATTTTATTTCCAAAATAGGCCAATAATGGCGAGGACCCAACAGAATACCCCGGAAAAAAGGAGAAGTACTAACCACTTGAAGATGCATTCTCATCCCCACCTTTTTTCTTGTAACTTATTTCTAAGGCAATAGGCAAATGATGGATAGCATGAAGCTTTTATTATTATTTTGAAAACTAAATGAAATGACTGCCTTAATATTTATTTGTGTTTGATCATTTAATGCTATTCAACATGTTGGTCTACTGACCAGTGCCAGTCCATATCCCATAGGCTTCTAATGATTTTCCAGGAAAGAAAGAAGCAATAGCAGTCAGTGAGCATAAGTATGGTACTGGTCTTTGATACATTGAGGGAAAATATTGCTGGTTAAGATTCAGGAATAATTGAATGGAATTACATTTGAGAAATTTTTTCAGTTTTTTCTAAACTCATTTTTGCAGTGGTGATGGGATAATTTTTTTTTTTTTTAAAAAACAGAGGGTGCAAAATACTTTTAAAGTTTTCCTTTAAGTGAATTTTGACAATGACCAAAAGCACAGCAACAAATTGCTGTCACTCTTTGATAGATCTTCTTTTACCACCTGCTCTTGGTCACAGAGTTCTTGAAATGGGTTAGAGAACATGAAAGGGAACAGATGGTCCAGGTGGTAGCCACTGTTTTGTTATAGTCCTTCGGCACTTCCTTGAGAAGAATAACATTGTAAAAGGAACAGAATCAGTGCAGCTGACTCTATTATGCAAACATAGAGGTTTGTGGCCCGAAAAAAAGAACCATCTGAGGAAATGAACTCCTGGGGATCAGTTCTCCTGAAGAAATGGTACTAAATATACATCTGTCATTGGTTAAAAAAAACATGTTACTTTCCTTTTTCACATCACACCGCATAACATTTCAGATTTCCCACCTGACAGGAATTTATAATATTCGTGCAGGATACATCTACATCAAGGGCTTTCAAACTGTGCTTTGTGGAGCCCCTGACTATCACTCCAGGATGGTGCCATGCTGCTTCCTGCCTCCTCCTGTATCCTCCTCCTGAGAATTGCAGGGAAATTAAAGTTTGGAGCTGCCAAAACAGCAGCGGCAGCATCCTCCCAGGGCTCAGACCCTTTCTCCCCCACTTCTCTCATTGCCCACACACTTTTCCTTGCCATCCAGATCCTCCCCTCCTTTTGCCTTCTTTGCTTCCAAACCCTTATTTCGCTTCCACTGCTCAGGCAGTGCTTTGATTGTGCTTTTTTGCATAGCAGAAAGGGGTTGGATTGGATGGCCTCTGTGGTATTTCTGTCTCTTTTGCTGCCTAGTTCCTTATTAGAGAACTGGGCCTCAGAGGTTCCACAGGGTTTGTCTTCTTAAAAAGGGGCATCATATCTGAGCCTCTTCATTTGGCTGCCCAAACAAGGGACAAAGGCAAATTCCAGGTTTCCCTTTCCAGGAAACACCTCCAAGAGGGACTGCTGCTAGCTGCTGGGCTCTTACAAAGCCGGAATCGATGTATGAAGTTTAGTTTTTGAAAATGCTGTAGAAATGCTTTTATTTTCATGCTGCAGGGAGAAAACATATTATTTATTTGGAATTAATCCTTCATCCATGTAGAAATGAAATAAGCGAATACTGTATATACTCGAGTATAAGCCTAGTTTTTCAGCCCTTTTTTAGGACTGAAAAAAAACCTCCTTGGCTTATACTCGGGTGAGGGTCCTGGTGGGCTTATATTCAGGTCGGCTTATACTCAAGTATATATGGTATATTTATTATTTTTCTCTATTATTATTGGTATTTTTACATTTATTATTTTACTCTATTGTTGTTATTTTTACATTTATTTTACTCTGTTTTTATTATTAATAAATAGAATAAAATAATAAATGTATTATTAATAATAAAAACAGAGTAAAATAAATGTAAAAATAACAACAATAGAGTAAAATAATAAATGTAATAATAATAATAAAAAATGTAATAATAAATAGAATAAAATAATAAATGTATTATTATTACATTTATTATTTTACTGCATTTATTATTATTATTATTACATTTATTATTTCACTCTATTATTATCAAAAGGATACATTAGCACATTTACATTGAAGAAGATGAAAATAATGATTTAATCAGAGTTGAACAGTCATATCTTAAATTACAGTTTGATGTAAAGATTCAAAAACATTGAAACTACTGATGCCTCAATTAATGTAATTTTATTGATATCTCGGCTTATACTGGAGTCAGTGTTTTCCCAGTTTTTTTGTGGTAAAATTAGGTGCCTCAGCTTATATTCGGGTCGGCTTATACTCAAGTATATACGGTAATTACTTTCCTTCTGCAGAATAATACATGATGGGCCGTCAAGGATGAACCAACATGTTAGGGAACATCTAATGCTGATTGTCACAAGTCTTTTCTTCTTATTTTATTTTTTAATATTTATAGTTCACTGAAAACCAGTAATGCATGTACTTGATCAATATCTTATGCTATGAAAAAAAATTGTGTTTAATCTTGAGTTCATATACTTAGCCTCAGGATAGGAGAAGGAAATGTATTATTTTTCTAGTCCCTCCAGTGCTATGATTTAAGTCAATTTAAAATAGTAATCATGTTTGCACAGATTCTTTTGATCAGAGTTTACAAGATGCATTTTTGTTTGTTTGTTGTTCAACATATCAACTAGGTTGATCTAGTAATTAGGCATGGAAAACTATCTGGAAGATGGGGAAATCTTGCAGCAGGAAGAAAAATTCTAAATGTATTGCTTCCTTCAAGAAGAAAAGCAATGAAGAATTACATCCCAGTGTAAGATCATTGCGTCAAAATGCTAAAATTCCTTGGCTGCACAAGAGATTTTATGCTGGGCTGCAGAAGAAAAAGTTTCATTTGTTCAGACATTATTTTCTCATAATCTGAGAATCATGAACAGAAGCTAAATAGAATCAGTCCTCATTAATTCTTGAATAGGAAATCACCAATAAATACCAGGTGCTGTGGGCTATATTTCAGAGGAAGGACTGGCAAAAACCATCTCGGTATGTTCTTTGCCTAAGAAAACTCCATGGAATTCATGGTTTCACCATAAGTCAATTGGTGACTTGGTACATACACACAACATCTTCGGCTTTTTTATTTTGAAACCAAAATAAAAACCTTAGAAGGCAATTCTTTGTTTTATAGAGAATCAAATCACCTTTCATTCAACTAAGCCGTTAGAGCATAAGGTTTCTTTCTAGCAATTTCTTTCTCTGGAGAAGGAGTGATCTCTGATTTCCAAAATGGGAATTTCTGAATATTGAGTTTCTATAAATTTCTATTCAAGTTCACTCATCTTTTTGTCAATTGAGAAACCAGCCATTTCTTCCAGATTAGATCACAATGAAGTCGTAGTCAGAGTAGCACCTTGTGCCAGTGATAATATTCAAAAAGTGGCAACTGCCTACTCTGTTCCCCCAACTCTCACTTTCTGCAATGCTATTCATGGTAAGAGAAACATTTGTCACATCTCTCCATCTCCCTGCCTTTTGGAATTTTTACAAGTGCTATTATCAGTTGTCAGAAAAATAAATCCAGCAAAAGCTTTTCTCATGTTTTTCACATAAACCAGGGAAAATGTATAAGAGTTCTTGAACAATTTGTACTGCCTTCCATAGAAGGAAAGTATTCCAGATGGATTCCAAATTATGTGGGTGGTCACTAGTAGTCTTTAGAGATGACAAATTGGAGAGCAAAAGCAAGTCAGTTCTCATCCGTATATTTAAAAAGCATGGCTGGGAATGTGTTTTCATTTCAAAGTTTGTCGACCCTAAAGACTACTAGTGATGAGAATTATGAAAGTAATGATGCATAGTATTGCAACCTGTTATAACTTACTGGTTACTATTCAACCAGAATGCTGTACTCAGAATAAGTGTAATTTACTGGTTGAAGCACTGGACTATGGCTTTGGAGACCAGAGTTTGACTTCCTGCTCAGCCATGAAAACCCACTGAGCGAACTTGGGTAAGTTGTGCCCTCTCAACCCAAGAAAGCCCCATGGTAGGATCACCATTAGAGTCATTATAAGTCAGAACTGACTTGGGGAGCATCCATACACATGTCTCAAACGCAAGGCTCATGAGCCAAATCTGGCCAAATATGTAATTTTCTTTGGCCTACAAGGCTTTCAATGCCAGGGCAGCATAGTTAGTAATTGTAACTTACAATTACATCTGGCCCTTTGAATGCAACCATAAGGCTGATGTGGCCCTCAGTGATAATGAGCTTGACACCTCTGGTATATACTGTAGATTTAATGCAATTTAACACGACTTCTGAAATTTAGTCATTTTAATCGATCTGGGTATACGCTGTATACAATAATGTTTTTATTGGTTTAACTGTTATGTTTAAATTCATTGTTCTTTTTAATCTGTAATTTTTATTAAAATAAGTATGTTTATTGTAATTTTTTATTTTTTATATTAAGTGATGTAGTTGTGGCATTGAATGTTTGCTGTTTTTTATGTATGTTAACCATCCTGAGACCTTCTGGGGAAATAGGGTGGGCTAGATATAAAGTTTATTATTATTATTATTATTATTATTATTATTATTATTATTATTATTATTTATAATTATTTAATTGCAGTGGCTCAATTCTATGGAATCACAGGGGCTGTAGTTTGGGGAGGCAGAGAGGAATAAAGAACTTGTAAAACTACAACTGCCATAATTTCACAATATTGAACCATGATAATTAAAGTGGTGTCAAACTACATTAATTCTACAGTGTTGATGTAGCATAGGAGGCATACAACAGTAAAGACAGGGAATAGATAAAGTAGGGGTTCCTTACCTGTGTATGTGTGCCACAAGAAACCTTGAGCATCTCATGAAAACTCTTGAGAACTCCTTAGAATACACATCAACAAATGCACACAGAAATGTTACATATACTTTATTTTTATTGCACTGCAAATCAATCTCCTCTCCATATATTAATCTGGGCCAGGCATGGCAAACTTTTTTGTCTTGAGGTTGCATTCTGGACCCAGGTAGGAGAGCCGGGCCGGGCCAGGAGGGAGCAACCAGGCAAATGCAGGTTGGGATGGGCCTGGGAAAGTGTGGGGCCAGGAAGGGGCAGGGCAGGGCCCAGGTCATCTTCAAGTTGTCATCCTGGCATAAGGATGGGGCTGCTCACTCCATCCTTATGTCGGGAGGAAAACAAGACTTGTGGCAATTACCCAATCTTCCTCCCCAATATTCCTCTCTCGATCTTCAGGCTGTCCTCAGCCTTATGTTGGGAGGAGGGTGAGACAGACGATCTCCAAGAGCGCTTCAGAGGGCCCTCAATTGCTGCATGCCTTCCTTGTGCTGTCCTCCTGGCATAAGTACAGGGCAATCACACCATCCTTACACCAGGAGGAGGGCGAGAAATGAGGTGGTTGAGAGTGCTCCAGAGGGCTCTCAGCTGCTGCGTGCCTTCCTCCCCTGTCCTTTCTGCATAAGGATGTGTTGGGCCGCCGTATGCTGAGAGGCAGGGAAAATGAGGAGGGGCTGAATTAAGCACACAGGGGCTGTATCCAGCCCCCGGGCCTTAGTTTGCCCATGTCTGGTTTGGATTGAAAAATGAAATGCAATAGGAAATTGAAAAGCATATCTTTCTTTTATTTTAAAATTTAGTAGTAATATGATAGGAAAAATTCAAATTAAGAAAATAAAAGGGGAAAAGTATTTGAGCACCTAAATAATATTTCCCTGCAGCCTGTCAGTGCTTAGAAGGGGCTATGGGTCCCAAGTTGACAATTCATGGACCAAGAAGTATCAAGGCTAATCTCAACATACTTTTAATGTATTTGTAGTTTAGATTCTAATTGATGGTGAATTTAGCCCTTTGTTTATGTTTAATCAGAGCTTGGAAAGTCAGTTTTAAAAATAGTCACTACATCTATTCATTACTCAGTTTTAGTTATTAGTCATTAATATTAGACATTGCTCAGTACTTCAAAATGAATTTCAGCAAGGACAAATGTAAGATATTACACTTAGTCAGAAAAAAGAAATGCAAAGATGCAGAATGGGTGATGCCAGGCTTGACAACAGTACATATGAAAAATGTATTGGAGTCTTTGTGTGCAAGAAGTTGAACATGAGCCAACAGTGTGATGCAGCAGCTAAAAAGCCAATGAGATTTTGGGCTGCATTAAAAGAATATAGTGTCTAGATTGAGGGAAGTCATTGTGCCTCTCTATTCTGCTTTGGTCAGACCTCACCTGGAATGCCGTGTCCAATTCTGGGCATCACAATTTAAAAGAGAAATTGACAAGCTGGATGGTGTCCAGAGGATGGCAACTAAAATAATCAAAAGTCTGGAGACCATGCCCTATGAGGAGCATCTTAAAGAACTGGGTATGTTTAGCCTGCAGAAGAGAAGGTTGACAGGAGACATGATAGCCATGTATAAATATATGAAAGAATGTCATAAGGAAAAGGGAGCAGGCATGTTTTCTGCTGCCCTGGAAACTAGGACTAGAAGCAATGGGTTCAAATTCCAGGAAAGAAGATTCCACCTGGACATTAGGAAGAACTTCCTGGCAGTGGAACTCTCTGCCTCAGGGTGTGGTGGAAGCTCCTTCCTTGGAGGCTTTTAAACAGAGGCTGCATTTGTGCTTTTCCTGCATGGCAGGGGTTTGGACTAGATGGCCCATGTGGTTTCTTCCAATTCTATTATTCTATATCATGCTTTACTATTTCCTTCACACACTAAATAGTGTTTTGATGGCCAGAGCTCTAAAAGGCTGATGGCATTCACTTATCCAGAGAAGGAAATATACTCTTCTTGGGAGATCAGCAAGAGGGTGAAAACCCTGTTGGCTAGCCTAGTAAAGGAAAGGTCCTAGTTAGATATTTGTCCCTTGTCTATAGCAGACAGCAGAGGAACAATATAGCAGTTCTGTGTATCCCTCAGCTCTGGAATTACTTCTTTAGGTTCTGAGATCCAGGGAGTTGTGAAGGAGTTTATTTTTGAGGCTGTCCAGGATCCTCCTCTCAGTTATAAAGTTCTGGGAGTACCTAGGTTTACCCTCCAATAAATGGCTATCTGCGAAGCAACCAATTATTGGATTACTCTCGGGCTCAGATGTTTCAACCAGGGGAAGACTGCAGGAGGTAGTCAAATGTGGACACCTGACCTTAGCTAAACCCACATCAAGTTGCTCCTTTTCAGGTTCAGCCTATCTTAAATAAGATATAGGTGAAATAAAATGGCTCAGCTATGTGTCCGATCTTGTTATTTCCATAATTAACCATCAAATAGATAATCCTCTTGCAATATAAATAGGAAGGCCAATCCAATTCAGGATCACAGCACTTGGAGAGGATTAAAATCTACCATTCTAAGCTTCTAATCAGACTTCTAGAATTTATATAATTTTAAATGCCATAAAGTAGTGGAATGCTACTTTATAACATATATAACATAGCCCTATTTTTAGCTACAAAAATATAACATAGCCCTATTTTTAGCTACATATATAACATAGCCCTATTTTTAGCTACAAAATTTGGAAGAGCGGGTGAACCAAAACATGCAAATCCATTTGAAAATATTTACCATTTCTAGCAGCCCAACTCAACAATTTTTAGATTCAATCTTAATAAAGCATTGAAGTTTATTTCCTGGCAAATGAATTTTAAATCAATGTGCCACTTTGTGCCAAGTAGAAAATGTGGGACTATCTGCACTGTCTATTGGAAATATTTTGACAAATCTCTATTTTATTTAACGCTCTGAAAGTCACGGTGGCTTATTGTCAAGCAACAGTGCTTGAGCAGGAACAAGTTAACTTGCACAGATTTTCCATTTTCCAAAGTCACGAAGAACACTTTAAAGCCCTTATTTATGCCCCGCAAAGCACAAGGGGATAAATAGTGATGGTAGGCATTCGTGAGCACTGAGTTGTGACACTTTTTTAAATCCTGAGGAATGTGTGTGCATGTATGTGTATGCATATCTCTGTTCTTCATTGACTTGCTGAATGTTCAGTTAAGCATGGGAAAAAAGAGGCATAGACGTTTATTACAACTGCATTAAACACTTGGAAGATTGCACTTTGGAGAACGCTAGCAATAAGCATGTGCAATTGCGCAAGTAATTACATCTGCACTCTTAGAATAAGCTGTTGACAAAACTTAGCTTTAATCCCTCAGAATACATGTATTGAAATCATCATTAAGAAAGTACCCTAGTAATGAATTGTTGTGTCTTTAGTACACATATAGATAGTATGCTTCAGCAAATGCTGCTTGGTTTTTCATGAACATTTGGGTCAATGCCAAAAAAAAACCCAACTTCTTTTTGTTGCTGGTTTTTTGGTCTTCTATTAAAAATATTCATTTGCTATATTTCCATCACTTGTTTTCGTTTTCATGTGGCCACAGAAACATAATCATAGAGTGAAATGTTATTGGGCACTGTCATTGTCATAACATTAGAACATTTATAATATGATCTCTAATTGGCTGGGGCACTAATATAGATACTTCAGAAAAGATTGGTCTCACTTGCTTTCACAACTTACCTCCTTTTACCTTCAAATACTATACCCAACTTGATGGACTGTATAACATCATAGTATGTCATTTCACCATGAAAATCCTGATCAGCTGTCATGTATGTAATAAATACAAGAAACTACGAGAGTCATCAGCCATTAGGAGAAAATGGTCTTGAATCATGGGGCATTAAGACATAGAAATGACAAACATATTTGTTTCAGATTCAAAAATTGAAACTTGGGAATTTCCAGAATAGTCTTTATCTTCACTTAAAAGAGACAGAAATGTTTCGACTTACATACAAATTCAACCTGAGAACTGTTAGGGAAAATTCCTAAAAATACAGCAAAGCATCCAAAAATACAAACAGGATACTTACAGTTGAGCATTCAGCTCACAGCAAGTAGAATGTGAAGTGTTGAGGCCAGAAAAGAATTTAGAGCTTAGGAGGCAAAGATGCAGAGTTCAAACTTTAAAGTTACAAAAAGTTTATTTACAAAAATAATAACTACATTTCTTCATAGTAAAGAACTGTGTCTGAGGTACTTCATCTCTGCTAGGGTTCAAAAGAGAGGGAAAAAATCTCCAAGCACTACATCTCTCGTGACACACACAAACAGAGAGAGGTCTTAATACACCGATGTAAAAAGCAGAAGTCTGAAATAAAGGCATGCACCTGAAAAATATCAATTCTATATAAACAATCAGAATGAGAGCAGAGAGAGAGAGAAGAGAACAAATAGATACATTCCAACTGTCGTTCAGGAGACTGGGAGTGGGATTCCCTCAATCTATTCCTAAGCTAACTAACTGTTCCTCATTGAGAACTGAAGATTTGAGCAGTGTGGGGTTGAATTCCAACAAAAACAAACCAGGGACTTTCTGTGTGTTTACTATGCTGTTGCATATAGTGGGACTTGAGTAGTTGTGGCTTCTTGTAATCCACAGAAAGACTTGGAACAAAATCCCAACCGATTCCAAAGGCTCAGGGTTTAATAATTGTATATTAATCTAGCAATTGATTCCTTCACATTCTTTTAGCATATTTATTATTGCTCATATATTTATAGGTATTTGGATAAGTTTTTTAACTTCCACACACCATTTCCTCCTCCCTCAGTTTCTTTCTCCTTCTCCCTCTCCCTCTCTTTCTCTTCACCCCTTTCTACATTCTACCCATTTTTACTTCAGTATACTTGCCTGGACTATTTCAATAATCTTTTCATCCTTTCCTTCCAACATTTCCTATGTATCATATGAAACACAGACAGACAACAAAATGGATACTCAAATTATCTCTTTATTTCCTTATCCTTACAGTACAAGGATAAAAGATTTAAACAAATGAACATTAAGGTACACTGGGTACAGGAAATAGTGGGCTTGTTTGATAGCTGACTTTTTAAATTGAAGATACCACAGATTGAATTTGGGAGTACTGGATCCTTTTTGTACAGTATGCATTACTGATATTTGGAGATGGCACTTCTTGTTTGTCCTTGAAGAGGTAAAGCAATTTAGTTGAGCTGAAAAATGTTCAGTGTACACTCAGAGGAATTCAAAACACCCTGATTAAGAATTATGCACCCTTAATTCACTGATTGATCTTTGAAGGCAATCTGTTACTGCTGCACTTGCAGATAATTATTGCTGCCTTAAAAATATATAATTCCTCACTAACCTTTAGTGTCCTCCTTAGTAATCCTTAGCAAACAAGACATTTGAAGGGTATGTGAACAGTCTACCTGTTGACAAGGGTAGAAAGAAAAAAAGAGTTAAAGTTGAGCACACCTAGGCTATGGTAACCTTTTGAATCATGTACAAGTTTGGGCCCAAGAATATGATCCATATCCTAGAAGTCCTCACAGTGTCCTATGCTTACTTTTTTTTAAAAAAAGACCGGTATCAGAATTATTTATCATATAAAGTAGCTATAAATAGTTGACATCACAATTTCTCATGCAAGAGTTGCCATATTTCATTGTTAAAATATACTTTACAAGGGATTCTAGAGTCAACCCTTGACATCCCTTGCTCAAATGATTAGGTTTCGGATGATATGTAACTCTGATTAAGCAATACCGGGCTAGGAAGGACAAACCGTCATGCCTGATATAAGGCATTTCCTACATCCAACGAAGGCCATTATAATATTCGCTCTCATTATTCTAGAATGAAAATTACCATTTTCATTCTTGTCTGTAGGAACACTCTTGCAAATTGTTCTCCATAGAGGAAAAACACTAATATTGAAACTAAAATGTAAAAGTTAATATGCAGCAGAGCAGTTATTCAGATACTGTATCTATACAACCTAAACGGCTTAGGCACAATATATGGGATAGAAGAGAATGAATTAACCTGAATGTCATCCTAATTTGCTAATCTATTATAAAATACATAGCAAAGTGGGTAGTAAGAATGATGCAGTGTCTGCAAAGTAGTCATGAGGTGTATCTTTACAGCCTATAAAGCATTTTAGCGTATTTGGCTTCATTTTGGAAGCAAGAGACTTTAAGAAAATTCTGTTACTTCCAGGTTTACTTCAAGCTTCTCAATATTACTTTTTGAAAATGCTGTTTAACTTTAATAAAGGAAAACATTGCCATTCTGGCAGCTGAACAAATTTTTCTTCAAAAAACCCCCAAACAAATAAACAGAAATGGTGCATAATTTCTTTTGTAAATGTAGGAATGTAGTACAGTCCCAAACATTTGCAGTGATCAAGTTCCTCTTGACATAATCCTGGCATAATTTAAGGTTTGGTCAGAGTTGGTGAAAATAATAATAATAGTAATAGTAATAATAATAATAATAATAATTCTTATTTTTATCCGGCTTTTCCCCCTAAACGGGACCCAAAGTGGCTCACATCATTATGTAAAAAACTATACAAGACAATATACTTATGTAAAACAATAACCTATAAAAATAAATTTACAAAAAGAAATAAACTTATTTAGAATATTTATCTAATACAGGCAAAATAATAAGGCAGGATAACATTAGCACAACTCAATAAAAGTTAGCCTTCCTGTCATTACAACTAAGTGTCTTCATTAAAAGCTTGTGCAAACAGGAAGGTCCTTAGCTGCTTTTTAAAAGATATCAGGGAGGGACTGTTTTAACCTCCTTGGAGAGGGAGTTCTAAAGAGTTGGAGCAGCCACCGAGAAGGCCCTCTTTCTCTTCTCGCCATCAACTGCATTTGCAATGGTGGTGGCAATGAGAGGAGGGCCTCACTAGAAGATCTTAATATTCGGACAGGTTGTTATGAAGAGATACTGTCAGATAGGTAAGTGGGACCTGAACCGTCCTCTGTGGCATAAAGTTCCATAGTGCTGCAAGTCTGAAGTAGTCAAAGTGTTTTGTTCCACAGTGGATAACAAATGCACTTCTGGGATTTTAATTTGCAACTCATATGAAACACAGCTATACAACCTGAAACCAGTCAAGGTGAACACAACATAGTATCTATCCATGCATTGTGACTTTCTCTGCACACCGCAGTATAATTTTGCATATATCTTAGAAAGTTGTGATTCTTGTTTAAAGAAAATTGTTGTGCATTTTTATAATACAGTAGAGTCTCACTTATCCAACACTCACTTATCCAACGTTCTGGATTATCCAACCCATTTTTGTAATCAATGTTTTCAATACATTGTGATATTTTGGTGCTAAATTCGTAAATACAGTAATTACTACATAGCATTACTGCGTATTGAACTACTTTTTCTGCCAAATTAATTGTATAACCTGATGTTTTGGTGCTTAATTTGTAAAATCATAACCTAATTTGATATTTAATAGGCTTTTCCTTAATGCCCCCTTATTATCCAACATATTCGCTTATCCAACATTCTGCCGGCCCGTTTATGTTGGATAAGTGAGACTCTACTGTATTTGCAAATAAATTTGTTATATTTATTTGTTGCTACACTGTACTGGAGTGGCAACATATAGTGTATTATTTGTTAGTATTACTGCTGATATATTTTTTAAAGAAAACATTAGGGTTTATAAGAGAATAGCATAACACCTTTGAAGATCCTGCCAAATGCTTTTAATTTCTACCTCCCCCTCCCTCCAAAAACCCCCCACAAAAAAACCTATGAAATACAGGAGTCTCCATAAATCAATTAATGTCTTGAAGACACACTCATACACAATACTGCATTATTACTGTTGTTATTGTTATTTCAACCCTCTTTTATCTCTCTAAAAAGAGGCCCAAAGCAGGTAACACTAAAAGTAATACAATACAATTAAAAACTTTAAAAAAAAATAAAAACATTAAAATAGAATTGAACATAGAGATGTTAAAATGTATAGTTCAGAGCAATACATTCATTATACAAATCTATTAATATACATCACACTTTATTATATGTAATTAAAATGTTAGTTACTTAACATTTTAATTATTTAAACACACCAAAATAGTTAATTTGTTCCCATTTTTACTTATTTATTGTTTTAATGTTTTGTTTTAAAAATTGTGAACTAATTTCTAGTTGTTACAGGTGACTATATTATTTATAACTTGTTATTTCAGTTCTGGTTTTGTGCTCTAGGGCATACAAAAGAAATTAATCAAATACCTAGTGAGCAGCTGTTCATATAGGAGAGATTTAAGAAAGATATGTGCAAGCATGTCATTGCACAGTACACAATTAAACTATTATTTTCTTTTATTTATGTAGCAGCAATGTACATGGTGCTTTTCAACAATAAAATGAACAGTCCTGCCAAATGTATTCAAATCTGTTTATGTTTATATGTATTTGTGATGGGGAAGTTTGTGAAGGAATACAAGGGAACAAAGAAAATGACTAATCAAAATTGTAAATATTCAATTTAAAATGCACAATACCTACTGAATACGTTTAATCTGAATGTTAAAAATTTTAAAGAAAAATTTAAACTTAAATTCCAAAGCCTTTATGGAAAAAAATGTTTTGGAATTTGCTGTCTGAGGATTAAGCATCCAACAATTTGGCTTCATTTAGAAGTATGTTAGCACTTTTTTCTTTTCATGCCAGGAGCGACTTGAGATATTGCAAGTTGCTTCTGGTGTGAGAGAATTGACCATCTGCAAGGACGTTGCCCAGGGGATGCCCAGATGTTTGATGTTTTACCGTCCTTGTGTCCCTGCATGGAGTTGGAGCTGACAGAGGGAGCTCATCCGCGCTCTCCCCAGGTTGGATTCGAACCAGCAACTTTCAAGTCAACAACCCAACCTTCAAGTCAGCAGTCTGCTGGCACAAGGGTTTAACCCTTAATGGGCATGTGTTAAATTGTGCATAATAGGAAACATTTCAAAGGGAGGTAACAAGGAACAGATTTCTCTTCTGAGTGCTCCAGATCAATGAAACTCTGGGTTTTACATCTGGTCCCATTACAGCCACTGCAGAAATGCTTGCCCTCTTTCCCTATATTTCTACATGGCCTTTCAGAGAAGGGCAGAAATGTGTATAAGGCAGTTCCCAAGTTCCGAACAAGATACAGTAGAGTCTCACTTATCCAGCACTCACTTATCCTACGTTCTGGATTATCCAACACATTTTTGTAGTTAATGTTTTCAATACATCGTGATATTTTGGTGCTAAATTCGTAAATACAGTAATTACTACATAGCATTACTGCATATTGAACTACTTTTTCTGTCAAATTTGTTGTATAACATGATGTTTTGATGCTTAATTTGTAAAATCATAACCTAATTTGATGTTTAATAGGCTTTTCCTTAATCCCTTCTTATTATCCAGCATATTCGCTTATCCAACATTCTGCGGCCCGTTTATGTTGGATAAGTGAGACTCGACTGTAGGTTTTGCAGGTTTGTTTGTAAATCAATTTGATTTGTATATCAGAATAGCTACATTTTTAAGTGTAATGATAGCATAAGGAAGGGTTGACACCCCTTGGTGTTTGTTTGCTGTCTGTGCCCCAGTTCAGAAGATTTCACTTCAATTTCTGTTCCTGTGAGAATTGGATTTTGGAAAATTTGGCTTGTTATGGAAACAACGATTGGTGATAAAGCTTCCGTGGAGACACCTTTTCCCTATACTAATTCTTTCAAGAGTGAATTTCCTTTCTTGAGGGTAGGGGTAAAGAAAAAAAGGAAAAAGGGAGAGGGGCTGGCCAAGGGCAAGATGGATGGATGTTATCCTTGAAGTGATTGGCTTGACCTTGAAGGAGCTGGGGGTGGTGATGGCCAAGAGAACTCTGCCACTGGTCCATGAGGTCACAAAGAGCTGGAAATATCTGAACAAATAAATCACAACATGGGGTAGTTTTCACTCACTTTCTGTTGTCTCACTTTAACTGTAAGACAGTTGTGAGTCAGTTGTTGGTAACCCGGGGACTGCCTGTATTTGAAGTGTGCCAGTTGCTGAGGAGGAAGGAGACTTGCATTTACTTGATCCACAGCTTTCCCACCCCAACCTCTCTTCCAACACAAATATAAATTTAGACATGCCTCAGAATACATGATCTAACTTCAAAAATGTGCACAAACACACCTTCATCAGTGAGGGAGAGTAAGAGCTAGAGCTACATTGTCAATGCTGATTAAATGCCTAGAACTGGATTATATGACAGTGTAGACTCTTATAATCCAGTTTAAAGCAATTAATCTGCATTCTGAAACTGAATTATATGACAGTGTAGAGCCAGCCTGAGTCAAACAAAATTTAGAAATAAGTGAATTTGAAATTTGTCAACCTGATACAATTGGAGGGAAGAAAGATAATGTAGGTGAGATCAGGGAAACTTAGAATTACAGACCAGAGGTTTTTCTATCCCTATCTATTAGTGGTAATCTCAGCTCAAATGTCTGGATCCAGCATCTGGTTCTCTTACAGAAACTGTTGATATTTCTACATGGCTTATTTCTGAATATTGCCCCTGGGGATGGGAGAAACAGGCTTTTCAGAAGCATGGCAGTGGTTGAGAAATGGATTTGCTTGATCCCCAGAACCTCATTCCCAACTTTTCTCCCAACACCAAGATAGAGATGTCTAGAGTGTATCTAACAGAATTGCTTCGGATTGTTCTTAATTGGAGGACAAAAGAAAGAGAAAAGCCCAGAATTTGGCAGCAGTGAGAACGGCCAAAATTGGCATCACCAGCATGTCCCCATGTGTTGGCGATACCTGGTGGAGATTTGTAAATGACAAGAGTTCCTGATGTAGGAACACTTCCCCCCCCCCTTCCCACATTTTTTGGGTTAATTTTTTACATCTTTATTCTTAGATTTCCCCTAGACGGTTGTAAAAAACTTTGGGCTATGTAATATTTGGGACATTGCCTAAGGCACATCCAAATGTAAATGACTTAGCCAAAATGTGTTAAGAATAATACAGAGTATCTCTCATTTTTGTTCTTCATCTTCTAATAGTATTTTTTCATGCTTACTACAATTGGAAGATGGTTCATAAATTATAGAGATATTGTTTTAAGTAACACTTTATTGTTGCTTCAACAAAGGCAGTCTTTTCCATTTTGATGTTTTATTCCTTAACACTTTCATTTGTATGAATTCTGCAGTTTTCTCACAAGTTCCTTTGGAAATAGCTTTGGGGCTCACAATGAGGTCGCAAACTTTTTGCATGTTATTAAGTCAAATTTACATGAAACATAGTGAAAGCTCTCTGACAAGGATGAATGTGCATAGTCAAACATTCAACAATACTATTCCCAATAGTATCCCCCACCCGTCATTTTTTTTTGCTCTTGTTCAGTAAACCCTCTGCATTGATATGAGTAAATAAAACAACTGCTAAGAAATCACTGGTATTTAAGAGTTGCTACTTATACTTACAGTGTCCATGATAGTTTATGTATTACAGTAGAGTCTCACTTATCCAAGCTAAACGGGCCGGCAGAAGCTTGGATAAGCAAATATCTTGGATAATAAGGAGAGATTAAGGAAAAGCCTATTAAACATCAAGTTAGGTTATGATTTTACAAATTAAGCACCAAAACATCATGTTATACAACAAATTTGACAGTATGGCCATGCTCCAGTAGTACTCTCTCCTGACTTTTCGCCTGCATCTGTGGCAAGTATCCTCAGAGGTCTGTTCAGAGGTCTGAGGATGCTTGCCACAAATGCAAGCAAAACATCAAGAGATAATGCTACTGGAACACGGACATACAGCCCAAAAAACTCACATCAACCCAGTGATTCTGACCATGAAAGCCTTCGCCAATGCAGTGGAACCGTTTTTGGCATTCTGGGTACATACCTGTAGATGTACATAGCAGAGGGATAAGAATAATAGTTACTGTTTTTCTTTGTTTGTATCTGGAAAATGTTCAGAAAATATCAGTGGTGAAGATTTTACATACTTTGCAGAATCATTCCAAAAACTGTTCTATGTGAAAAAAGAGAGAGGTTTTTCTGTTTTTTCAAAAAAAGCCCATGGTTTTCAGTGAGGAAGACTAATTTGTTGAACAAAACACAGGAGCCAGTGTTTTATGTGGACAAAAGAATATTTCTGCTGGAAAAAAGGGGTTAGTTGTACTTTAAAAATTGTATATTCAGAGAATATTCTATGTGTTCTTTTATGTGAGAATGAAAACCATGAAGATTTATGTTCTTGAATGTGTAAAGTAGTCTTTCCAAAGGCAGTAACTTCTTTATTGACTGGAAGAAAATATAGGAATAATCAATACTTCCATAGTATTTTGAAGCTAATCTGGATGGAAAAGCAGTGCTGAAAACAATGCACTCTTCAGATACTTCACTGTTACAGTTAATGTGCAAGCAAACTAAAGGTGAGTGCAAATGCTCAAACCATAACAATAACTCTCTATAATGGTACTCTAGAGTAAAGTCAGTGTTTCTTAGAAGAGATAACAGGATTTCTAAAGAAAATGCTACAGGGTTAGAGAGCACTCAACCTTGGAGCATTGAAACTGCTTATTAAAATTATTAAAACAGTACATATTTGTCATTTTGTTCCTTCTGTAGAGAATCACATGAATAGTTAATTGTCCCTTTATTGCTGTCTCACTGAGGGCACTTAGATGACTATAGTCTGAATTTCTTCCTTGAGGACTGAAGTATTGTGAATACATTTGCAATTCCTGTTAAAATGCAGGCTACTACTAGGGGGAGATCTACACGGGCCCACTATATCATAGCTGATCCAGCATGGCATTCACTAGATCTTCCCTGGGATGGATCAGACAGGCACTACTCCAGCTGCTGTAGAGGGAAGAGGAAGTCCTGACGACTGAACGGTGAAGAATACAGTTAGATATTGCTGGATGACCACCCTTTCTGTCCCCTCCTATCCTGTGTGTTGTGGCAGTTCCCAGCCACATGGGCCATAACTGTCCACCATGTCACCTGGAGTGACATTGGTTTGTGTGGTGGGTTGACAAGGGGGGGGAGAGAAAGAATGAACCCCCTCCTCTCCTTCCTCTCTTCTCCAATTGCTTTGTTGCCCCAGCTGATGTCACTGCAGGCAATGGCGGACAAGTAGGACCCATGTTGTAGCTGGAGACTGCCATGATATGTGCGATGGGAGTAGATGATAAGTGCCACCCCATGTTTCAAACTGACCCAACTTTTCAAATGGGCCCAAGGTCAGGGGTACTCATAAAAGTAGGTGTGATGACCCATGGGCCTTGTAGTCCTGCTCATGACATTGTGATGCCTGATGAAGAAGAAAACTTGGGTTTTTTACCTTCCCAGTCAGAACTGGATTCTTCCCAGACAGATTCTTCCCAGCCAGATCTGGGAACCTTGCACCTGCAAGAGGGTTATGTTCCAGAAGTATGTCAAACAAACACTGAGGCTACATCTCCTGTGTTTTCTCGCCATGAGTTTTGTAAACAACAGAGAGGTTTGGAAGCGGCCTCGCGCAGGAGTGCTAGAATAATTGCTAAGAATTTAGCCAATTAAGCCTGCTTTCCATGAGAATCTTTAAGGAGTCAAACATCTGGTCTCAGAGATTAGCTTTCGTTTCTGGTTCCCAGAGAACTGCTCTCGGCGGGAAAGTTAGACTCTATATAGGTGTTTTACCCGCGGAGTAACTTTGCGGAGTCAATTCGTCAGCCTCCGGAGCGAGTTGTGTCTGGACAGCGCGCTCCGATCCAAGCCTCGTTCCTGTTCAAGCCTTGTTCTTGTTTTCAAGCCTTCGCTCCTGTTTCCCAGCCTTGTTTACCTACGGACCTTGCCTCGCCTTTCAGGACTAAACCTTGCCTTGTTCCACGGATTTTACCAAGTAATTCCACGGATCTTGTTCTTGTTCCTTGTTACCTTGTGCCACGATTCAAGCCTTGTTTTCAAGTATCAAGTTAATTCCTAGCCTTGCTCAAGTTCATGGACTAAAGGACCTTGTCATCTCCCCTCACTTTGCCTGGCAAAGTGAGTGTTTCGGTTATTGGATTACAACTTTGGACCTTAATAATTCATATTGGACATTGTTTCTTTGGACTAATTTTGACCTTTCCTGAAAGGTCTGCTTCTGGACTAACTTTTACATTTGCTTTTATTAACTTTATATATTTCCTTAATAAAGATATTAGATAGAATCTGGCCTCTGCGTATGGTTATTGGTGCTCTGTAGCCTGGGTCGTGACAGTAGGCCAGAATTCAGCTTATCCTCCAATTTTAGTTAACGTTATCCCAGATCAGCTTTGCAGTCTGTATAGAAGTGTCCCAAGTCACAAGTTTTATATTGTACCATATCATTTTAAGTGAATTTGCTTTATGTGATTGCCAATGCTTTTTGTCTTTAGTATCAAATATATCTATATCCTATCCTATCATATCCTATCTAGCTATCTATCTGACTATTTGTTACATAATTGAGTTAATATCAGTAGTACAATTTTCATATGTGTGATATGCAGTGTACTTATAATAACAATGGCTGTTGATGTAATGGCAGTAATTTGATTGAGTTGTGTATTGGATTGAGTTGTGAAAGAAAGGTGGGAGGAAGTTTTCTTGCAAATGTCATTTTCTGCAAGGGTCATAGAAATTGTATTGTCAAAGGTGTTCATGGCCGGAATCACTGGGTGTTGTGTGGTTTGCAGGCACACAGCCATATAGCTCGGAAACCACACAATACCCCATCATAGAAATTGTAAGGGGGAGGGAAGCGGGATCTTAACTCATTGCAGATAGATTTCTTGGCCTAGCAACTGAGTCATGGCTGGAAAGACTTTCCTTGTCACTATGATGTCCATCCCAGTTCTTGGTGTCTATGCCACAGTTTTTAAGGTTAGCTTTAAGCCCATCTTTAAATCTCTTTTCCTCTCCACCAACATTCCATTTTCCATTCTTGAGTTGTGAGAACTGGGAAGCCCTGGCCCTTGAGCGCTCTAGTCAGTTGTGACCAGCAGTGCTGTGGAATTTGAAGAGGTCCGAAAGGAGGCCGAAAGGGAGAAATTTTCCAAGAGGAAGGCACATCAAGTCACCCTGACTGGAACTGCCTTCTACCTGGAAACTGATGTGCTTGACCCGCATGTTCTTTCACAGTGAGCACACAGCATTAAAGCAGGGATGCCATTTTCTAGTAGCATTTCTATGACTAATGTAAAATGTGCTGCAGCATATTCACTAGAAACCATAAATAATTTAAAACAAAACCACAGTTCTCATCCATATTTCTGCAATCTTCTAATACTGCAGAGGAATCTCAGTGTTTTTGTAAAATATAAATCTGAAGGGTTGCTATAGTTAAACATCCAGGTAATTATGAGAAAAAAGCCTCCACAAAAATTACAAAACATGGACAAGGAGGTAACTATTTTTCAATGCCATGTAGGTTTTCATTAGGGACAGTATAGAAAACCCTGATTGCCTTTCAGCATAGCCAAATATACAATCCTTTGACAGCATGCATTCACTAGGAATAACCTGTTTTTAGAATGCAGAATAAGCCTAAAGCTTAAGTCTCTCTCTCTCCCCCCACCCACTTTTAAAAATCTATTCCATATATTGACCTTACATTCAACATGTCTTTCAGAAATAACCTGTATTTGGAATGCAAAACAAGCATAAAATAATTACAGTTTCTGAAACATTATGCATATACATTAGATCTTCATTTCCTGAGATACAGATGTAGAAGCCAAGAACAGACAGCAGTAAAAATAGTACCAGGGATGAAATGTTGCCTTAAGGCAAAGAGCCTCAAAGGCATGCTTAAGGAAATGCATAAAGCCGTACATTGCCATAGGAGTTGTAAACATAAGATCCTTAGGTCAGACTTCTTTCTGATATCCCCAGGTAAAAATATGTGGGTACGGGTACTTTTTTGTCTCAAGATAATTATATGTGCACCTTTTTTATTTTTCCTACTTCCAGTAAAAAAATGTTTCTTTAGAAGAAGGAGGCGTACTGCAGGTGTAAATAGAAAATGTATGAAGTGGGTCCAATGTCTGGTACTTAAGGGATGGATTTAGTATCATCTCAATTGCTAGAACACAGTTAAGTGCCTGTATCTATTAAGGATGAACAAAGGCAGGTGACAAAATCTGTCATGGCACTCTGTTCCACAGCCCATTCTGGCCTGCAGAGGAGCAAATGGACAGCTGTGAGGAAGCAGCTGTAAATTGCTAAGGCCTATGGGGATGGCTTGATTAAATGGCTTCTTACTACAGATCCTTTC
This sequence comes from Anolis carolinensis, assembly GCF_035594765.1. Classification (NCBI taxonomy): domain Eukaryota; kingdom Metazoa; phylum Chordata; class Lepidosauria; order Squamata; family Anolidae; genus Anolis; species Anolis carolinensis. The sequence continues at coordinate 21,838,127 of NC_085844.1, forward strand.
CTCCTTCCTTGCTGTGCTGACGATTCAGTCTCCGTTCCTATTATCCTTTTGTTCTATGCTTTTACTTTGTACCTTTCTGCTCTCTTGTTGTTGTTGTAAGTCTTCTTCCTTCTGAGCTTTGACTACTTTCTCGGCCGCACTTAGTGGACTCCAACTAATTGCTGCCTGACCTCTGTAGCACTTCAGATGCCAGGAATAATTATGCATGTTTCTTCTGTAATGATATGACGATAATTGCTGCGGAATAAATACTGACCTTTAATCGGCTGAGGCTAGCGTATACAACCAGATAAATACCGACAGATCACATCCCTATGTAAATACTAGCTTCTTGGGGGCAGGCAGGATGTTACCCTTTCACCTCAACCACTTTATGGTTAACGATTTTTTTTAAAAAAAAAACTCCTGTATTTTTTAAATGCATTCTTTACTGGAAGAAAATGCAGAGTATAGCAACAAACGTTCTGACAGAATGTTCCTGAAATAGGACCTCTTGGTTTTTGTCCCCAAGATACGTATTGCATGGTAAATACTAAAGATACTCCTTAGTCATACTTTCATCTCTCAGGAGAATAATCTTATTTTAGCTTTTTGTTATTAATTACTTTTTTATAACCTTGCTATTCCTAAAGATAGCAAGCACCTAGGTAAGCACTGGAAAAAATCAATTTATATCGCCATACCCAAAAAGGGAAACGCTAAAGAATGTTCAAACTTCCGTACAGTGGCACTTATTTCCCATGCCAGTAAGGTAATGCGCAAGATCCTGCAAGGCAGATTCCAGCAATACATGGAGCGAGAGTTGCCAGATGTCCAAGCTGGGTTCAGAAAAGGCAGAGGAACAAGAGACCAAATTGCCAATATCTGCTGGATAATGGAGGAAGCCAGGGAGTTTCAGAAAAAAATCTATTTCTGCTTTATTGACTATTTTAAATACTTCGACTGTGTGGATCATAATAAACTGCGCTTGGTGGTATGGGGATACCAAGTCACCTTGTCTGTCTCCTGAGAAATCTGTATAAAGACCAAGTAGCCACAGTAAGAACAGACCACACAATAACAGATTGGTTCAAGATTGGGAAAGGAGTATAGCACGGCTGTATACTTTCAGCCTCCCTATTCAACTTGTACGCAGAACACATCATGCAACGTGCGGTGTTTGACGAATCCAAGGCTGGAGTTAAAATTGCTGGAAGAAACATTAACAACCTTAGGTATGCAGATGATACCTCTCTGATGGCTGAAAGTGAGGAGGAGCTGAGGAGCCTTATCACCAAGGTGAAAGAAGAAAGCGCAAAAGCTGGGCTGCAGTTAAACATCAAGAAAACCAAGATCATGGCAACCAGACTGAACTGGCAAATAGAAGAAGAAAATGTGGAGGCAGTGACAGACTTTATATTTCTAGGCACGAACATCACTGCAGATGCAGACTGCAGCTAGGAAATCAGAAGACGTCTACTTCTTGGGAGGAGGGCAATGGCCAACCTCAAAAAAATAGTGAAAAGCAGAGACATCACATTGTCAATAAAGGCCCGCATAGTTAAAGCAATAGTATTCCCCATAATAACGTATGGTTGCGAGAGCTGGACCATAAAGAAAGCTGAGCGAAGGAAGATAGATGCTTTTGAACTTTTTTTGGAGAAAAATCCTGAGAGTGCCTTGGACCGCTGCTCACTGGAGGGAAAGATATTAGAGGCAAAGATGAAGTATTTTGGCCACATCATGAGAAGTCAGGAAAGCTTGGAAAAGATAATGATGTTGGGAAAAATGGAAAGAAAAAGGAAGAGAGGCTGACCAAGGGCGAGATGCATGGATGGTATCCTTGAAATGACTGGCTTGACCTTGAAGGAACTGGGGGCGGCAACAGGGAGTTCTGGCGTGGACTGGTCCATGAGGTCAATAAGAGTCGGAAACTCTGTGTGAATGAAGAAGAAGAAGGTAAGTATTATCTAGAGTGAAGGAATCAAGTAGTTCCAGCTCATATATAAAATGTAATTTGAGGTAGAAGCATGGCCCAGATAGTTCGAGGTGCTGTGATTTTCACCTATTATTTTTTTAAATGGTTCTGGCCCAGCTTACTTGTCTGAATGTATATCCCTCTATGACCCAACTTGGAGATTAAGATCATCGGGGGAGGCCCTGCTCTCGGTCCAACCTTGCAAGAGCGACTGGTGAGGATGAGAGACAGGGCCTTCTCAGTGGTGACCCCTCATTGGTGGAACTACCTCCCCAATGAAATCAGAACAGCCCCCTCCATCCTGTCTTTCAGGGGAAAAAAAACTAAATACATGGTTATGGGACCAAGCCTTTGAACAATAATTATAGCAGTGTAATAATTGAGAACTTTTAAAGTGTTGACTAATGAACTGATTCTGGACTACGATTTTGAACATGTGTGATTTTAATTGCTCTTTTATTAATTTATGTTTTAATGTTTGATTTTAATTGTAATAGTTATTTTTGCAATTTGTATGTGGGGTATCGAATTGCTGCCAGTTGTGAGGCTGCTGTGAGTCCCCATTTGAGGTGAGAAGGGAGGGATATAAGTATGGGAAATAAAACAAACAAACAAACAAACAAACAAATAATAGGACTTAGAAGTATGAAAAGAAGTTTTGCAGCTTGGATAATTACACCTGCATCCCTGGTGTTGGAAAAATATGCACCTACTTACTACTTAATTACAATCAGTTTATGTAGGATTCCAGGGAAACATACCACAAGTGGTGTCCTCACATGTTAAAATTCAGTAAATAAAATGGAAGAACAACAGAAAGGTATTTTTAAAATACTTATGTAAGTGAAAGCATGTTTGTTTTTCACACAGAAAGCATGCAACACAGCCACCAAGAAAACTTAAATGGGAAAAACCTTCCACAGTGATGCCGCAATTGTTGAATAGGGCTTCCTGTTGCTGATCAAGCCAGCAACAGGAATTGCTTGGCAAAAGATTTTAAATAATCATATGGGAAGAGGTATTTCTTCAAATATTTGGCTCTAAGCCATGTTGTGTTTTTAATAGAACCGGTGTTATGAAACTGGGCTGGAAGTAATACATTCTGCAATAAAATGCATACACCGTCCATACAGATTAAAAATTCTGGTGACTATATTCTACACTAATTGAAGTTTCTGAGTTGTTTTCAGTGGCACCCTCATCTGTAAAACATTACAGCAACCAATTGGGAGATAGCCAGATCTTTCTGCAGAAATAGATATACCTGAGTAACTAGCTGAAATTGTTTAAAGGTACTCCAATTGATGAACTTGATATTTTAGGTGTAAAAGAACCTCTAGAATGTGCAGTACTCTTTCAGGAGAAGTACAAATCAATCGGGAACAGACAGAATAAACCGCAAAACCATATATTCTTCATCTTACATTTTTATCAGAGTTAAGCTTTAGCTTTGTGGCTTTTATCAAGGCCATGAACACAATCCAAACTCTTGTTTTAACAATCTCATTTGATATGCAGGCATCAGTTCTGCATCTTTGCAGCCTTACTTAGCTCCGATGATAAGGAGTATAAGAGAATGGGCATAATCAATGTAGTTAGCATATATCACTACAAATACTGTATATACTGATTTGAACTGTGGATAAGTCAAGGGTCATCGTTTTAATAATTTCATCTTATGGAATCATGGAATTTATCATTCAGGGCAAAGTATGTAGTTAATTACAAATCTCAAATTTCAAAGTATACAACAATTGAAGCGTTCAGTACAGTTGCAAGTTTTCTCTTTTGCAGATTTGATTATTTATGACATTGTAGCTGATACTTAACTTACTCAGACTCCTCAGCTCACTCCTTATTCTGACCCTTTTCCTTCCATGTCTTACCGACAGCTCCGGTCCCTTACTCCATTTACCACCATCCCACCACAAAGACTCAGCCAGAGTTAAAGCCCCTTTTCTTTCAGTCCAACTCCTTGTCTCACTCATTGCCTTCCAGATTTGTCACCCCTTCTCATTCAGTTTTTATTTTTAAGTGAACTTATATTGTTTTAGAATATCACATCATTTTTGAGGTTTGATTGCATAAGGAAATATTGTACCTTTGCTGTGGTGTCTGAGATCCACCAGATGGAGCTTTCCAATTGCTGAGAGAGATATTTGCAATGTCTGCTTTAAAATATATGGAGGGAAACAGCACATTGCTTAATTATGTAAAATTTTATCTAAAAAACAAAACCATATAAAGAGTTCAAGAAATGTCTACAGGATATTTGGTAGTGACATTGATGGCCTTTTTTTACATTAATGTCATTTAAAAGCTATGTATGAGTGATATTATGACTAAAATAAAATTATGACATAAACTCCACTATACAAGAATTAGTAATATAGCTAAAGGATAGCCAAAATAAAGATCAAAAGTGCTATAATGTCTGACATTATCAGTTTCATCTGCAGTCAACATTTACACCCCAACATACTCTATGAATCCTGAATTAATAAGATTGCCATAGTTACTAAAAAGCTTTTCTTAAAAATAACAAATTAATTATGAAAAAATTCTCTAGTTAAGTGTTTGGGCCCAATCACTGAACTCTCTTTTGCTTCTTTTCCTACTGAAATGTGGAGAGTACCCCACACTGATTTGCAGATGGAACACTTCTCAAGAAAAGTGGAAAGTGGTGTGAAAAAAGATTATAAGGCAGCATGCCAAATGTTTCATACTGAAATCAATAGCAGGGAGGTAGGGAGAAAAGTAATACACAGTTTATTTGCCACACAGAGGCATTCCAGTGTTTCGGATTTGAAAATAATAAGTGTCTTGATTAAGTCTTCTATTGAAAAAGCTCAGATCTTTGTACATGTAGAAGCACAATGCAGTATCCTCTTTGCAGGTGTCCAATACCAGGAAAAACAGAATTACAGCAGGAGGTTTCAGAGATTTACGGCCTCATCACGCAATGATTTTTAGCATACTAGGATACTGCTGTCCCAGTTGAGCAACAGAGCCACATGTCACTCATCACACAGCATAGCGTCACTTCTGTTGGGGCTCCATTGCTTAACTGTGGTGGCAGTGTGAACAGGGGAGCCTCTCCATGTTCCATGTGGAACAACAGAGCTACCATGGAGACAAGCCACATCATGACATGTTTCCACGTGTGATGGGGAAGTATTGCTAGGGTTGCCTCACTGCCCCGCTGATTCACCACAGAGGCTGGCAATCTGGCACAGGGGACCTCATCAATTGTTCCCACTAAATTTTATTTGAGAAAGTTTTGGAACCAATGTAATGACTGTAAGTGTCCCCACAAGAATTTTAGCAAATGTTGCTGTATGTGTTTGGTTTTTTTTCCTCCTGTGCCTAATGAATATTCAGAATCAGTATTTAATGGCAGAATGTTTTTGAAGGCTACTGCTATGAAGTGCTCACCATCTTTGTGACTTTTTTCATAGCATCCACTTCCAAGAAAATAAAAATGCTCAGCTTAATGGCATATTCAGTTTTCTTTACAATCCATATTTTGTGTGATGCATATAAGCAGAACTGTAGGCTTTTTTTACATGTAAAGTCAATCCTGAATCCTTATCGCTATCCTCACAAACACTACTGTAAATCCCTAAATCCCATTGATTTGATGGGTCTGCTCTAGTCGCACTACTTGTAGGATTCCAGCTAGACAAAGTAAACAAAAGTATCTACCCATTTGCGAAATACTATAAATTTGTAATACTAGAATGTTAACTTCTTCAGCATGTATACAACACAAATCTTCACTGTAAGAGAATCATCTATATTGCCAACAAATCTGAAGCTAAGCCCTGGGCAAGTTGGAGATGATAGCTCAAACACCAGTCCAAAGGGATCCTCTAAACACATGGATGTGGATTCTAGAAGAAAGGCTGGGGGAGAGAATAAAATCCACAGGAAATCCAGCAATAAATTAATGAATGAGAATAAAGAAAGTGTCTGATGTCTATACACCAATGCACAATTTAGAAAACAAACAGATGAGCTTCATGCCCTAGTGCAGGAAGATAAATATGACTTTATAAGCATAACAGACACAAGGTGGGATGATCTCCATGGCTGGACTATTACAATAAAATGATATAACTTATTCAGAAAGAACAAATGTGGTTGAAGTGGAATCACAGCAGCAAAATATGTCAAAGACAAATTCATTCATACAGAAATCCATGAGGGTGAACAGAAGAAGTGGTAGATAATGCTTTTCATAAACAAATGCCAGAAATTTCAAATATTCAAGAATTAGTAGTTTCAGGGGGGAGGGGGGTTCAGTTACTCTAATATGTGCCGAGAGACTAAATGAAGAGATTATCTAGAAAATTACAAAGTCAACTTGACTTCAATACCAGAAAACATTAGAACAGATTATGGGGAGTCTGTCTGCAAATACCTTGATTACAATGTAACACGTTGTGGTCTTGTGCAACTCTTATGATTCTGTGTCAAACAGAAGTACAGTAGAGTCTCACTTATCCAACACTCACTTATCCAATGTTCTAGATTATCCAACACATTTTTGTAGTCAATGTTTTCAATATATCGTGATATTTTGGTGCTAAATTCGTAAATACAGTAATTACAACATAACATTACTGTGTATTGAACTACTTTTTCTGTCAAATTTGTTGTATAACATGATGTTTTGGTGCTGAATTTGTAAAATCATAACCTAATTTGATGTTTAATAGGCTTTTCCTTAATGCCTCCTTATTATCCAACATATTCACTTATCCAACATTCTGCCGGCCCGTTTATGTTGGATAAGTGAGACTCTACTGTACCTCTAAGTGTGATTTGGACATGAAAGGGTGAATGTCTCTTCAAGCATGGGATGGTATTTTTAGAGATATGAGGCTGACTAGAAAAATTTTAGGGGGATAAGTTTGGGGTGGAAAAGATAAGGAAACATTTTCCAGAGGCTGAATTCACCCTTAGTGAATAGCATGTAGCAGCAGTGGTGAAAAATGTTGAGGAAAGCAAAACATTTACTAGAATCAAGTGGAATAAATCATAAATTATATAGTAAACTATACCTGAATACTTTCATATGTGGTATAAATGCCCAGAAGCAGTGCAGAAGGCAGCAGAGATACTCCAGGAGTGCTGACAACAAGAGAAAAACTGTGGTCTCTTACTTTGAACTGGAAGAACTAGAGGCAAAGGTTTTAAGACTTTTTGGTAATTTTCTGAAATAAAATATGTTCCTTTGAGTTAAACTGCACATTGCTAATATACTTGATAAAAGGATTAGTTTGTTGAATTTGTCCTGGAATTCACTTCTTTTAAACTTAGCTAATGTTCAGCATTAGCTAAGCCCTATGGAAAATGCAAAGGTAGATCATAATGGAAGTGTAGGTGAATTCCTCATTTGTCTTACACTGATATAGACCGAAAATATGCCATGTGGAAGTAGTTCCTTTGCCAATTTAGGCAACCTAGCAAAGAATGAGTTGGGGAAGTGTGGAACAATTGTGATTAGCTAGGCATATCCAAAGGTGGAAAAGGGCTCCCAGAAGATATGCAGAAGAAATGCCGCTTCCTTTCATATGAATGATGGGCAGAATAACATGAGCTATAGCAGATATCTGTCAATATTTCTTAGAGATATTATGCTAATGACTGTAAATGCAAGAAATATTGTTCGTTTATAAAAGTTGGTAAAAGAGCCTTTATCAAACATAGAGAGCAAGGAGTAAAAACCTCAGTACATTTCTAATTCAATTACAGACAGCTTCAAATGTATTAAGGGGATTTCTAAACTTCTGTTCCTTATTAATTGAATAGAAATAAATGTCAATAGAAAGATCCACACATAGAATAGCTAGAATTTATATCCATGGATTTGACAAATAGAATCTCCCCATATTTACTTTGTGTGTGTGTACATTCCTTCACATTAGATCATGAGATACCTTTTTAAAATGTCTCATAAAAATTTATCTACATTCTATAAACAGTTACAGTACACAATAGAACTGTTTTAATAATTACAACGTTGTTGATTTTTAAAAAAGTAGGCACATATTGAGAGAGCTAGAGTGGTGTAGTGGTTTGAGCGCTGGACAACAACTCTGAATACAGGATTCAAATACCTGCTCAGCTATGAAAATCCACAGAGTAACCTTGGGAAGTCATATTTTCTTAGCCTCAGAGGAAGGCAAAAGCAAATCCTCTCTGAGCAAATCTTGACAAGTTACCCCATTACAGATGCACCTTCAATCCCCATAGGTTAGAAATAACTTGAAAACACACAACAACAAATTGTTTATTCTTCTTGGGATGCAGATACTGCAGATTTTCACAGTACTGACTACATTTCCTTAATTAAACAAGTGCACCCTTAAATCAGCCAATTATGTAAATGGAGTACATATGTATTCAATCCCTCAATTTTGCCCTCAACAAAATTAATTTCTGTGGCTTTTGAATTATCTTTAATGAGGAGGTGAATGCCCTAGAGAAGAGAAGGGGATAATTGAAAATTTCTAAAAGTCTTTCTCAGATAATAAATTGGAAGTCTATTGGGCTGTTGTTAACTGGGAAATTAGTCTGTTTATGGTGGAGATCATTCTTTTTTTTCTCACTGGATGGTTCTGCAGCTGAAGATCCACATCCTAGCACTTGGAACAACCTTTGAACCAAACACTCTGAGTACAGGAACAGCTGGATAAGGGAAACAGATGGATTACTTAGGGCAATGAATTTTCTTCTCTGTTCAGACTCTCCCAGCTGTCAAATGACACATCCCAAGGTTATATTAATCAGCCTGAGAAGGATTGAAAGACAGTGGAGAAAGAAGACAGAAATGGTTTAAGATACTGTTATGCATGTGACAACTTCCCTGCCATGGCCACATAGTTCTTCCACTATAGAACTCTAGGTCTTTGGTCAGAGGGGCAGAGAAGAAGCATATTAGAATTATTTCTGGTTTAGTCAAGTGACAATAGTGGGTGACAAGAGAGGGGGAAAGTATGGCAAAATAATATTTTATACAGATGTTCTGTATCACTTTGCCAAAATAAGCTGTAAGGTATGAACCAAAAAATTTTGAATCATAATAAGAGAACAACTTGCCCGGTGAACCCGAAGGTTCTGGTAGTCTCAGTTAAGAAGTGACATCAACCATTTCCCCTGTTGTTTAGCATCCAGCATCCAGGACTTAACTTGTTGCTATTAACTATTCTACCATCTGTGTATTCATTTAACTCTTTTAAAGAACACCTGAGCTAAGTCTTTATTGTGTCCTAAATAGAAGGACATTGTTGAGCCCATGGCTCCCGCAAAGGAAGATTACGATAACTCCTTTCCCCACTAGATGAAATGTAATGTAAATTGCTTTCAGAAAGTTTTCTCACAACACCACCATGTTTGTTCCAAGTGATGAAAGGGGTGTGGCTATCTTGCAAGAGCTGTCAGTCTCAAAGTTTGCCCCAATCCCTTTAAAAGTGTGTCCCTGTTCATTGTAGACTGCGAACCATAACTACAAACATCCATATGATGATGGATAGAAAGAACTACAATTTGGAAAATAAAAAGTGGAATTGACTCTGTTACAGATCATAATGCCCAAATTTTGGAGAAATAAAATTGTCTTCCTTTCGAAATATTAATGACAGTTCAGTTCTGAAAACTTGGATTTTCCAAAGTGCCTTTGAGTGAATAAGCCCACCAGACATGTAATCTGTTTTACAAAATTGTACTGCACATTATCATTGTTCCTCACTCTATGTTTTAGCACTTTAATGGAATCATCCCCTTGTTCTTCCCCTACCCGCCTTGATTTTCCTTACAGACCCTCTCAGAGTCCTTGCACTAGTCTCCCTCTGTTATATGTGCAATTGATGGCACATTTTAAAGAAATTATTATGTAATGTTCATATTTTACTGCTATACTGTGTTAAACTACTGTTTTAAATTGCTGATTTTGTGTAAAGCTATGTTGTTGTTTTGGGCTTGTCCCTGTGTAAGCCGTCCTGAGCCCCTTCAGGGAGATGGAGGCGGGATACAAGAATAAAGTTGTTGTTGTTGTTATTATTATTATTATTATTATTATTATTATTATTATTATTCTGTGCAAGTGATGCCACCTTGGTCAGTTGAAAACAAACATGTTATTTATGGGTATCTGGAGTCTTCTATGTCAATAAGGTGACAACTCCAGTCTACGTTCTTCTTTAAATTTTATAAGAACTATCTGTTGTCCAGGAGCCCCTGGTGGTGCCGTGTGTTAAAGCACTGAGCTGCTGAACTTGTGGACTGAATGGTTGCAGGTTCAAATCCGGGGAGCGGAGTGAGCGCCTGCTGTTAGCCCCAGCTTCTGCCAACCTAGCATTTTGAAAACATGAAAATGTGAGTAGATTAATAGGTACAGCTCCGGCGGGAAGATAACAGCGCTCCATGCAGTCATGCCAGCCACATGACCTTGGAGGTATCGATGAACAACGGCTTTCTTCGGCATTTGAACTGTGGCGTTGGAGGCAAGTACCTTGGACCGCAAGAAGATCAAACCAGTCCATACTTCAAGCAATAATGCCAGACTGATCACTGGAGGGAAGGATATTAAAGGCCAAGATGAAGTACTTTGGCCGCATAATGAGAAGACAGGAAAGCTTAGAGATAATAATGATGCTGGGGAAAATGGAAGGGAAAAGAAAGAGGGGCTGACCAAGGGCAAGATGGATGGTATCCTTGAAGTGACTGTCTTGACCTTGAAGGAGTTGGGGTGGTGATGGCCAACGGGAAGCTCTGGCATAGGCTGGTCCATGAGGTCATGAAGAGTCAGAAATGACTGAACAAACAAAACAATCTGTTGTCCTGAAGCATATCCTTCAAACAGATTCAGCACCTTAAATAGCTACTTTAAAGTTAAGATGGATACACTTCTGATACCTCGAATGGTACTGTACAATGATTCCCTTCCAGCAAAGGTGAAGCAAATGGCTCAATGCATTAATCTAGGATTAAAAATATCCAGGGGGAAAAAAAGACCTGCATCGGAAGGCAGCAATAATATAAGGAAACATCCTGCTTCCTTTTTATCTGAAGTTTATAAAGGATATTGGTGAAAAGACAAAAAAGAGAGAGGGTTACATTTTTATTTATTTGTTCAAATTAGGACTGTGGAATGAGTTCTGGACATACCATATTGCTTGTTGAATGGATATATAAATCTCAGATTCTTTCACTTACAGGAGGTGGGATAGCCATTCAACAAGTAATATGATATGTCCAGCTTTAAGGGTATTCTGCTGTTTTTGGGTTGCAGGTCTCCTAATACACAGTTTTTCTCAAGAACTCTCCACACATTCAATATGGATACTTTCACTAAAATACACATATTATGCATTCTTATACTAATATACATATCTGCGCATGCCTGAATGATAATTGTTTTGGTTCACTATTTGATTAGGAAAGTGCTAAGTATACATCAGTAACCATGGAAGTCTAGGGTTTCTCTGCTCCCACGCCCCCCCCTTTTTTTTTACTAGGAGGTCAAAGAGGTAGAAAATTCAGCCAATTATTTTAGTAATTAATTTGCTGCTGAAGAGGCCATTTTAACTCATGAATATTGTCATTGTGTATGTTCAAATTATTTCCAACTTATGGTGATGCAAACCAGCCCCACCAAGTCTGGCCTCCTTCATGGGGGGACTTCAAATACCCCCCCTCCCGACACACAAACGTCTTAGGCTTTGCCTGCTGGCTGCGGACGAGCCTTGTGTATGTTCAAGTCATTTCTAACCTATGTTAACCCTAAGGTTATGAGGTTGCCTTGACAAGATTTATTGAGAAAGAATTTATCATTGGTTTCCACTGAATCTAGGAAAGTGTAATTTGCTCAATGAGCAATGAGTTTCCATGGATGAGTATGGATTCAAACCCTGATGTTTCAAAATCCAAAATTCAAACCACTACATCATACAGTACATCCTTTCTTATGCATTTTAAAACTGCTTTTAATTTTTTGGTTGTCTTAATAGCATAATCTGAATAATAAATAGGATAATTAAATATAAAAACTTAACCAGCTATCTAAAAGCATCTACTTTCTAATCATGTGATAAGCTGTCCTGAGCTCCAGTCCTGTGGAAAAGGTGGAATATAAAATGAATGAACTGATGTTTGTTCATTTCAGGACAATTACCCATTGATAAGTTGTTGTTTTTTTAAAGATATATGTAAGATTTCTACAAGAGCAAATAATCCTTATCCAAGTTTGTGTAAAAGAAGAAAAGCCACTTCTTTTGGAAGCTGGGATCAGGTATAAGGCAACTTTGATTCTTCTGGCTGTTAGAGGTCAGAATCAGTCAGTTAGACGAGATTATTGGGAGGGAGTACTGTACATGATTTTTTGTACATTACCTATATTTTCATCATTTGACAATCTCAGCCATCCTTTGATTGCTTGAGCATATAAATCTGCTCCCTTGGGAGCATCTGATTATGGACCATTTGCTCATCTCTTCTGCTGCTATCCCTACAATGTTAGGCAAACCAGGAGGGGATTATACTTGTTTGCTATCACTCAGATAGATTTTGTAATGTTGCTTGCTGATATGTTTGTATAGTACTGCTACCTCCTCATTGCCACTGAGAGATTAGGTGGTGCAGATCTAAAATACAGTTTTGAAAACATACTTCTCAGGAAGGTCACAATCCACCGGGAAATCCTCCTGTGCAAACTGAATTGAAATGACAGTGAACTGTGTAAAATAATGCTGTATCTACCTCTGTGGTGTATACATGTATTTTTGTATGAGACAACTTATTTGGATGAATTTAGGTGTAATACCCATTGCATTTTAAAAAGGCAGCATTTCATCATCTGTTTTTCACAGGCCAGAATGCTGGGGGTGTTAAGTTCTGAAAAGGCATAAGCCTGACCTTTTCAGACAGCAGATCTTTGACATATTGTTTAATATTCTGGATTTCTACTTCCTCCATTATTCCTTTGACAAATTTTCACAGCTACCAAGGTCTGCATCTCTCCAAATATAACTCCTGTGTGAGCATCAAAACAAATGCCATGTTGGAACCATGCTGATTTTTAGAGAAAGAAAAAAGAACAGTCATAAGTCATGACATTCACACCGAACATTTATTTCTATAAGCATTAAAGCTAATGCTTAATGTTCTAAATTTAGAAAATAGTTAATTTGCTTACTGATGTGTATAACTTACAGGCCAGCCCTATTCATATTTACTGGCAACATGCTAAACAAACTTAATATTGCACATTATCCCGCTTCACAGGGGTCATGGAATGAGAGGTCCTATGTAGACATTCTCTTTTGAGGTTAAAAACTTTGGCTATATATGAAAAGATATTACTCACTAGAAATGTCAATAATTCTGGTAAGGTAGAAGACAATAGGAAAAGAGAAAGACCACATTACAAAAGGATGGAGTCAATTAAAGAAATCATGGTCCTGAGACTGCAAAACCTGGGCAGGGTTGTTGAGGATAGGGTGACTTGGAGGTATCTCATTCATGGGGTCTCCATAAGTCGAAATTGACTTCATTGCAGTTGACAACAACAAATAGAGGAACGAAGCATACTAGTCCCACCCTTGCATAGTCTATATTCACAGAATGTGCTCAGTTTTGATTGGAAAGCCTCGTATATAAGTAGAGGCTTCCCTTGAAAGCCAAAATCTTTAAAAACAGAGATTCAGATTTGGCTGATGGGCTTTCATACATAACAGAGGTTCTTTGCTTGTATGGGTTTAATCCAATCAATGCTCTCTCTTTAAGCTTTCAGTTCAAGAAATATTAGAATTATAAAAATGGGATGGAGAGATATTAATTCTTATATCTGCTCAGAAAGGAAATGGCTGATAGTATTCAGATGCAAGTCCCATTAAGTTAAAGCAGTGGTTCTCCACCTGTGGATCCCCAGATGTTTTGGCCTTTAACTCCCAGAAATCCTAACAGCTGGTAAACTGGCTGGAATTTCTGGAAGTCGTAGGCCAAAACACCTGGAGACCCGCTGATTCAGAATCACTGAGTTAAAGGAATTCTTATGGAATTGCTTTGGAGAAGTCACTGTCCTGGTTCCAGATTTAATCATATATTTAGTTTCATCCTAAGCTCTTTAGAGTTAGAATGGATATAGATGCAATTAAAAACTATTGGCACCAAAAGGCTACAATTTTACAACTGTCCTTTTGCGTGTCTCTATATAATGGGACAATGAAAGGCAAAATAACAAGCTTCCAGAGGCTACTCAGTGGAAATCTGATAGAATTTAAATTTGAATTCAACATATATTAGACAATATATATCACTTAAAATTGTTTAAATAGCAAACAAAACTAAGCAGAAGACCCATAAGGAAAGTTTAAACATCAATATAAATGTAATTTTGATAAGTCTGTGGGATATAATAACTTTTCTTGAAAATTTTCAGATGAATTTCAAAATCCATGCTGAGTTGGTTTGTTTTTTTGTTTTTGTTTTTTTTAAAAAATCTAATTATTGCTGGTGATAAAAATGAGGATTACGTTGAATCCTTCATGAAAAAAGTTTGCATTTTTAGTACATTTATTTCTGAATGGTTCCATTAGGGATTTTTCAGTTCTCCACAACATCCACAGGTTTTGCTTTAGCTTATTTTGTGTCATAATTCTACTGTCAGAGGTTAGCCTCTATTCTTATATAGATATGTATTTTAATAATATGGCACACATAAAAGGTCTTAAATCATGTTTTGATGTATATAAGTTATGATAGAGCAATATGAGTGTTTTAATGCAATAGCATAATAGTTTAACTTTGGTTCTGCAAAGACACAAACAAACAACCTTATTATCTGCTCGTTATTTGTTGTTTTAGAACAATTGATTAGCTAATAAAACAGATAAATACATGAGCTCACTTGAAAAAAATTCACCATGCCCAGGTACTATAACTGCTTCAAAAAGAATAATTCCATTACAGTGTTTTAAAAAAACATTTAAATGAAATGCCATTTCACATTTAAATGAGTCTGAGCAGTCAATACTGACTAATAATATATAGGTAAGATGCTCCTAGCATATACAATAACACTTTTTTTTGCAGTCTTAGAATTGGCTTTTTGCTGCCACACAGTGGTAGATAAATTTAGTACACAAAAGAGAGCCCTTTCCTGTCTCATAAAAGCCCAGTTTTGAAAGAAGGGAGACCATGAAGCAGACAGCTGCACACCATTCATTTATTTTTCCACAGGGTTAACTGGTCCACAGCAAATACACAGTTTAGCAGAAAAGTGTAAAAAGGAACCACCCAGAATTGTTCATTCGACAAGAACAGTTCAACTGGCCTTTACACACTAGAGTCAGCATTGAAAAACACAATCATTTGTTGCCAGGAGAATACCTTCACCTATTGCATGCAGAGAGATTCATTTTTACATTCATTTATTTTAAGATTCATTATTTAGCCCAAAGATTTCCAGAGCAGCTTCATGGAACTGTGGATATTTACTTGTATAACACAAGGCTCATTTACTAACATATTTATCATGACCAATTAATGGCTGGTTTAGGTTACTTCAAATTCATTGTTGCCATCTGTCTAACTCCTATTTACTCTTATACTGCTTTGACAGTTTATAATTGCAGTAAATCTCCTTGAAAACAGCTGGGTTTCGTATCTATCATTACCTCGGACCCAGTGGGTTACGTTACTTGAATTGCTGAGCCATGAAACAGGGAAGGTGGAATTTCAATTGGTGTCTCATCAGGAAAAAAGAAAGACTTTTGATTTGTATTGCCATTTCTTATTGGACAAGGCAAGTTGATATGTGCAATGATTTTTGACAGAATTGTCAAATTCGTCTTAATGGGATTGAAGTGGATTCTTAATGAAGCACTGGGCAAACAGCTGTTATGTACACCATGATACACACAGTAGCACAACATTATGCACTTTATAGATAGAAGCTATACTGAAATAACTAGTATGTAGTTGAAAGACTGTGCAAAATCCATCATGCTGTGTTACTTTTTGTAAATTGTACATGCAGCCTCTCCCCCGCCCCCCCCCCCCCCCCCATGGCAATACAGTATATAATGGTAAATATATAAAATATAACATGCAGTTAGAGCAACTGGAAATCAATAATCCAGACAGTAAAATAATAATCATGTAAGGAATTTCAATATATGGTTTCCTGATAAAATGTCATAGCCTATTCAAATGAATCCTCTGTATATCATAGGACCATCCCTTGCCCAACTTGCCAGTGTACTTTTTAAATATATATATATATATATATATATATATATATATTTGAACTTTAGTTGTGTTCTCAAAATAAGCCATGCAACCCATTGTTGAATGTTCAATGCTTATGGAAACCACATGGATTTAGTGTAGGGGTCCCCAAACTAAGGCCCGTGGAGTGGATGTGACCCTCCAAGGTCGCATCCTCAGTTTTTGACTTAGGCTTGCCCAAAGTCTGGAATGACTTGAAGGCACACAACAACAACAACAATCCTAATTAATATGACTATCTCATTGGCCAGAAGCAGGGCCACACTTCTCATTGAAATTCTGATAGGTTTACATTGGTTAAAATTGTTTTTATTTTTAAATAAAATAAAGTATTGTTCTTTCATTTTTTTGCACTATAAATAAGACATGTGCAATGTGAATAGGAATTTGTTTATTTTTTTTCAAATGATAATTTAGCCCCTCAAAAGTCTGAAGGATTGTGGACTGTTCCTCTGCTTAAAAGGTTTGAGGATCCCGAATTTAGTGGATCTATTCTGGATTGGACTAACAGTATTTATATCAAGCAGCCTGTGTTCCTATGCATATGTGTAGGCTTTCTCTCTGGCAGAGGAAACCACAGCCAGTCAAGGTTCCTTCTCATATGGAGAATCCCTACGTGCATACATTTGCATTCCTTTCCACTAGTTTTAAATGAGCAGGATTTTACAGGTTCATTTTGAATTGCTATAGGGAATTGGACTGTATTTCTGTTAGCTAGTTGTATCTAGAAAAGTATATGCCCATGTTCATCCAAACTGGATTTCTGAAATGCCTCAGCATTTGCCAGTGCATTTTGAGATACAATAAAGAATTATGGAGTTGACTTTAAATGGCTTTAGCTCCATGTTATTTGAAGGGGTGGCTAAAATTACATTAACTTGTCTCTGTGTCAAGAAGACATATTTTTTGATTTATTATTAAATTCTTTACGATTATTGGACATCAAAGTTAGGGCCTTATCAGTGGTGGTGCTTGCACTCTGGAATTCTTTTCCAAGCAATATGTGATTTGATTAATTTGTACTTTCTAAGCGGGTACTGGAATGCAACCATTAACACCCATCCACAGCTTGATTCACAATGGATAATGAAAGTGGTGGCAGCCAAAGTGTTGTCATGAATTAGAAGTTTATTTGGAACTAAGTCCCATTGCTTTCAATGCTGCTTTTTTCCAGGTAAATGGATCTGGGATTAAGGTATGTGAATGGTATCCTTGATGGACTGCTTTCTTTCTTTTGCTGTCTCCTGTGTGACAGAATGACCCTTCTGTATCTCAGCATCGAGGAGCAGCCTGTCTCGTTGAAGAGAGAGGTTTTCACTGCCCTTTCCATCTGAGTGCAT
Organism: Anolis carolinensis; assembly: GCF_035594765.1. Taxonomy (NCBI): domain Eukaryota; kingdom Metazoa; phylum Chordata; class Lepidosauria; order Squamata; family Anolidae; genus Anolis; species Anolis carolinensis. The sequence goes on from NC_085844.1 coordinate 21,855,719, forward strand.
CTGAACATGTTAAAGCAAAAGAATATTATGAAAAAGAGACATGACAGGCAGCTCATGTCTTCAGGATTGTTAGGCACCCAAGATGCATTATGGGCCTGTTGGCAGATTTAACTCCCAACTTCTAAAGGCAACTGACTCTAGCCACCCGACAAAATGCAATAACTCTCAGAAATGCACTGCCTGTAGTATCTCTAGGCTACAGTGAAATGGAAATGATTAAGAATAAATAAGAGGTCAGAGCAGAGCAATGCAATTCCTGTGGCTAATTTTGTGACTAGAAGGCTGGGTCTGATATTAAAAAGAAAACCATTTCTGTGTTGTCTTCAGAGCTTTTTAGAGCTAGTAATGTAATGTGAAAGCTACATTAAGAGATTGTCAAGGGAGTGTAGGTAGGATGGCAGAAACAGCAAAGAGGAAAACAGAAGAAAGTTTATTGTGTTTGTGTGTGAGGTGTCCTTTTTGGAAATGAAAGTCTAGTTTTACCAAGTGGTACCTCATATTATTTCCTCCTTGGGCAGAAATCTATCTTTGTTGCTGAATGCTTCCCAAGTTCTTTCTATCAATCTATCATGGGGTTTTCTTGGCAAGATTTGTTTGAAGTGGGTTTACCTTCATTCGAAGCAGAGAAAGTGGCTTGCCCAAGGTCACCCAGTGGATTTCTGTCCCTGAGCAGGGAATCGAACCTTCCACACATAACATTTCTGTAGATATCTCCCAAATTCCCATCTCAGTATGGGAATGATCAAGACAGGAGAAAAGAACATAAGGCATTAGGGAATAGGAAGGCAAAAGTGAGCAGCATTATTACGACTTTTTGCATCAAGTATCTGTTATCCAAAATTCTTGGAACCAGAAGTGTTCTGTATCTCAGATTTTTTTTTTTTGAGATTTAGAAGTACTTCCATATATGTAATGAGAAATTTGGGGTTGGGGCATTTATGTTTCATATATGCCTTATGCACATAGCCTGAAAAAAACCCCTTTATTTTTGTATGCCACCACCATCTCCCTGAAGGGACATGGAGCGGCTTACACGGGGACAAGCCCAATCAATCAACATTTACATCATAAAATATACAATTAAAACACTAGTATCACTAAAAACATATTAAACAAACCATGGTTAAAATAGCATAACATTACCACTCACCCGTGAGCCTTTAACAGGTCCAATCCTAAGGCATAATGGGAAACTAACAAACTCATTAAAATTAGAACTGATGTATATATTGAAGTAAAAATACATGAGATAGGCAACACAGGTAGGGAAAATAGTCCTGAGATGGAAAACAGTTGTAAGGTGGCAGGGCAGATTTCAATATGAATAAGGGCCAGGTTATAAGGACTTGTCTAGTTGAATGCATGACAGAACATCCATGTTTTTAATTCCTTACGGAAGACAGCGAGGGTAGATGCTAACCTAATCTCCCTGGGGAGGGATTTCCAGAGCTGGGAAGCCACCAGCGAGAAGGCCCTCTCCTGCATCCCCACCAACTGCACTTGCGAAGGGGGATGAAGCGAGAGAAGAGCCTCTCCAGAAAATCTTAGAGATCACACAGGTTCGTAGGGCGATATGAAGGTAATTTTATATGCGATATTTTAAATGTTTTAGTTCATGAAGCAAATTTTGTGTACACTGAACTATCATAAAGCAAAGAAGTCACCATCTCACTTATCTATGTGAACAATTTTGGATTTTGGAGGATTTTGAATACTGGAATTTGTTGTAAGGGATACTCTACATACACACAAGATTGTAGGCCAGAAAGCCCACAGTTAAAATCTTATCTTCTGTCATGGGAGAAATAGCTATATTACATTTACAGTCTCACCTGACATCTGTCTGCGCTGATTGAAAAAATAACACTGAGCTATGTGGCATCACTGTGATTACTAAGTTATATTTCAGTCTTTGACGCTTGTAAAGAACTATATTGAATGCTATTTTGTGTTGTGCATAAAGCTAGATAAAATGCCTACTTTTTATGGGTTCACAATCATGGAGCTCAACTGTTATCCATGCAAACATGGACTTGAAAGAACAATGCAAAGATGCCAATTGTCAATACAGTAGAGTCTCACTTTATCCAACATTCACTTATCCAATGTTCTGGATTATCCAACACAGTCTGCCTCCTGCCCGGATCCACAGCTTTTTCTCTAGGCAACAAGGACTGAACTTTTTACGGATTTAAATTTTAACAATGTTGTTACTCTAAGTTCATTTTTTGCAATTCTATCTTTATTTGTTGTCAATTTGTAAGTAGCCAATGTTTTTGTAGTCAATGTTTTCAATACATTGCAATGTTTTGCTGCTGAATTCGTAAATACGGTAATAATTACTACATAATGTTACTGTGTATTAAACTGCTTTTTCTGTAGATTTGTTGTAAAATATATTTTGTTGCTTAATTTGTAAAATCATAATGTAGTTTGACATTTTATAGGCTTTTCCTTAATCCCTCCTTATTATCCAACATTTTTGCTTATCCAACTTTTTGCTGGCTTGTTTATGTTGGATAAGTGAGACTCTACTGTATATAGTTATTTATACTGTACTGAGGAGAGATTGGATTGAAGCCATGCGTCAGTGTGCATAGCATGGATTAATATCTGAGAGGAGCTCCAGAGAATATTCTTGCTCATGCAGTAATTGACTGACCATAATTCAGTACCTATTTAATTGGAAGTAATCCTGATGGCTCCTGAAAAGTATTGCTCTATTCATTTGAGCCATAGTTTAGCTCCAAAATGTATTTTCAGTGCCAGGTGTTACTATAATAAACATGAATACATAATATAGAAGAATGCTTCCGAATATGCATTAGCACATTTACTTTATTAATACCAAATTCCTAGCATAGCTTGATTTAGAGATATAAGTCTCCAGAAAACAAAATGCAACCTCTAAGAAAGACTGACATCCATCTTTTTTCTCTTTTGACAATTTATCTCCTACTATGCCCTTGACCAAGATGTTAAGGGCTAATTATACCTAGCTTTATGTCACTCAGTATCCTATGAAAATGTCACATTATTATCCAGGCTTCAGAAGGAATTATTACATTCACAGTAGCATTTATAATCTTTTCCATAATTCTAAAGAACTCCAAATGCCATTCAGAAATGAAGATTGGCAGATACTGAATTTGCCACCGGCAAACACTCTTATTAGTGGGAATAAAGCAACACAGAGTTCCCATCCTGGTACAGAACAATCCTATATTTGAAGTTTTTCCAAGGACAAACTCTTTGAAAACATTCTTAGTCTCCAGATCTGTCCCTATCTAGTCCAACAACTGCAGAAAAGTTGGTGAAGCTGCCCATTCAGTTAGTACCTAGACAGCCAATTGGATAGATATAGAGGCTGGTCACAGTCTCCTGCACTAGGGTGAAATGTATGTGACTTTTATTTAAATTATAGTATTTCCCCCTATAGATCTATCTACATACATATATTATCTTATGCACATTTTTGAAAAACAAAATTATTGTAATTCCCACAGAAATTAGTTGAAATGAACTATCACATTGAATACAGAACAAAGTGAAACTTACACAGATTCATCTATCTCTTGGCCTAGCTTGCAGAAGATCTGCAAAGGATATTTGCTCAAAACTTTGAATTCATGTGGTTCTCAGATTCGTATGGCATTTGCATTGAATTCTTAACCATTTCTTTTTCCAACTAATGAAGTTGGCTTGGTTTTTACTCTAGCTGTAGTCAGCTGTAGTGTGGGTGGAGGAGAACAAGCACAGCTGGAGATATTTGGAGGGATTTTCCTGAAGCTATTCCTATGACTGAACAATGAAGGTGATGTAAAACAGAAAATATGCCTTTCAATGATCTTATTTAATAATCATTTCAAAAATGTAGCATGTTTCATTCATAATTCACATGGTTGTTTCATGCTATCATCACTAGGTCTCACTAGCAAGCTATGGACATTGCTGTCTACTGTAAAATATATGTTGTGTTCACCCCAACTTTTAGTCCTCTGTTTGTGACTTCAACTCCCAGAAGTCCCAGCCAGCTTAAACAGTTATCAGAAATTTTGGGAGTGGAAGTCTAAAACATCTTGAGGTTTTAGAATGATTGGTTAAGAAAACAGAAGAATTCTGACTTGCTTTCTCTTTTGCAGTATTTTCAGGGTAAATTTTTTAATCAGCAAAAAATACTATGTATGCATGTGCATGCACATATATACACACACAAGTACTAATAATACACAACACTAATAACTATGCAGACACTTGATTGGTAGGTAGATGGGATCGGGATACTTCAATAATGGTTCCAAAGCTGTGGAAAGCCATTATCACAGGTTGCCTTTTGCTACCTTTTGTACTGCACAAAGAGGCGGGAGGAATTAAGAATAATTTAAAAGACAGCTCAATAGTATGCTGCCTTCATGATTTTCCTGCAAAAGCACTAGGCCTGAAATCACAAGATTTTAGAGCAAGCTCTCGGTTTATGAACTCTGTTATTCTAAGTTAATATCAATACATGAAATATTCTCACATTGCAGAAATCTCTCATGCAGGGTTTTGGTGTATGGTCAATTCTTATTTCAGCAGACCTTTAGATTATATTAATAAGAGCTCACAACAGCCTGCTGCAAAGAATTGGCATGGCAGTTTGCAGATAAAAGAGCTCAGATTTCTTCTGACACAGTAACTGTAGTTGATACAATTCTAATGGATTTAACCTTGGTTCCTGCTTGTCCAGAGTTATATGAAACTTTTCATATATATAGCCTGAGGATGTGAACAATACTCTTGGACAGATGAGAGCCACCACAGGTGGACACATACCTTGTAGGAAACCATTAACTACTCCCTTTCACCCATAAGTTCTCCAGCTGTTTTGGCCTCCAAATCCCAGAAGCTCTATTTCAATGTTTCTCATCCTGGGGGGTCAGGACCCCGGGGGAGAGGGGTTGCGAGAGAGTGTCAGTGGGGTTGCCAAAAATCATCAGAAGACACATATTAATTCACAGTGCTCTCCAGAGGTAGGTGAACTACATCTTGCCTAAATCACCGTCAATTCTTCTTAAATCCCTCTAGTATTTTCTGTTGGTCATGGGGCTTCTGTGTGGGAAGTTTGGCCCAATTCTATCATTCGGGGGGTTCAAGGGGCTCTTTGATTGTAAGTGAACTATAAATCCCAGCAGCTACAACTCCCAAATGTCAAGGTCTATTTTCCTCAAACTCCACCAGTGTTCAAATTTGGACATATTGAGTATTTGTGCCAATTTTGGTTCAATTCCATTGTTGTTGGAGTTCAGAATGCTCTTTGATTGTAGGTGAACTATAAGTCCCAGAAACTACAACTCTCAAATAACAAAATCAATCCACCGCAAGCCCACCAGTATTCAAATTTGACATTTCGGGCATTTCTATCAAATTTGGTCCAGTGAATGAAAATACATTCTCCATATCATATATTTATATTACGATACATAGCAGTAGCCAAATTACAGTTATGAAGTAGCAATGAAAATAATTTTATGGTTGGGGGTTACCACAACATGAGGAAGTGTCACGGTATTAGGAAGGTTGAGAACCACTGCTCTATCCAGTTTGTTCACTGGTTAGGAATTCTGAGAGCGGGAGGCTGAAACTGCTGGAGGGCCTTCCAGACTGCCACAAAATGAGATTGGAACTGGCATAAAATGCTGGTACCAAGCTGTACTTGAGTGTCCTAAACCGCCTCCATGATGGGTCAGCAGCCATACAGCCCAACTGTGTCAAAGCCATATGCATACACTAGGCTAACACATTTCCTATACTGCATTAAATGGCAGTGTAGATGCAGCCTCTATTATCTGTGTGTCAGTTTCCTCAAATAACAGTTTCTTTGTTCTTTAGGGATAAAGGTTTTAGAAGTCTTTTATAGCAATACTTCTGTGGATGTCCTTTTTTGTTCTATCATTGTTTGTCTTTCGTGTTTGGATAATCTCTTAGTGCCCTTACTGTGCTAGTAGAGAAATTAATGAGGTATAAAATATCATCTCATAGCAGGAGTCATGATATAACACCTTGGAAAAAGTGAACTCTAACCTGTATCCAAATAACCTGCAATAAACCTTGACTCTCCAGTGTGAAAAGGCTTTCTACTATGCACAGACCTGTCTAAATAAATAAAGTGGAAAGATAGGAAAAGCTGTCTTGTTTTGAGTCAGCTAAATGCATCTGGGAGTCTTGTGCAGACAATTTGACTGGCAGCAACTTTCTAGGGTTTTGCATTTTTGCTAAACTGAATTTGTTTTCCTTTTAATTAAGGCTGTCATCTTATTCCCATTTGTGTTGTCGAAGGCTTTCATGGCCGGGATCACAGGGTTGTTGTATGTCTTTTGGGCTGTGTGGCCATGTTCCAGAAGTATTCTCTCCTGACGTTTTGGCCACATCTATGGCAGGCATCCTCAGAGGTTGATGTTTAATAGGCTTTTCCTTAATCCCTCATTATCCAAGATATTCGCTTCTTCCGGCCCGTTTAGCTTGGATAAGTGAGACTCTACTGTATCTGCCGAATGGTATGGATGACTCACCAAACTACAACTACAGTGTTTCCATACATAGTCTCCCCTTTGGTTTTCTCCATCTAAAATTAACATTTTTAGTAGCACAATGCTATTGCATGCCAAAACAGAGAACCCTATCGAACTCAATGAGGCTTATTCTCAAAATAGAAGTACAGTGTAAATTAACAACATCAAATACCTATTAGCTGCTTCAGAAGTTACTCCAGTTTTTCATTCCTAATATTCTATCATTCTTCATATTACATTTCAAATTGCTTTTCCAACATTAAGTAATGTGCTGTTTCTCTAACATCCAATTACTGCAGCACACTTTGTTTTAATGCACCAAGTTATAGTTTTTTCCATTAATCATTCACACTATACTGCAGTAATTCAACAAAGTCATCTCATCCTAAACACCAATGATGAAAGTGTTGTTTTCCTGAAACTTGTTAGGTTCACTGGTTTCAGTTTAGAACATTTCATTAATAACTTAGTCACATTCCTTAAATTACCACTAAGTAATTAAGTGAAAAACAGAAAAGCATAATTACATTTTGTTTGAATTTTTGATTATTTTTATACTCATGGTGTAAATTATTTATGCTGGGTGTGGATTTCATTTTTGTTTCGCAGCACCAATAATAAAAGTATACATCCTTAATAATGCAGATATACTTCATTTTAAAGAACAAAATAGAGTTGTATTTGTTTTAGAGTCTTGGATTAGGAAATAACACAATACAGAAACCCACTTGAAAGAAGTTCTCATATGTGAGTTGATTTAGCATAAGGCAATTTCTCCTTTCATAGCAATATAAGGGTGTTCTGTTGAACCTCTGTATTGTTCCAAATCTATTCCTATTGGAAAAATTGTGAATTGCAGTTTGCCTGCATTTCTTTTTAATACTGGAATTAACCTTATTAAAAAGGAAAGATTGACAATAGCTTCAGTATCAGGACACAATGAATTTTCTATGTATCGGCTCTATTTTCATACTTTAAAGTAAATAATCTAGTACTTAACCAATTTTCAGGATAGGTTTCAGAATCTTAGACTCCTTCATATGAGAAAAAAAATCAGTGAAATAATAATAATAATAATAATAATAATAATAATAATAATAATAATAATAAAACTTTATTTATACCCCGCCACCATCTCCCCAACGGGGACTCGGGGCAGCTTACATGGGGCCATGCCCAAAACAATACAAAATAAACAGCATATAAAAACAACACTTCAGAACACAATGAACAGTACAATAAATAAAATATCCATTGCAATACAAATCAAGGGAACAATAAAAACAAGTCTCAGATCTTGTCCCTGTTCAACCCAATTTTATTTTGGAGATCCATGTGATATTTTCTTCATCCCAAAGTATTTCTGAGGAACTCATGGGATTACCATAGCCTTTTCATTCCTATTTCCCAGATCAGTTTAATTAACACAATTTTACTGCAATGAAATGTATATCTACTCGGTTATCTATTTGTATTATTCCATAACTAGCTAAGAGTTATGGAATAATACAAATAAGCGCAGTTAGTATTTCAACAGTGTGGGCAAGATGAATGTTTATATCAAATAAAATTATCCTAATGTTTAACTAGTATAATAATGCTTTTGTCATTTTGTCTGTGGACCTGTATACATGATCAATCATGATCAATTATGATCCTGATACATGGCATAAGACCACTTAAGCAGTGATAAAAAATCTTTTAAGTTTTGATGTGATATAACAAAACTCACATCTTGTTTTAGTTTTCTGGGAAATGCAGTCTAATCTATATCTGAGTGATTTAGGTGGAAATGGGTGGGACAAGTTTTCTGCTACTCTAGATGCCAGGATATGGAGCAGTGGATTCAAATTGCAGAAAAAGATATTTCCCTCCCTAAACATTAAGAAATAATTTTTGATGGTAAGAGCTGTTCAACAGTGGAATATACTGCTTCACAGGGTGGTGAACTCTGGCCATCTGTCCAGGGTGCTTTGTTTATGTTTTCCTGTATGGCAAGGAGTTGGACTGGATAGCCCTTATGGTCTCTTCCAAATCTATTATTCTAGATTGCAGGATAGTAAGTGCTACCATTAAAAAATCCAAATGCTACTTGCTGGAGTGTATTCTTTGTGACATTACAAATCCCACTAATTTGGGCCCAAATCCTGTTTCATCTGTTTCTTTCATGGTTTTGTACTATTCCGTCCATCTGGATGGCATGGAACAAGACCGCCCCCTCCTGAACGAAAGAAGCAGTGAAACAAAAAAAGGGGGGAACTGTAGTTGTTTGGTCGGCTGATTTTTGGTGCTTGACTGTAGGCCCTGGCTAGCAACACTTGTAGGCCTGACGTTTGTTTTTTTCAAACCTTGGATGGAAACGCTCATTTGTATAAGTGCCCGTTTCTGTAAGTGGCGGACGGAAATGGGGTCATACGAATGGTATAACTAGAAACGGTTAGTGATTCTATACAAATACACACCACTAGTGAACACTAAAGTTCCTTTTCAGTGTGGGGGAAAGAAAAGTTTATCTGCAAGTAAGCGAGTTGAAAGCACTTTTTTCTCATCTTTGCCTAGGCTAGATCCTGTTTCAGCCACTGCTGCAGTTGCAGCCACTGTCACCATCCGTTTCTCACCGAAGTGACAAAATCGTCATGGTGGGTTCAAGGGCTAGTGTTGGTGGCTACATCCCATTGGAACAATGGTGGTCGCTCCAGACTAGCTACACAGCTCTCCAACTGCCTGGAAGTAGGAGGAGAGGAACACTTTGCTAGAGCCAGACAACGAGCAGACTAAACAAGGGAAAGTAATTCACTTACTTATGAGCAAAATGTGAAAACCTGGGGTAGGTACAGCAATTCAGTTTTAGTGTGGTATATTACAGGTAGATGTGGGGGAAACAGGATGAATTTGGAGCAGCTCCAGGACTGATTAGTCTGATTTACAGCTGGAGGTTTTTTTGGTGGTGTAAACAAGTCATGTATCTTCTGAATTAAGATAACGATAATAATGAAGACTTACTGGAAGGCTTAGTAAAAATCAATTTCAGAAGTGCTGCATGAATCTAAATACAACACGTGATCAGGGAAAGAAGGAACATAATGGAGGAGAGAAGAAAAACTAAGATATTTCAAGAAAGATTTTAGATATGATCTTGCAGTTAAAATCAAAACAAAAAGGACTGAAAATGCCAAATTTCCTGAGAGTCTTTTTTTCTTTCTAGAAGGCTTCATAGATAGATCCTTGAATGCTACAATACACCAACATATAGCCATGTGCTCAACTTTTTGTGTTGCATATAGTTATTACAGTAAATACACAATATATAAAAAATCGCCATGACCTTTGGCTTTTTCCATAGCCTGATTCTAAAACCACCTGTAATGTGGAATTAGGCAACTGCTTAATTACTTATTTATGGAGGAAGTGGAAGAATTAAGAAGACCAATATGATTCAGGATGTAATATTTGGAATATGGATTAGGATTTAAGATGGCTGGGTCCAGATCATTACTCCGCTGGGAAAGTTTATTGGGTGAGCATGATCTCTCTAGTTCTTAGCTTGAGCTGCACCAAGAAAGAAAGAGGGGAATGTGGATCCTAGAGAAATGTTAAAATATAAAAAACAATGATTGACCATTACTATAGCCCTCTTGATACATTCACCAGTGCATGGATCAAAGAATGCAGTCGTTGTACCTCATGCTTTGTATGCAATTTTTCTGCTTCTTGGCAGGAGGTTGGATTAGATGGCCACGAGGTCTCTTCAAATGCTATGATTCTATGGTAGATGATGGTGGCTCCCTACCCAGGCAGAGGAATTGAGTGAATAGGAGATCACAAGCAACAGCTTCTCTCTGTACCTAAGAAGGGAATCATGATTTAGTACCAGAAACATGTCTAATTTTGCGTGTTACATTTCAAAATACAGTGCCAATACATCACAGCAACAGTGATGACAATGGGGGTAATGGTATTGGGAAAATCTGAAATAGCAGAGCTAACAGTGAAGAGGATTGAAGAGGCAATACAATCAGAGGATTCAAGGATCTCAGAAGGTATCATTACTTTTCATATTTTGTCAAACACAGAAAAAAGCCAAGGAAGAACAGGGTTTACACAGAAAAAAAAAATACTTGGAGGAAAGTAGTGTAACTGCATCATAATGATTTGGAGGAGGGCTTATTTTTGTAACTTGTGTTATTGCACTTATTTTTAAAATTACAATTTAAATTTAAATTTAAATGAGATTCCACCTGAACATCAGGAAGAAATTCCTCACTGTGAGAGCTGTTCGACAGTGGAACTCTCTCCCCGGGGTCGTGGTGGAGGCTCCTTCCTTGGAGGCTTTTAAGCAGAGGCTGGATGGCCATCTGTCGGGGGTGCTTTGAATGCGATTTCCTGCTTCTTAGCAGGGGGTTGGACTAGATGGCCCATGTGGTCTCTTCCAATTCTACTATTCTATGATTCTATGATTCTATGAGTGTTCTATTACTATGTGCTGCTACGGAAGTCCTTTAAGCTGAGTCTCTTTTGATAAATTGTTGCACTTTCTAAGTACTAGTAATCCTGATGTCAGTGTTAAATCACAAATGGAATTCCAGTCATACTGTTATCTAAACTACAACAATTATGTGCTATTCCTTTGCTTATTGTGTTAAAGCAATAAGCATACGTTAAGCCTGCAATGTGGCAGTCCGGTTACTTCTTCTCTTTCCTTGTTATGACATAGTGCATAGTGTGGGTCCTCAGGTGTTTCGGCCTACAACTCCCAGAAATCCCAGCTAGTTTACCAGCTGTTAGGATTTCTGTGAGTTAAAGGCCAAAACATCTGGGGACCCACATGTTGAGAACCACTGACTTAGTGTGTAGGGAACTGCCCCCCCCCATTTCTCTATGAACATGTTGACATAATGGAAAGGTGTATGAGATTATTGTTGTTGTTGTTGTTGTTGTTGTTGTTGTTGTTGTTGTTGTTCATTTCTATCCAGCTCTTCTCACCCTATAGGGGACTCTGAGCAGCATACAACATACATTTAGGCAAAAATTCAATGCCTCATTATACAAATCAAATAAAAAACATAAAATAATAGAAACAATAAACATATACATACAATTTAAAACCATTAACATATTAAAACATAAAACAGCATCTAGATACACCCTACTAGGCTGGCCGGCCGGCCCCCCCTTCCCATCATGATCTTAAGGTCTTCTTTGGCTCTCTTGGATGGTGCTGGGTCACTGTTTACTTATCAATAGATATGTTTTATGTGTTGGTTATATTATTGTTATTTATACCCCCTTTTCTCTCCACAAGGAGACAATACCTGTTGACAGCAGAAGCATAGAAGCCTGAATAAAATATTCCATCATTAGAACAAACAAACAAATAAGAAATGTAGTATAATATTATGCTGATTAAAAGATACTATGTAGTGTCTTTATATATTAATGAGAGGATGTAGTTATCTAGCTGAAAATTTAATTCTAAGAAACTGTGCTTCTTTCAAGTTTTTCCCAAATATGTGTTTGATCATGTGCATGATCTAAAGAAGTATTTTGTTTATTTGTTTTCACACCAATGCACTTCTACAAGAAAAGCTTGGATAATATACTTTTGGCAGACAGTTAAAGCTTATCTACTTGATGCAACCTTCTAGTTAAACTTTTAATTATATATTTAACAGACCTTTGTGAACTTGAAAGAAACAGCAATTCCTGTAGGTCTCTCTGCAAAAGCAAAGCTACAAGTGTATGGCTTAAGGTCAGACTTAGGGCAACAAGTCAGGAGATCAAAGACCTTTCAATATCAAGTATGAAATGAATGTGTAGCAATGGGATATCGAGATCAATACTTCTAATTGCTCTCTTTGACACCAGACACAGGAATTAAAGTAATGGGAAGCAGATATCTGTCTTTTGCCAAGTCCACTTCTGCTGTCAACCAATATGCTCAGTAAGCCATAGCTTAGGATATCTTAAAGATCAAAGATAAGTGGATCTCAGAATCTCATTCAGTATAAAATCTTCTTATCCTTTAACAGAACTGTTTAGAAGCTTGCTGCTTTTGGGATATCTAACTAAATGGCATGACTTTTCAGACCTCAGAGTCTGACATTTCCAATGTTGCTAGGTAATTGTGTTGTTCTGAGAGGTGCAGTAAGGGATGCCTTAAATTACTATTTCATGTATGTTTGACCATTGCCTTCTGTTAGATTTTATCAATTAGTTTTTGATATTATAATTCTGATTTTTTTTCCTGGATCCCTATTCTTTTTCACCTCCAAGTCCAAAAGCCTGATCTGAAGTTGCTAAATTCCTGGTGGTTTGTATGTAATTTTAAATCCTGATAAACTCAACACAGCAAGCTCTCACTGCAGACCCTACATATGGAAAAAAAAACCTGGGTGATAGAAAAGTAGATCCAGACAGACTATTCCTGCTGTCCCTTTCATATGATTTTAATTACAAGAAGAAAAGAATAAGTGACTAGTGCTTGCCTTTACAACTTGGAGGGAATTAGTAGCTTTTATAACAGTCGCTCCAACCTTTTTTTTTGACCAGGGACCACTCTCCAACATTAGTACCAAAAGGGTTACAAATCAGTTTTTGGTCAATTTTAGATTCGGTTTGGTTATTTGGGATGCTGATTAAGAAAATTGCATTGAATAGACCACATCAGCTCTAGTTTCTGATACAGAATATATGCCATCCAGTAGTTGCCATCTGCTCACCCACAGAAAACCATATTTAATAATCTAGAGCTGATGTGGTCTATCGAATGCAATGGTCAGCTCTACTGAAAGGAACAGAAATAAAATAAATAAAGAGGAAGGAGGTTTGCGGACTGGGTTTTCGTTCTCATTGCCCACTGCTGGGTAGTGGCGCATAGGTTAAGAACCACTGTTTTAGAAAGAAAAATCTAATGTGGTATAGTTTGATTAAAGCAGGTGTTCTCAAACTTTTTCAGCTGTGGAGCCCTATTTGAAGCAAATGTTTCTCGTGGAGCTTCAAGAAATGTTTATATATTATTTATATATTATATTATATATAATGTGTGTGTGTGTGTGTAAAACAAAATGCATCAAAAAGTTTGCCCATGACTGAGATATATATATATATATATATATATATATATATATATATATATATATATATATCAGTCATGGGCAAACTTTTTGATGCATTTTGTTTTAAAATTTGACAGACGGGCCAGTGGCAGATGGATGGAGAGTGTTTGTATAAATGAATTGAAAAGAATGAACAAATTTTTATGCACACTGCACATATCTTGCTTTTAGTACAAAAAAAGGAAAGAAAGAACAATGCTATATTTAATATGAAGAACAATTTTAACCAACATAAACTTAACAGTGTTTCAGTGGAAGACCCCAGGGACCATCTAGTTCAACCCCCTTGTGCTATACAGGAGAAGCACAATTAAAGCACCCTCAACAGATGGCCCCACAGCCGTAGTAGTAGTAGTAGTAGTAGTAGTAGTAATAGCAACAGAAACCCAGGGGGCAACCAGTTCAACTCCCTTTTGTCAGGCAGGAAAAACACAAAATACTCCCTGAACGGTGGGAAATGGGGTTTTGGAAGCAAGGATGGTGAGAGGAAAAGGATCTGGGTGGCAAGGAAAGTGAGCAAAAAAGAGTTTTGGGGGTGAAGGAGGTGAGGAAAAAAATTTTTGGGTGAGGGGGCTTTGGGAAAAGGGGTTTTTGGAGCAAGGGAGGTGGGGCTGGGGGAGCAGAAGAGGGAAAGCTTGGAGATTGGAAGAGGAGGGAGGGAGGAGGAGGGAGGAGTGGAGCCCATCAGTATGCTTTGCAGAAACACAAGGGCTCCATGGAGGATACATTGAGAACTGCTGGATTAAAGGGTTCAAACTAGATTTGAAACATCCAGCTTCTAGTGAGTAATCTTGTGCCAGATATCATTCATAACAACACTCTCAAATAGGTCAGGCTGCTATGTGAAAGTATACTACCTTAGATTCAATAAACACTAGATGAGCTATAATTATGTAATAAGCAAACAAGCAAATTCCAATTGCTATTAGAAGTGGGTGCTTTGATTCTAGAATATTTATTCATGCAAAGATTCTGCTTTTCATCCTTGATACAGGTTTGTGGCTGAAAAGTGATATCTTTTGCATGGTATTAACTTTCTAGTTTGATGATATGCAATCTCTTTGTAACTGTTGTTGAAGCCTATTTCAACCCACCCATTAGATCATTTATTTACAAATACATGCTGGAACTTATTTTATACCACTTGCTTCTAGTTTAATTTGTTGATATTTTACTTCTTTGGGATCATGTTCCTCCATGCTATTGAAGACATTAGCTGTTCAAAAAAAAAAAAAAAAAAAAAAGGATGTTAACATGCTAACATAACCCACAGCTCTGCACAATCCTGTCACCTTGCAGCTGTCTGGCACTACTTTTGCTTTCCAGATAGCTTTATCTCCAAAAACTATTTTTTTTTTGTAAATTTCATTAAAATTTTACAGGGCAAGGTTTAATGAAGTAGTTATGTAACAGGAAGCAAATGAAAATGTTATGCATGACACCAACTTTTAGGATAAACTTAATCTGATATTACAGTCGATTTTCAGATTTTAGAGAACAATGCAGATTTTTTTTTAAGTTACTCGTATTTTGACATATTTTGCTGTTGTGTTATATACAGGTTTGTCTAAGTTATTTTGGTGGTATAAGCATTTTTTTTCTAGTGTCTTCAAAGCAAATCAAAAGAATGCTGTATAAAGTATTGCTCTCACAGTGCTGTCTCATTGATCTGTAACAAACATTTCATCTGCAGCTTTTTGGTATTGGCAGCAGAAAGCAATCTGACCATGCTACTTTGATTTCCAAAACATTGAGCACATGGAATGTTCAATAATGCTCTTTCTCTTTTTACCTGGCCTTTTTCCTTTGCTACTTACAGTCAAGCAATTCCTCCTCACTCTGGTTTCTTCCTTTCTACTTCACCTTACTTTGCATTTCTTTCAAGATCTAAACACTGTTTAGATTTGTTGGTCATGTTATCTATTTCTCTATTTAATTACAGTATCTACAGACTCGATATCCATGGCTCCAAAAATATCTCCCTTCAGAAGTGTTTCTGGGTATCCTTAGACCCTCCAGGGCATGGTATGCCTCTATGGTATGCCTCTGGTCCAGGTATAGTTAAAATATAGGGTTCACTATTATCCATGCCTTCAGATATCCACAGATGTTCTGTTCAACATCTTTATTAACGACTTAGACGAAGGGTTAGAAGGCACGATCATCAAGTTTGCAGATGACACAAAACTGGGAGGGATAGCTAACACTCCAGAAGACAGGAGCAGAATTCAAAACGATCTTGACAGACTAGAGAGATGGGCCGAAACTAACAAAATGAAGTTCAGCAGGGACAAATGCAAGATACTTCATTTCGGCAGAAAAAATGGAAATCAAAGATACAGAATGGGGGACGCCTGGCTTGACAGCAGTGTGTGCGAAAAAGACCTTGGAGTCCTCGTGGACAACAAGTTAAACATGAGCCAACAATGTGATGCAGCAGCTAAAAAAGCCAACGGGATTCTGGCCTGCATCAATAGGGGTATAGCGCCTAGATCCAGGGAAGTCATGCTCCCCCTCTATTCTGCCTTGGTCAGACCACACCTAGAATACTGCGTCCAATTCTGGGCACTGCAATTGAAGGGAGATATTGACAAGCTGGAAAGCGTCCAGAGGAGGGCGACTAAATGATTAAGGGTCTGGAGAACAAGCCCTATGAGGAGCGGCTCAAAGAGCTTGGCATGTTTAGCCTGCAGAAGAGAAGGCTGAGAGGAGACATGATAGCCATGTACAAATACGTGAAGGGAAGTCATAGGGAGGAGGGAGCAAGCTTGTTTTCTGCTGCCCTGCAGACTAGGACACGGAACAATGGCTTCAAACTACAGGAAAGGAGATTCCACCTGAACATCAGGAAGAACTTCCTCACTGTGAGGGCTGTTCGACAGTGGAACTCTCTCCCCCGGGCTGTGGTGGAGGCTCCTTCCTTGGAGGCTTTTAAGCAGAGGCTGGATGGCCATCTGTCGGGGGTGCTTTGAATGCGATTTCCTGCTTCTTGGCAGGGGGTTGGACTGGATGGCCCATGAGGTCTCTTCCAACTCTACTATTCTATTATTCTATGACTGTCTTGAAGTATATTTCACTCACTATATTTCTCAGCATAGTCATTTATGAAATAAAGTAACGGTCAGGGCTGTAGCCAAGGGGGGGGGGCTTAGAGGTTAACCCCCCCCCTCAATTTTCAGGGTTTTTTTTTAAACCCTGGTTTACTCATAAATTTTAACTGGTTAACCAAATCCCCATGGATGTCCACTGAAGTTTATCTGTCTTGAGTGTCCACTGAAGTTTATCGATGGAGCTTGATTTCTAAATTATGGAATTACTCTTCATGATTTGCTAAAAAAAAAATCAACCCCCTGCCCATAATTTTTTTTCTGGCTATGGTTTTGGTCATGGTACATTTCAAGAACCAGCTTGGTTGAAGTTGTTTGAATATTGAACTAGAACATCGGGAAAGTGGTGTTGAATTCTCAGTCAGACAGAAAACCACTGGGTGATTTTAAGCATGTGACACTATCTCAAGTTTTGAAGAGTATAAAAAATCCCTTCCAACAAATATTGCCAAGAAAATTGTATGATAGGTTCATCTGAAGGCATTTGAAGGAAATTACGTAAAGACCAACAACAATGACTGATTGGGGATTATTTTATCTCATAAATTAGTATAAATCAGGACTCATTTACAGTATAAATCGGGACTCATTTACAGTATAGCATTATAGCATAATAATTAATCTATTGATCAATAGTCATACCTCTAAGCCAGTGGCCCTCAACCTGTGGGTCCTCAGGTGTTTTGGCCTACAACTCCCATAAATTCCAGCTAGTTTACAAGCTGTTAGGATTTCTGGGAGTTAAAGGCCAAAACATCTGGGATCCTACAGAACTGCTGCTCTAATCAGAATGTTACCTCTTTGGACTTTTAATTTCTCATCACCTGATTATCCAATATTAATGACCCTTTCTGATATGTACTGAAAGCAAGAATAATTCTTTATTCCTGGGACCCAGTAACACTATAAAATTATAGTGCTATCATTTCATTTTAATGGCCATGATCTTATCCTGCTTAATTTTGGGATTTAATGATTGGCTTCTAGAAATATCAGGCAGAGCACTCTTATCAGACCACAGGTCACATAAAATGGAATAAAAGTGCTAGTATTATGTAATGTGAATGAGCCCAGGGGATACTTAATTGTTTTCATTTTCCCAATGGACCTTGAACAGTTCAGTAGTAAAAAGACACATTAGTGTTGGATATTTAGATCAGGCATAGGCAAACCTCGGTCCTCCAGGTGTTTTGGACTTTATCTCCCACAATTTCTAACAGCCAGTAGGCTGTAGGAATTGTGAGAGTTGGAGTCCAAAACACCTGGAGAGCTGAAGTTTGCCCATGCCTGACTTACTTGATAAAAACTGAATCTTCCTGAAGAGCAATTGCTTAGAATTATGTCTATTATAATTATCCCATGGGATTTTGTTCCAGGGCCCCTATGGATACTAAAATCCAGTAGTTTTTATTTGCCCTCAAATATTTACAATGTATAGTTGATTGAATCTATAGATGCAGAATCAGTAGATTTAGAAAGTCAACTTTATATTGTAAAAAGAGTGTAAAAAGCATTTTAACAACTTGGTGAACATTCATTTATACTAGGTTAAACTATTTATACCTCTAGTCTACGCTTGTCTACCTGGATTGGCAGGAGCTCTCTATGGTACTAGTCTGTAGGGTTTTATTCATCAACTGTTATCTGATCTTTTTAAATGAACATTCTAGATCTTGGAGTCTCTCAATGAAACACACAAACTTTTCTATTGATCTGTCACACACACACACACACACACACATCATTTTCTGCAGTGGTGAACTTATTTTCTTCAAGATTTATGTGCATAATGGATAGCAATTTATGTTAATGAAACCAGTACCACTATGATGTAGCTTTATTTATTAGTGAATTTATTGAATATCAATAATATTATTTTGCAAAGAGTACAGTAAGTCCTTTTTTAAACTGCTGATATACAGGGCAATGTATCAGGAGTATCGTAACTACCAGGGAATATAAAAGTGTAACAAAATGGCAAAAATTTGGCCACACATTTTCATGCGTGCCATGTATTTTTCTGATGTTTTGATTATGCATGTTTATTTACAATCTGCCCCATGCAATAAAATATCAAGATGGCATGAAAATAAAATCAGTTTAAGATGATTTTGAATATTCTAGCCCGAAACAAACAGAACAGTTTAAATTCATTCACCTATATAGAGTGGGAAGTTCATTGTGCCTCAAAAGGGTTGATAAAGCCTTGTTTCTACTTGTGATCAGAATGAGAATAGCATCAAACCCACTGAGAGTTGGCATCAACTGGGCACCAATTGATCTTCAATGAGTTATCATTCCTTAATTGTTGTGCTGTTCGGATTGTCAGGCCAGAATCATTCCAGGCTTTCAGATTGTCTGGCCAAAACCAGACAGTCTTGTGAGAATCATTATCATGGGAATTTGCTCTAGTGATTTCAGTAACTATTATGTTTTAATCAGCAATCCTGGTTGTTTACAATTTGTCTTTCAAACACAAAGAGAACATACTTGCCTATTTAGAAATCAAAACAGACTCTGGGCTCTTCCCAGATCAAGGTAAAGTGATTGATATTTCTGCATAAGGAGATTGGATGAGGAACATTTATTTTGACAACAATTTGGAAAGTGAAATCAGTTCAAATTTGCAAATTGCAGCAAGCTGTATATCCAACAAAAAAAGTGCAGAGTTTTGTTTTTTTAAAAAAAACAGAGCAAGGAAGAAAGAAAAGTAAATTCACAGACACATGGCTTGCAGAAGCTCTCAGGTGGAAATTTGCTCAAATGTCTTATGTTTCATGACCCTATGAAAACTGGAGACCCAGGATGAGGCCCTGAGATTTGGCACCCTAAGTGCCATTGCACGATTTCCTGTGCACTCATGCAATTTTCTGCATCTTCACACACACATTGTTCTCACTGCATTTATGATCCTGTCCCCAGGCTGACAGGTTTGCAGATTATAAATTCATGGTAAGTGAACATGTCTAATTCTCAAGAGTCTATTTCCAGGCCTCAGGAACATCTGCACATGATCTTAAAAAAATAATTCATAATTAGTAGCAATTTAATTTAAAACCCAGAATGTAAATAACCCCTTATTTGGATCAATACACAATATAGCATGGAATTCCATTTCCCAAGCCCCACTGTGTCAAGGAAATTAGTTTGGCAAGATAGGAGGATACTTCATATCTCAAATGACGGTTTCACTTCTATTTAAAGGTAATTTTCTCCAAGTTTGAGAGAATATGATTGGGGTGAGGGGAGGAAGGAGTGGTCTTGGAGGAGCATCTGTATTTGTATAGATTGTTTAAATAGCATAAACAAATTATAAAAGTTGCTGCCACATTGCATGACATTTTAAAAATCAGAGACATTAGATTAATGTTGCATATTTTGATCAGCCCTTCTACTCTGTGTGTGCACTCAATTTGTAGAAAGACATTTTGCACAGATTGCAGAAATCCTTAATGGAAAGTGAGAAATCTCAATGGGCTGATAAATTCTTATCAGGCAATCCCATTTTGCCAATGCATTTGGGTGAGTATGAACAATTTCTTGAGATTCTTCACACCCACCCCTCTGCCAAAATGATTGCTTTATGGAGCTCTTTGACAATTGTTGTGAATCCTAACCCTCACTATGGAGATTTATCTGCCTTACCCCAGGTCACATAGGCCACAAAAACTAGAATGACAGTGCATATACATCTCAGACATATAAAGGAGACAAGGACTCAAAATCTGTGCTGAAACACCCCATGTTAGTCTCAAAATAGAAAGTACTAAACCTGCTTTTAGAATGGATTATGCAAAATCAAATGTATTTGCATATCATGTTTCAGCTTGCCTGCTCCGCTCTGGTTGCCTTTGCAAAAAACATTAAATTCTATAATTCTATTTTACTATTTTACTTTAATGTTGATTTCCTGTTGACTGGATGAAACTTAAAAAATCAGGATCCCTAAGAAGCATGCCAGAGAAAATGATTGTAGCTAGCATCTTCCTCCTCTCTCACCTCATGGGCCAACACTGAAAGACAAGTGAGCTCTTGTCATGATCACAGGATACAATTTACAATCTCTAAGGAATTAGGTTTTGGATTTAAAAGTGAGGACATTGGTTTGCTCTCAGAATCAGTTCCAGGTGCCCAAATTCTTTACCACTACAGCTATCCAACATGAAGTGGTCACATAGTTTTAAAAAGTATAAAACTCAGCACGACCACAATGCATCTGCAAAGAGCAAGTATGTGCTTTCATAAGAGCCAGCAATGCCAATAGAACTGCAGTTGTATCACTACCAAATTTTAGCCTGATTGTATAAGGAGTTAAGCTTAATGGAAATGGAATCATGCATGTACCTCCCATCCGCATGATTCCTTGTATGTGAGCTCCTAATTTTGTTCATCTCTGTGTATAGAAGATCTTTTGTTAAGTTCATGAACTTACTTGACTTCTTTGTGCTTAATTCTGTGTTGTCTCTGTTACTGATATTCAAACTGATAACTTACATCACAATTTCTTCTCGGGGTTTTAAACAGTGCATATTAGATCAGTTGGAAATAAGTGGCAGTATTCCTTTTTGAGAGAGTCAGCATAATGTGGTTGTTCAATGTTTAATGTTGGACTAAGGCTCTGGGAGACCAGGATTTATGTCCTTGCACATCCATGGAAACTCACTAGGTTACTTTGAGAAAGTCACACTCTCTCAGCTGTCAAGGAAAGTACTAAACTTGCATTCAGAGTGGATTATGCAAAATCAAATATGGCAAAACTCCTCTAAATAAATCATACCAAGAATAGGATTGCATATAAACAGCTTGCTGTGAGCTGACTGCTCAGTTAAGTATCCTATTTGCATTTTGTATGCTCTGCTGTTTTGAGGTTTCCCTAACACTCAAAACATACTGGAAGAGGCCAGCAGCCCACCATTTGCAAGCAAGCAGCATGTCCCCCTATTAGAAAAACAGTCCTGTATGATCCAGAAATTATTAGATGTTGGTGGTAAGTTTAGATAAAAGGTAAAGGTTTCCCCTGATGTTAAGTCCAGTCATGTCTGACTCTGGGGGTTGGTGCTCATCTCCATTTCTAAGCCGAAGAGCCGGCGTTGTCCGTAGACACCTCCAAGGTCATGTGGCCAGCATGACTGCATGGAGCACGGTTACCTTCCCACCGGAGCGGTACCTATTGATCTACTCACATTTGCATGTTTTCGAACTGCTAGGTTGGCAGGAGCTGTAGCTAACAGCGGGCGCCCAAGCCGCTCCCAGGATTTGAACCTGGGACCTTTCGGTCTGCAAGTTCAGCAGCTCAGCGCTTTAACACACTGAGCCACTGGAGGCTAAGTGTATTAAAGTTTAGATAGGTAGGTAGTTTTTCTGAGAATGAGGTGTTGCTTTTTGCTGGAATTCCAGTAGTTATTACTAATTTTTTTAAAGTACTTTCTGAAAGAGAGGAGGGAGGAGAGATAAGAGAAGAAGCTAAAGATTAAAGGGTAACTCAAAAATCTGAGCCACCCTAAAAGAAAAGCACACCCACCCACAAGTCCCCAAATGCCACACAATCCACACTTTCCAACTCTCAGTCCCACTAAATAAAGAATCAAGAAAATAAAAAAGGAAAATCAAAAAGATTCAATGCTAGAGAGAAACCAAGCCAAGTCAAAAGCTAAAGCTGAGAATGAGTGGCAAAACAATCGGACTAAAGCACCTCTAGAGCCAGGACGCAACTGAGTAATGGAGGAGGGGCTTGCCCCATTAAATAGACCCAACTTGCAAAAGACATGTCACAGCTTTCTTCTATTCTAATTGGCCCAACAGGCAGGGCTCACAGAGAAACCCCGTGTCAGCACATGGTAGCCTCTCTGCGTGTTGTGTGCTCCTGAATAGAGCAGAAGGAGCTGCGACCAGCAGCCAAGTGGTCTAGCTCGGTCTAAAAAATGATGGTTGCAGAGCCCTTGCCATTATAAGTATAGGAACAAACCAAACAAGCCAAAGGCAAACGGCAAAAATGAATCCGTGCACAAGTCTACTACACAGTGTGGTCCAATTATCTGATGAACCATGCCCACTCCTGATTCAAGTGCATATGTGTGTTTAACATGTTTTATAAACACAGGAAGAAAAGTGTTCTGTGTGGATTAAAACAAATCATTATTCTTCCAAAGAATAATATAATTCAGATGTCTTTAGAAAATAAAAGGAGAGACTACCGATTAAATGAGAAATACAAAGCTAATAGCCGGATTCTGGATGCATAGGCTAGATGAATGTCAGCGTTGGGTGGCTTAAGAGTATGGATGATGAAATGTTTGTGCTTGCTCATTTTTCACCTGAGTAATGAACATGTGGTCAGTAATAGTAACACAGAAGTGAGAATTTTGCTTATTATTTGCCAGTATTTCCACATCCCAAAATATTTGAAAATGAGTCTATATAGAAACACACATTTTTTGTTTGTTCAAATTTTATGGTTCATTCATGGTTATAGAGAAACCAATTTAAGAAACCCATGTAGGGTTTTGTTCTAAATTGTTTGTTTTTACACAAAAAACCACATTTTTTTATGAAAAGTGAGTAAATTGATAGTTTTGCACATACAAAAAAAGATTTTGTGGAAAAGCAGCTACATCATTCCTAGGCCCAAAAGCAGAAGGCTCTCCCTCCATCTCAACAGCTTCTGCCATGATCTCAGAGAAGAAGGGGCAGCTCCATCATGCCTAGGCCTTGAAACTGTAGTTTCAGGATGAATAGAATACTGATTGAGAACTGCCCCAAGCAACAAAGAGAAAATTGCAATCATCATCATCATCATCATCATCATCATCATCATCATCATCATCATCTTGTGCTTAGAAGAAATAGTCAAATATTTCCATCCCTACCGAGACTGTTCAGTTTTTCAAGTGATGCCATCAATAGCTATTCGTGATCTGCAGTAAAATTTTTAGCCACTGGGTGCCACACCTTCCCTAACTAGGAAACACAAACTTCAGAACAACTTCTCAAATGCTACATTTAAGGAGACAGAACTATGGTAGTGGGTGGGAAGAAGGAGAAAGGGAAAGAGGAAAAGACTTAATGTATATTGATGGAGTAGAGAACAAGATTGAAGAAGCAGGGAGAGAGCATTATACTTCCTTATAGATATTTGCTTTTTTTCTATAGGACCCCCCCCCCCAACACACACACACACACACACCACTAACCCTTTCAGTAGTGCAACAGGATGAAAAGAGGATTGTTGGTTGATAAGGACCCTTATAGTGAGGACATGGTATTTTAACTAAGAAGGAGTCCTCAGTGGCACAAGGGATTAAACCCTTGTGCTGGCAGGACTTGGGACTTGAAGACTGGGTTGCTAACCTGAAGGTTACCGGTTCAATTTGAACCCGGGGAAAGTGCAGATGAACTCCCTTTATTAGCTCCAAATCCATGCGGGGACATGAGAGAAGCCTCCCACAAGGATGGTAAAAACATCAAAACATCTGGGCATCATTGCAGACTGCCAGTTCTCTCACACCATAACTGACTTGCAGTTTATCAAGCTGCTCCTGACACACACACACACACACAAATCTTAAGTAAGGAAGATGCTGAACCTCTTAGGCCAGACAGGAAAATGCTAACATATGAGATGGATCCATTACATTCTTTTGTTTCTGAATTAGCATTGTGGTGTGATATGATGCCTGAACTTCATTTTGTTGGGATTGTAGCTAACTATAACTTCATGCTTTAAACATTTTTACAAAGTATTCTAAACATCTTGAGGATCTCTTACCTGGCATTTTCAAAATGCAAAATATTTCAAAATCCAACAAAGACACCTTTGTCTTTGATGGTTCATACACATTTTTTTAAAAAAATGTATACAACATTATGTGTATAGAATGTATCTGAAACATAAATGGATTTGTGCTTCATCACCAAGTATTCAATAATCAAAATAAATGCATAAATCTGGAATATGGAGCACTTCTGGTTCCATGTATTCCAGGGTCCTTCCATGCAGCCATATAAAACCCAGAATATCAAGTCAGATTATCCACAATATCTGCTTTGAACTGGGTTATCCGAGTCCACACTGCCATTTAATCCAGTTCAATGTGGATTTTATACAGCTGTGTTGAAGGGGCCCAGAATGGGTACCCAATCTGGATTTTAAAGTGATTGGTTTATTGACTTCTCAGCTAGCTGTTGAACAACTGTCCCTTTACAAAATAAGTTTGTTTTTTTTAAATCCCACCCCTTTTGTCATCAACAAAGTGGCTAGAAAAGTTAGAAAGGCCACTTTTGCCCAGCTTTATTTAGGAGGATGTGGGGATGGATCTATCTCCAGGGAGCGCAGATGTAGTGTAGTGGGTTGAACATTGAACTATGGCAGTGGAAACCAGGGTCCAAATCCACATTTAGCCATAGAAACTTACTGAGTGACCTTGGGCAAGTTACATTCCCCCATCTTCAGAGGGCAAGGGTATACATGCTTTGAACAAATCTTGCCAAGAAACCCCTGTGATACCTCACCTCAGGGTCACCATAACTTGGAAACAACTTCAAGGCACACAATAAATCTTTCTCCGCATCTGATGGCATAATAACCTTTCCTTTGTAAATCAAAAGAGACATGTCTTTTTTATTTCTTTTTTTAAAGCTGTTAAGTGTTTGTATTGCTTATGCTCTTGCTTAGATTTTTAAGTAAAACAATTCAAAGTACTTAGATGAAGAAAGGTTTTTTTGTAGTGTTTATATTCTTTAACTTGCTGTGAATTTAAGCATGTCTGAGAAGCCTTCTGGCTTTCCCTGTGGGGAAAATTAGAGGAAATCACGAGAGGAAGGTCATTGAAATTGGAGTCCTTCAGATTCCTGGAAAAAATATGGAATCCACTTGTCTCAAAAATCAGATAATTTCTTCCAGGACCCTGAGGCACATTCCTTTTAAATAATTCAACATCATTCTTCATAAGTAATTCAAAGTTCATTCTAAGAAGTGATATCTGAACCAAATGTATCCCAAAGGCTTTTTTTGGAGTTAAGTAATGCAGTCAGAGTTAAATAATAAATAACAATAGATCATTTTGCAGACCGGATTTTTTTAAAAAAGATCATGAGTTTGAAGAGGCAGAGACTTGTACTAGGGATGTGAAATTAGACTTCTTTTGACAATCAGTTTTGGTAACAACTGATTGCAAGCAGGCTGAGCTGATATGGGCCATACTTCTGAGTCTACAGAAAAGGGCAACTTCTTACTGAGTTAAAGGTAAAGGTGTCCCCTGACGTTAAGTCCAGTCATGTCTGACTCTGGTGCTCATCTCCATTTCTAAGCCGAAGAGCCGTTGTTGTCTGTAGACACCTCCAAGGTCATGTGACTGGCATGACTGCATGGAGCGCCGTTACCTTCCCGCCGGAGCGGTACCTATTGATCTACTCACATTTGCATGTTTTCGAACTGCTAGGTTGGCAGGAGTTGGAGCAACAGCGGACACTCATTCCACTCCCGGGATTTGAACCTGGGACCTTTCGGTCTGCAGGTTCAGCAGCTCAGTGCTTTAACACACTTCGCCACCAGGGTTCCTCTTACTGAGTTAGCTGACTGCAATTTACTTTTTCATTTTGAACTCAATTTGGAGGAATTGATGTAAGCTAAGGATAAAGGAGGAAAGTGGGAGAAGGAGGTGAAGAAGAGAGAAACAAGGATGTTTTAAATGCAGCTTAAAAAGTGGGATGTTAAAGGACTCTGACGGTTTGAGTATATGGAAATGCCACAAGCTGCATAAATACCCCGTTTCCCCTTCCACCTTGCCCTTTTTCACAGAACATTAACAACCTTCTCACCAGATCAACAATATTTCCTATTTCATTTCTCTGATTTCAGTACCTTTGTCTCCATTTTAATACCCTAACAATCAACTTCAAGACATTTTGTCAGTAGAAATTGAAAATGAATATATATTTTGAAAATAAACAGGCAAAATAGTGTGCTATTTCTTTACTTGTCTCACAGATGAATATATGAACTACTACTAAAAATTTTACTTGAAAGAATGTGAAGTGATATGTGAAGCTCTGAATTGGTGGTTGATACATGCAATAGCTATGAGTAACTGGATATTATGAATAAATGCAGTAAAAGGAAATAACAGCTTGTAAATTTCACCTGTAGTGACTTACGGATGTGAACTGCAAAGTGCCAAGATGCTTCATGAAAAACATTACAATCCTTGTGTGCTCAAAGACTTTAATGGCTGGAGTCATTGGGTTGTTGTGAGTTTTTCGGGCTGTATGGCCATTTTCCAGAAGCATTCTCTCCTAACATTTCACCTAGAACATGGCTATACAGCCTGGAAAACTTACAGCAACCCATTACAATCCTTTCCTCATGTCAAGAGGAAATAATTACTTATCTTGACTACAAAACTGCTTGAAGAAAAGGGCAATCTCTCTGGCAATCAGGTCTCAAACTGTTTCGGGTCTTACTGCTTAATAAGAATACCTTGAGAAACCTATTTGCATCCAATGTCAATAATGTAATGTGCTCCACTTTCCATTTGAGAAACTGATTAGCAAATAGGTCACAAAATCTAGCTTTATGGGGATAGGGTGACTGAAAGTGTGATCCTAGAATATTAGAACTAACAGGAAGCTTTTGATGTTGAATTTTGATCCCAAATGCATCTGGTTGACTATATGCTTCATAATGTACAGGCCATCAGTGAAAACTCCCTAATTTTAAGGCCCATTTATCATGGACATGCCAGGAAAATAACAAATGGTTGTAGTTACATTCATGGCAGGATTGCATCATTCTATTTAATTTGTCTTTTTATGAGAAGCCTCATTCAATAATGTGCTCAGAATGATCACTAATGTACTGTTCATTGTTTTTGCAGGTTTTATTTATACATGTGGTGGAACTTTAAAAGGACTCAATGGAACTATAGAAAGCCCTGGCTTCCCATATGGATATCCAAATGGTGCAAATTGCACGTGGGTAATAATTGCAGAAGAAAGAAACAGAATACAGATAGTTTTTCAATCTTTTGCTCTAGAAGAAGAATATGATTATTTATCATTATATGATGGACATCCTCATCCTACAAACTTCAGGACAAGGTAAATATAATAATAACTTTATTCTTATATCCCACTTCCATCTCCCCAAGGGGACTCGGGGAGGCTTACATGGGGATGAGCCCAATATCAACATATATTAAAATACAATACATAATTTAAAAACAATATAAAACAATAAAAACAATATAAAACAGTATAAAACAGCATATAACATATAAATATTGTTTTCATCCTGACAAAATATGGGTTTCTACAAATTCTTTCTTGGCAGAAATGTCTTTTCTAGTACCATGAAATGTATGATATTTTGTATCTGTATTTTTTAGTAGCAGGTATGAAAGCCAAATCAGAAAATAAGCTTTACAAAAATATAATATTGCTAACTTACCTTTATAGTAAATCTTTCAATTGGACAGTTTCTTCGACTAAAATGAAAATGTATGTACATACAATACAAATTGTATACTTATGTTAAGGGAAAATGAGGAACTCGGCATATTCCAATCACTCTTTTATACTGGGATAAGAATAACTGTTATTGGTGATCTGATGCACTTGTTTTCACTGGGGTAGATCCATGGTCGAATGAAGATTGATATAAAAATAATTTAAGTTTCATTCTCTGGATACACACACACACACACAAACCCAAACAAACCCAGGATTGATCTTAAGAAGACATAAATGAAGAGTTGTTGAACATAGGGCAAGTGAGTTTCCTATATGCATTCAAATTACTTCTGTATTAAGAGTCTTTCTTTTGTAATAGCAAATGTGTTTCCTTTCAGGTAATTTCATGGTTACAGTTTTGTTAACTTATATACACATTCACTATAATAGTCCATCCAGGAAGCAGACATGGCTCAATATATTCTATAGTAAATTCAACCACTCTGTAATTTTCATTAACCATAATAGTTTCTTTAAAACTAGTCTATCTATTTAAATATAATTGGTTCACAATACAGGTAATACCCAGGGCATGGTACTAAAAGGTAGATGGGCACTGGACATCCTTAGGAATGTATAACATACCCTTGAAAAATTAAGAAATACAGGTAAAAGATATATGTAAGAATCACACTTTCCATCTGCAAACTATTAAAGAGTATAATGATAAGCTAGAAGGGGAGATCATCAGATAAATAAGTAATTTTGTTAGCACTTATCCGACATTTGCATATCCAATGTTCTGGATTATCCAATTCATTTTTGTAGTCAATGTTTTCAATATATCGTGATTTTTTGGTGCTAAATTCATAAACACAGTAATTACTACGTAGCATTACTGCATATTGAACTACTTTCTCTGTCAAATTTGTTGTATAACATGATGTTTTGGTGCTTAATTTGTAAAATCATAACCTAATTTGATGTTTAATAGGCTTCTCCTTCATCTTCCCTTATTATCCAACATATTCGTTTATCCAACGTTCTGCCGGCTCCTTTATGTTGGATAAGCGAGACTCTGCTGTATATTAAAGGTTTTTATGAAATAGGAACAGAAAGATATTTGAATATATTCAAAACTTGTTGAAAAACATGCTTTTTGAGTGTGAGTCCTGGTGAGAAATAACTTGGACTGATATCCTGCTTAATACTTGAACGTGATTTGCACAGAAAACTGTGTTTTTTTGGTACAGGAGACAAGATTCATCTTTTGCAGTAATATTACTTCCTGTGTTCAGCCAATGGTGTACTGTAATTGGGAATTTTTTTCCTGTACAATACTCACAAGTGGGTGATTTGCATAGGAAAAAAAAAACTTTCTACAGAGAAAATGATATTTTTATACATTGATATTGTTTTTTGAGTCTATTTTATGCATAAAATATATCATTTTCTTCCCCCCTCAACTATGTACTAGATATTTGTTAAGCTTTAATTTACTCACACTAAAATAAGTACCCTACCCTACCCATTCTCCCTTTCCATACCCTTTGGAAAAAATATGTTGAGATAACTTAATAAAAATAAGATTTAAAGATAATATTACACTAAGAACCATGATGAAACTATCCGGAAGTCAACCGTACCCCTCTCCCCCGTTTGTTTAACCCAACCTAAAAACCCCTTTCCCTACATGTCTCCTCCACCCCCTTCTAACCCACCCCACTCTTCACAGTACCCCACCCCAAGTCTCTCCCCCCCTTCCTATCCCATCCTCTCTACCCTGTCTTAGTTTGTAAAAATATTCTTCAATAAAAATTATTTTAAAAAAAATAAGATTTAAAAAAGAAAATGTATGAATTGTGCACAGAATTGTGCACATAATCCTGTATTTTGTAAAAATATATATACTTTTTATCCTTGGTCCCCTTAGTAATTACACAACAATACTGAACAAAAGGGAACAATAAATGCAGTTCTCTGTTTTCAAGCATCAAGTGATCCATGCAGGTAGTGAGTGACATTTCATCAAAAAGGATGACAGTGGAGGTGTCCTCCTGATCAGTCCATGCACCATTGTGATCCTACTTGTTTTTATTGTGGAGCTGGTAGTCAATGTTATCATGTCAGGCATAAGGAACCAGTTCTATACATTATCTGTTCCATGTGAAGGCTGTGAAAAAGGAGAGGGGGTGCAGTTGAACACCATTTAGGAATCCCTGGGTCCCTGCATCTCAATCATCTTACCCTTAAAAAATTGAGGACAGTAAAAATTGTGCCTTAAAAGTTTGTCACTACAGCTATGTTTCAGCCCAAACTTCAGCAGTGTACTCCTTCCATAGGGGCATACATTAACTAACACTGTGATTGTAAACTCCTTCTCTAGAGAAACTATTATTGGTTCAGTGAAGGACAATGGTGATAGTTAGGAGATGGAAAAATGTAGTATGTGGAAAAGTTGAAATAATTTAATATCTTTAGCCTGAGGAAGAGAAGAGTGAAGATTTATCAAATGTCTCAAGTGGCTTCACAGAGAAAAATGAAGAGGAGAGGAACTTTCAATTTAATAATGGTGTGGATATCTCTTTATGTTATGAGCAGTGCATCCATGGAATTGTGTTCCTGGAAGAGTAACTCTCTTCCCACACCTCTCTCTTTTTTATTTTATTTTTTATTTTATTTTTATTTCTCTCTTGAAATCTTTAGGTTGGAAAAATGGAGCTCTGGTACCATTTGTTTTCTACAAAGATATTTTGTGGGCCCTAATTCCTCTAAACTCTTTGGACTGAATTCAGGAGGCTCCTGAAAAAATGGATCATGGGGGGCCACTGAAATCTGGATACTGAAAACAGTATGGGGTTTAGCTGAATTAGACACCCCTAGTACCTAAGTATGTGTGGTGGATTGTGTGGGAAAAGGTGATCCTGTTGGTAACCTGGGCCCAAACTATGTAGGATTGTAAAGGTCAAAACTTTACAACTTTGTACTTTGTCTGGAAACGAATTGGCAACCAGTTGAGAAATTGTAATATAGGTGTAATATGCTCACTCCTGAATATTTCTATTAGTCTGACTCTTGTGTTTTGAACTACAGTAGAGTCTCACTTCCAACATTCACTTATCCAACGTTCTGGATTATCCAATGCAGTTTGCTTCCTGCCCTGATCCACAGCTGTTTCTCTAGGCAGCAAGGATTGAACTTTTTATGGATTTAATTTCTGACAATGACGCTACTGTAAATTCATTTTATGCAATTCTATCTTTATTTGTAGTCAATTTATTAGTAGCCATTTTTTTTAGTCAATGTTTTCAATATATTGCGATGTTTATTGCTAAATTTATAAATACAGTAATTACTACAGAACGTTACCATGTGTTGGACTTCTTTTTCTGTCGATTTCTTGTAAAACATTATGTTTTTGGTGCTTAATTTGTAAAATAATAATGTAATTTGATGTTTAATAGGCTTTTCCTTAATCCCTCCTTATTATTCAACATTTTCACTTATCCAACATTCTGCTGGCCTGTTTATGTTGGATAAGTGAGACTCCACTGTATTTGAAATTTCCAAACTTGGTACAGAGGTAGCTTGCATATAACAGCTCCTTTCTTGAGGAGATGCTATCCCCAAGCACCATCATGTGGAACCTGCCTGAGAGGTACAACCAGAGTAACTGCAGCACAGTATCTCCAATTCCCAGCCTCTCCAGGCATTCCAGAAGGATACCATGGCAGATGGTATCCAAAGCTGCTGAGAGATATAGAACCACTAACAAGGACACATACACTGACAATAGTAATACTGTTAAGATGGAGATCATCCATTAAGATGACTGTAGCAGTCTCAAGTCCATATCCTGCTCTGAAGACAGTTTGAAATGGGTCAAGGAAGTGTGTGTCATCCAAGACTACTTGGAACTGGAGGGCAACTACCTTCTTAATCGTCTTGCCCCAAAAAGGAAGGGTGGAGACTTGTTTTTAATTATTAAGGTCCATGGGATCCAGGGAGGGCTTTTTCAACACTGGTCTGATTTTTACGCAAGTTGGAAAGTTCACCTCCCTGAGAACTGCATTAATAATTTGTTGTATTTGAGGTTGAATTGTACCTCCTCCCTGAACAACCAACCAAGAAGGGCAGGGATCAAGAAGGCAATATGTTTGTATATGTTTTCCAGAATCCACAAAATAAGGTAGCTGCTGGCTGGTAGCTACCATATCAGTTCAGATGTTAGTTTGAATTTTAGATTGCTAATATAGATTCAGGATCTCTGATGGCATCTCTAAAGTTCAAACTGAAGGTCCTTGGTGTATTTTGATATGGGAATGGCCAGCTACTACTGCCATTTCCCCTGTGTCTGTCTGCACTGCATAATCCATAAAACAGATCTGTGAAAATCAATAGATATGCCCACAATTGAATTTGGCTGAAATAAAGATAATGCAGCTCAACGTGTATTTGAAGCTGATGCAATTAGCAATGACTCTGTAATGGATAATAAGAACAGGGTATGTGACATGTCAAATATATTGTCAGATGAATATTCATCATATCTCAAGCATTTAACCATGACAGTAAATGGCAAGAAGATAGAGATGTATAATTCTTCACTAAGTTTCTTCACAAAGTAATTTTAGCAGTTTTCTTACTGCTATGAAAAAATATTTGAAAATCACACAGTTTTTGAAGGTAAGTCACAATTCAAGACTTATTTTCTTGAATAATCAGTATTTTCTGCAAAAGAAACAACCTTTTCACATGGAAAATAATATTTTAATGCAGAAACATTGCTTTAAGGTGCATACAATAGAGTCAAACTTAAAAGGAAAAAAATCCATCTAACTGGAATGAGAGCATGTTGAGGCTGGCAGATCTGTCCGATTAGTAGACAAACAGGCCCTATACAGGCAATACCTGAGAACATAAAAAGTCTCTCAAGGCTGCAGCCTTGTTGAAGGAGACATTTTTGCTTCCTGGTATGAATCTGGACTCTAATGCTTTTTGAATTATCAGTTTTGTTGATTCTGGATTGTACTTTTGTTTCTGATTTGGACTTCTGATTCTGCTGTTCTCAGACTACTGGCTTTGTTGACGTTGAACTGGAATTCGGGTTTGTATTTCTTCCTGAATGAACTGTAAAACTCTTCCAGCATGACCACAGCAACATAGACTCAGAACTTGGGCTTTGTCTCATGTCTCACGCTCAATGGCTTGTGTAAGGCCTCTAGCAAGTGTGTGGCTATTTCTGTTAGTATACCAAGACATTGTTTGAATGTTTTCTTTCTCCCTCCTTCCTTTCCCCCCCTTTTTTCTATTCTTTCTTAGTATAGTGGTAGGTGTGGTAAGTTAAGCTTGTGTTTGTTTTGTAGGTCTCTCTCTCACACACACTTCTGCTGCTGCCCATTAGCTATTTGGCACATATAGTTTGGCTCTTCAGCGAAAGGCTGTCTGGTGTGGGAGACCTTACCAGCAGCAGTTATACCAGCAGCATAGTCTTGTCTGACAGGACTGTACAATCCCACCTTCATGGGAAGGTAGTGCCAAGGAGATAAATATTTATCACTCACATTATAAAATGGCATGATGGCTAGCATATGTGAATGAAGAGAAAACTAAGGACACATCTACACTTATCACTGAAATCACTGAAACCAGTATTGAAAAAAGCGGTTTCTCTGTGCAGATTATTATATAGGAAATCCTGGAACCAGTTTGAGGCCTGCATGATAATTACATAAACCACAAAAAGCATCGATGTGAATGGGGGCTTTCTTTTCACGTACTTTCACAGATGATTGTTGTCTTAACATTTAAAGCTAGCTTTGAACTGTCATTGCTTAATATTTTCATATATATGTTGTATTTTATATTTGTAGCACCTTGAGTGCTTTTGTGAGCTGCCTCGATTCCCTTCAGGGAGACAGTGGTGAAATAGAAATAAAGTGAAATAAAGTGAACATTCTGAATCATGCCACAGAAAAAAAAATCTAAAGTATTTATACTAAAATTGGACTTTTGCAAAGCAGTCGATTCATTAGACCATAAATATTTGAACAGACTCTGTGAGGAAAGCAATATGGGGAGGAAAGTATGTAAGGTAATAAAAGAACTTTATACTGAAAACAAAGCTACTATCTTAGTTAACGGGGAACAAACTAGACAAATAAACATTAACAGGGGAACTAAACAAGGATGTCCCCTATCCCCAGCCCTATTCTCATTGGCCATTGAACCCTTAGCAAATTCAGTAAGGAACAACCCAGCTATTAAAGGTTATAAGGTGGGCAAGGAAGTCATCAAGATTAATCTATACGCTGACGATGTTATGATAATTTTAGGGGAGGTGGAGGAGTCACTACAATCAATAGTCAGAACAGTTAAGGATTTTGGTAAAACTTCGGGCCTCACAATTAATTTAGGGAAATCAGAGATTCTACATAAAAATCTAACATGGGAAGAACTTAAGAAGGTTCAAAACATCATGGGAATAAAACTGGGGAATAAGAAGATGAAATACCTGGGAGTAGATATACCAAAAAATATTAATAATATTATACCAATGAACTACAATCATTTATGGAAAAATATGAGCAAACAAATCATTTCATGGGGAAAGAAATTTCGAGATATCTCCTCAAGGCTAAAAATTTACAAGATGAAGATCTTGCCCAAGTTTTTATTCTTGTTCCAAACCCTCCCGGTGAATATCCCTATCAATTTGTTGAAGAAATGGGATAACTCTTTCAAAAAATGGGTAGTGGGAGGAAACAAAAACAGAATTGCTAACTTCTTATATTATAGTAAACAAGAATTGGGTGGATGGGGGGCTCCCTCATTGGGATTATACTATGAGGCAAGTCAACTAGTGAGATTATTAGAATTCGAATTGGAAGGGTCAAAAAAATGGGTGCAAATAGAAAAGGAAGCAAATAATTGGCTAAAGGGAATGTCAATAGGAGAGAGAATAGATAGAAACGACCTAAAGAACATAAAAGCAGGCCCTTGCCTAACAATGTTGTCAATCTGGAAAAAAATGGCAAACTAAATTACAAATAAATAAAATTGACCCTTTCCCATTAGAAACATTGGAAAATAAGGACAAGACATTTAGGAATATAATTAAGGCACTGAAGGAAAATGGTATTAAAAGGATTGGGGACCTTATGGACCCCAATGGAGAAATATTAAAGTGGGATAAAATAAAAGATAAATGTGGCCAAGGGAACTGGATAGCATGATTAGGTTTGTCCAGCAAAGCCCAGGCCATGAAAAGAAGAGAAACAGGTGAAACCCCCCTGGATAGAATAATTAGAAGGAAATTAGAAACAGATAAAGGAATGATTGGGCTATGGTATGATGTACTAATTACCTTAACTTATAATATGAAAGAAACGCTTACAGAGATCTGGAAACAGGAAAAAAACTTTACTGAGAAACTAATTGGGTCATGGATCAATAATATTCATAAAATTAATCATATAAGGATCAAAGAAACACAAAGGAAAATAATCACAAAATGGTATAGAACCCCCTCTACAATTGGCTCATATAACGGGAAGTACCTCGAACAAATGTTGGCATAAATGTGGGGGAATAGGTTCATTCTCCCACATGTGGTGGGACTGTAGAAAAATTCAAATCTTTTATAGCAAAATAAGAAAAGAAATGGAAGAAATAATAGGGAAAGAATTAATATGGGACAAAGCCAGATTTATGTCCCTCACAATAAAGGTAAGGGAAGATAACAATAATTGGACCGAGATTCTAAAATATATGACAGCCGCAATACAAGCCACAATAGCCCGAGGATGGAGGGATGAGACAAAATGGAACGTAGAAATTTGGTGGTCTTATATATCAGAATATATAATCAATGATTTCATTAATCAAAGGAAAAGAAAATATACAAATTGTCTAAAAGAACCTGACTGGTTCAGGAAATGGTCAGTCCTAATTAACAAAATAGATGGAGACGAAAGATACACCACCTTGAACCAGGCATTCCACACAGTTAAAATGATACAATGATAATATATTGAATTGCTGTTCCAGGGGGGAGGGGGAACGGGGGAGGGGAGGGGGGTGGGTGTTACATTCCAAAGGATCGTTTAAAATGTCATTTAAGCATTACTTACTTTTGGTATTATGTATATTGAAATAAGACATGCATCGCTAAACTTTTGTTAATTGTTGGAATGTAATAAAAAAAATTAAAAAGGTGTTGTCGTTGTTGTTATTGTTATTGTTATTATTATTATTACTATTACTATTACTATTATTGTTGTTGAATAAGTTCCTTTTTCTGCTGCTCTGGAGACTAGGACATGGAACAATGGCTTAAAACTACAGGAGATTCCACCTGAACATTAGGAAGAACTTTCTAACTGTGCGAGCTGTTCAGCAGTGAAACTCTCTGCCCTGAAGTATGGTGGAGGCTCCTTCTTTGGAGGCTTTTAAGCAGAGGCTGGATGGCCATCTGGCAGGGTTCTTTGAATGCGATTTTCCTGCTTCTTGGCAGGGGATTGGACTGGTTGGTCCACAAGGTCTCTTCCAACTCTATGATTCTATGGGTGACAAGCCCCAGAATTCCTTAGTTAGTACGATCACTGTTTAATGCCAGTTTGCAGTAAAAGAATGTTAATTACTAAGATGTTAAAGGTGACTATCCTTGTCAACTGATCCCAAACATTAGTACATCTTCACTTAATGTATAGGACCTCACTGTTTACCTTCCTTAACTATAGTTGTGCCAACTCAGGGTAAAGGACCCTGATGTCCAAAACATCCGGAGGACACAGGCTAATGAAAGCAGCATTCACTTCATCCACGATGACCTAAAACTACAAAAACCTGGGTTTATAATGCCCAGAATGAACAGCTAAGCTGTGAGTGACATCAAGAGTGTTAGTCTTCCAGTTATTTTCGTGTTATATATGGGAATGTTTTCTTCCTGATAGGCAAAACACATGGGTTTTGGTGTATTTTTGAGTGTCTTCAGAAAAAAATATCATTCAAATTTATTTTGCATAAAATACTGTTGTTGTCCTCCACCTCACCCCAAAAGTATTTTGGTGTGTGTGTGTGTGGGGGGGGGGGGGATGAACTATGAAAAATGTCATGGTGATTAACAGCATTTTCAGTAATGTTTTGAAACACCCTTTCTCCCTGAAGGATGAAAAAATAGTAAATATTTTTTACATCTTGTCAGTCTTAAACTTTTCCACTTAGGGCCCCTTCTGGCCTGAGAAATATTTTCATGACCCCAAGTATATAGGTATATAAAATAGATATAAAATCAAACATTTATTGATAACAAATCAGCATTTGCAAGGTTTGCTAAACAGACTAATTTTTGTTTTTGTGGAGTACAGTTGAAGCATCTTCTGCAGCGTCCGAAGTAAATATTGTGCAACCACTTTGTGTCAATGTCTAAAATAGTCACTAGGTGACATTTAGAAAATGTATTATGATCCCACCATTGAGCTTCAGAAGCACTGGTCTAAACAACTATCAATATCACCAATAGCATCAGAAGATTACTGATACTTCATTGCATTATCTTTG
Organism: Anolis carolinensis; assembly: GCF_035594765.1. NCBI lineage: Eukaryota > Metazoa > Chordata > Lepidosauria > Squamata > Anolidae > Anolis > Anolis carolinensis. Next base: position 21,893,498 of record NC_085844.1, read on the forward strand.
GCTGATCCCATCCTATACTCGTACTTTTCGCTTCTCAAAAACTAATCTGATAAATGGAATTTCTGCCTTTCCTATTTGGACTTTCTCTCAGTATCTGACAATTGAAGTAAAACCCCTGCTTATGGCAGACTCTTTGCATTAATTAATCAGGAAGAAAATATTTAATCTCAAGCATTTGCTTGAAGCATCAGTGCTGAAGATCTACATAGAGCTTAAGTCAGACTGTGTGAAAAAAAGGGGTAACCAATTTTTAGGTTCTTGTTTATGTATTTAGATCACTCCTTGCTCCTTCATGATGCTGCTCTCTCTCTTTTTATTTACCTGTATGTGTTTGGTCTAGTTCTCCGTTAGCTATGCAGTAACTGCAAGACACTGTTATGCTGTATTAATGATTTACCAAAACAATGCAAAATATGGAGCAAGATAAATGAATATTATCTACCCTATATAAAGTTTTTATGGTTTATATTGACAAATTTGCTTTTACAACAACAGCAACAATAATGACAACAGTAAGAAGAAAAAACGTTTCTCTTTCAATATCAGAAAACCTTAAAAATATATACTACCTACAGAAATATTTATTTTACTTATATATGTCATGATAAATAGGCTATTGACTTCTCCGAAAGCAAAGGCCACACAAATAGTTCTCATCTGTACATTCTTTGTAGTTCTTGTTGAACTTTATGAAGTTTTGGTTGATATACAGAGGCCTCCTGAGCTTTCTAATGTCCTCAGGGGTTCATTCAAAAAGCACGTAACCGTTCCAAATAGGTCTAGATAATTTTCTCCTCTCTTCACTGCTCCTTCTTTGTCTAAATTGACCAGCTGAGCAAAAGTAGCCTGAAATGATTAGGAGCAAATTAAGGGCTCAGCATTTTTGACACACCTTGGAACTACTGAGCACAGAATTATTGATTTTCTCCTAACAACCTCACACGGTACTACAGGTTAGGTTACCACTTACGTGTATGCAGAAAACAAAAAAGAGGAATAGAATTTACCATGAGGATTTAGACTACTGATAAAGGATACCAAGAAATAAAGAGACTCCAAAGGCCATCCATAGGCTTCCTACGAATTTAATAATCTCAGTAACTTCAAAGAGCAGATGAAAGTGATTTAATAGTAATTGTGTATTATGATTATTATGTTTGTTTATATCCCACTTTTTCTCTCCATATGGAGACTCAAAGCAGCTCACAACTAAAAGCACTGAAATACAACTTAAAATATAGTATTTAAACAGTACATCATTAAAACATCATTAAAAGCATATAAAATCACAGCAGCCCTTGACATTCTTAAAAACCTTCTTCTTTAAAAGCCTTCCAGAATAAAAGGTTTTAGCTGTCGCCAGAAGGACAGCAGGGAGGGGGCCGTTTTGGCTTCCCTGGGCAAGGAGTTCCAGAGTTGAGGGGCAGCAACCAAGAAGGCCTGCTCTCTCGTTCCCATCAATTGGGCTTGAGATGGAGGTGGGACCGAGAGAAGGGCCTCTCCTGAAGATCTCAAGGCCTGGGCAGGTTTGTACAAGGGGATGCGGTTGGTCAAATAGCCTGCTGAACCACCTCAACATTGTTTTCTTTTTTGCTACCATGGATAGAAATATACTATTTTCCAAGGGGAATTGGGTGAGAAAAACAAAATTAAAACCAATAAAATTATCATGGAATGATTATGGACTTTCAGCATTTAATTTATCACACACTTGAGGGGGGTACTGTCTTATCTTTCATTTTACAATAATCTCTTTGGTAGTCTGCATGCTCCCTTGTTTCTCTCACTTAAAGCCCAGGGATGTGTTTTGATGACTTCTGCCATTTTTTCTAGATCAGAAAGCAGGAACTGTTATGGATACTTCAGATCGATGTGTCATTTAAAAGTGTGGGGTGTAATATTCTTAGTCATCTTATTAATGATTAGGTGTGCTTGGAAACATCCCTACTCACTGAAAGAAATACCTGAAATGCCTTGAAAGGAAAACAGAAATAAATTGCAGGGGAACACTACTTTCAGAAAATCATAGTATCATAGATTTGGAAGAGATCACAAGGACCATCCAATCCAATCCCTGCCATGCAGAAACATGCAATCAAAGTACTCCCAACAGATGGCCATTTAGCCTCTGTTTAAAAACCTCCACACTCTTGAGGCAGCAACTTATTCCACTGCTGAACAGCTCTTACCATCAGGAAGTTCTTCCTAATGTTTAAGTGGAATATCTTTTTCTGTAGTTTGAATCTATTGCTCCATGTCCTAGGATAGGCTTTGGAACTGCAATATTGAATAGACAGTTTTGATAGAAAAATATAAAATATTGAAGTGAATCAAACATAACTGTTGGAGGCATAACAACAAGAAATCTGGATAGTGTTGTCAAAAATATGGGTTATCTGTACATATTAACATGGCTTGAATGCTTGGAAATGTGGGTAATGATTACAAGTGAATGCTTGCAAATGTGGATAACGATTACAAATTCAAATATTGGAATAATTGGAATACTGGCTCCATCTTGTCATGAGGCTTCAAGTCAACTCCAGCTATCATTGGGATTTACTGGCAAGATTTATCCAACTTGAGTCTGCTATTATCTTGACCAAGATCATCCAATGAATATCCAGTGAGAATTCAGTCCCTGGCCTTCCAAAGTCCTAGTTCAGCATTCAAATTTAATACCACACTAATGCCTTATCAAAATTATTATTATTTTATTTATTTATACTTGGCTTTATCTCCTCAAAGGGGACTCAAAGTGGTCTGTTCATGACAGTTCTACACAGGCGAGTAATGCAGCTCTGACCCAATATGAAACATCCTGGTTCGAGGCTACACAGGGATGCTGTCAATTGCCTCCATGGCAGAGCAGAGACCACATTGCCCAGTTGTGCCAAAACCAGTTAAACTCAGCTGGTAATGGGGTCAGTTTCCACCTCCCCAGCACCCCAATTTCCCCCAATCCTGTCTCTACCCTACCAACACATGATTTGGACCTTCCTCTGTGTTTTTTTTTAAAAAAAATCTGGAGTACAGCCACTTTAAGCGGCCTACCCCTAGTTAGCTTACACTGGCCAGCATGCACTGTGTGGACACTGGAAACACTTAGGTTGTTGAGAAAATCACACTGCATTAAATGGCAGTAAACTCTTGGAGTTTACATAAAATTGTAAACTGTAGTAATTGAATTAGTCACAATGCTTTTAGAGAGAGCAATTGTTGTGGAAATTGGTAGACTCATTCAACAAAGTTAATACTTTTAATACTATATAAAAAAGGATTTCATAGCATGTCTCACTTGATTCATAAGAAAAAAGGAGTGAGTATTGATAAAATCATGCTAAATGTAGAAAAGTGGTAAGTTTGATAAGACAGAATGTTTTGCAAATTACAAGGTTCTATAGGATATAGACATGGCAGTTAAACCAGTTTGAAATATATTGGTCTACTTCGTCTTCAGAAAGGAAAGTGTCGTATGAACTGTTTCTTTTCATGACAAATGCATGTTTCACAGCTTCCCAATGACACTGCCATTCTGATTGATTCTGATGGATTAAGTGTCTAGGTTGTATTTCCATCATCTCCTAAAGACTTTGCAAAATGCACTATTTTGAATGCACTTTGTAACCTACTGGTGTTTGAGCTACAATTTTATTTAAGGTTAAATTTTTAGGGTACAATATTTTTCCCTGAACCTCATAATTCAAGGTGACTTGTTCTAGTTTCAAAAGCTATAATAGGCTCCCTGAATGTTCTTTCCTGTAAGAGTGCTGATTACATTCCAAACAGACCATGTTATTAGCTGAAGCAAATTTATGTCTATGGTAAAAGGGCAGCTTCTTGGAGCCTATAATCTGAAAGACCTTTTCATGATGGATTGTTCCTTAGCAGTATTTAGCAAAAATGTCACATCCTAAATACGAGACAATAATATATAATGGAATGGCAATTTGGAATTAGATGTACATCTGATGAACTTAGGGGTGTAAGTTATGAACTTAGAGCTACAAATGGCTTATAATGCCTAGTTGCACCAGATTGTCAGTGTTTCATTCATACATTCCTTTGTCCACCTCTTTATGTGTAATTATTTTGCCTTATTGTTTGAAACGTATTCTAAATTAGTGCTGCATTTTGTAACATATGTGAGAAACATACAAAATGATGGGACAGTTCGATGTGTGCCTACTTAGATGGAAATAGCACTAAATTTAATATGCTCTTTTCCTGGGTAGATTTCTAAAAAATCTAAGCACAATAGTACAGTCGTATACATAAAACTTGTAGGGGTTCTAAAAAAGTAAATATAGAATAGTAACTCTGATCACATAGTTTCCATCAGATTTTGCTGACAAAATATATTGTTTCCAAGACCGGAGCGGCATAGAGTGTTATCTGATAGATTTTAGGGCTTCACCAACATCACAAATGATTATTTGACTTTATGATTGTTTGACATCTCACAAGCTCTTCTTTAGAGATTATAATCTTTGTATATGTGCCAGCTCCTTAAAAAAGACAGCCACACATATCTCTACAGATATGAAGAAAACCACATATTGTCTATTGGTTATCCTTTTGTACCATCTACCACTTGTTCCATTCCCTTCTGTTTGTTTTCCAACAAAATGTAAAACCAGTAGATAAGATTTTGGGTTCATATTATTGGGTATAATCAAATAATATGCTGGAATCTATTCCTACAAGGAAATAGTTGAATGTTCAAGATATTTGCATTTAGAATATGAATAGCAAGGCTGTCTGGGTCAACTCATCAACAGTCTGAATCTACCAATTTTGATATATTTAAAGCAGAGAGTTGTCCTAGATTTCTCAGATGGTTGAAACTCAGTGCTATTACCATTCCTGCTTTATCTCACTGTGCAGAATTGAGTGGCTTTGTATAATAACTTTGGCATTGCATGAAATTTTAATATACAAGCTTGGAAGTCCAAAATACAATTAAATACTTCTGTATTGCTCTGGAACACCAGATCATCTATCTCTCTGTGCTTTATCTGACAGCAACTCAATGAAATACTGCACTGTTTATGCTTTCTTTGTCTTTTAATGTCACTGTGTCAGATGTTTCTGCTTTCCATTGTAACAATTTAAATGTACCTGCCAACTTCCCAGGCTGCTCTGTGCATGTGATAAAATAGCTGTAACTCAGTGATTCTCCTTTGGCTTTAAAACCTTTCATGGATGACACTGCCTATTATCAGACTGATATGGCGATGTCAGTGTTAGGTGAGAAAACATGGCTAGCCACAGCTGTTAATAATAATAACAATAATAATAAGTCTCCGGTGGCCTAGGGGATAAAAGCCTTGTGACTTGAAGGTTGGGTTGCTGACCTGAAAGCTGCCACGTTTGAATCCCACCCGGGGAGAGTGTGGATGAGCTCCCTCTATCAGCTCCAGCTCCATGCGGGGACATGAGAGAAGCCTCCCATAAGGATGGTAAAACATCAAAACATCAAAACATCCGGGCGTTCCCTGGGCAACATCCTTGCAGATGGCCAATTCTCTCACTCCAGAAGCAACTCCGGAGACACGAATAATAATAATAATAATAATAATAATAATAATAATAATGTTTTTTATTTCCTGTTTTTCCTTGTGGTTCGAGGCAAGTTACAGCATAATTAAAACCCATAACATTGTAAAATTCTATAAATACAATATTAAAATGTACTTCTATAAATATATATATTAAAATGTATTTCTATAAAATACATATTAAAATATGCAGAACAGAGATTAAACACAAGGCACAAGTTTAAAATTCATACTTAAAACTGGCTGGGTAGGTCTGCCAGAAGAGATAGGTCTTTAGTTGGTTTTTAAATTCTGACAGCTAATCTACCTGTTGAAGCTCTTCTGGCAGGTTATTCCACAGTCTGGGGCAGCTGATGAAGAGGTCCTCTGGGTGATAGTTTCCAGTCTGGTTCTGGCTGGTTGGAGGAGCCACCCCCAGAGGACCTCAGTGTTCAGGCCGGATTGTATGAGAGAAGGATATCCTGTAGGTAACCTGGACTAAAGTCAAAGGGCTTTAAAGGTCAAAACCAACACCTTGTACTTTGCTCAAAAACTAATAGGCAGTCAGTGGAGTGACTTTATGATAGGTGTAATATGCTCACTCTTAGATGTTGCTATAAGCAATCTGACTGCCATATTTGAATCAGCTGGTCTTTCCAAATTTGGTACAAAGATAGCCCCATGTAAAGTGCATTGCAGAACTCCAACCTTGAGGTTACCAGTGTGTAGACTACCATCTTAAGGTCCTCCAAATCTAGGAAGGGGCGCAGCTGCTGTATTAGCCACAACTGGTAGTAAGCACTCCTGACCATCGCATCTACCTGGGCTGACATTTGGAGAGAGACACTATCCTTAGCTGAGGTTGTTTTTGAAAGCATGGAGAAATATATTTGGGTGTCATCAGCATACTGATAACACCCCGCACCATGCCTACAAATGATCTCTCCCAGCGGTTTCATGTAAATATTAAAAAGCATTGGAGATAGAATGGCACATTCTGGGACACCACAGAACAGCTCCTTTTTTGAGGAGTGGCTATCCCCAAGCACCACCATCTGGAACCTGCCTGTGAGGTATGACCATAACCACTGCAACACAGTGCCTCTGATTCCCAGTTATGACAGTTAGGTTGGGTTACTGTTACATGCTTTACAAGTCAATGTAACTAAATAATATTTGGAGACTTCAGTTGATTGAAATTACTATTGTTCAGTTACTCCCCGATGTTAGTTGAATGGCATATATGACTTTGATAGCGCTTCCTTTGAATCCGTTGCCAATTAGTTCTGAAGCTCAATTCAAAGAGTTGATTTTTTTTACCGTTAAAACCCTAAATGGTAATAGGCTGATATCATGACACAACAAAAATATTTAAAGCACAGTAATCTATCAAGCAATAATAAAAGGAAAATCAAGAAAGCCAGAAATTCATCTGTTCTCAGGTACCCTGATTCTTGAGGACCGCCATCCTTCCTCCCAAGTCTTTATATTTATATTGCAAAATTTTATGACTTATTTATTTATTTATTTATTTTTCAAACTTATATGCCGCCACTCCCCTAGGGCTCGGAGCGGCTTACAAGAACTGGCTAAAATCAACAATTTAAAAACATCTTAAAAACATCTTTAAAAAACACCTTAAAAATATATTTAAAAACATCCTAAAAGCACCTTTTAAAACATCAACAACAGAACTCAAAAGCCTGTCGAAACAGGTCTGTCTTACATGCCCTATGGAAGGCCAACAAGTCCCGCAAGGCACGAACTTCAGGTGGCAAGGTGTTCCAAAGAGATGGCGCCACTACTGAAAAGGCTCTGCGTCTGGTTGTTGTTAGACGCAAGGTCTTAAAACTGGGGACTTCCAACAGGTCTTGGTCCTCAGAACGGAGGGATCTCTGGGGTTTGTAGGGAGTGAGGCGGTCCCTCAGGTACATCGGCCCTAGACCATGTAAGGCCTTGAAGGTAAGCACCATCACTTTGAAAGTGATCCGGTGCTCAATTGGTAACCAGTGCACCTGCTGTAAGATTGGTGTTATGTGGCATCTTATCGGGACTCCCGCAAGGAGCCGGGCAGCTGCATTTTGCACCAATTTGAGCTTCCGGATCACCGACACAGGAAGGCCAGTGTAGAGGGCGTTACAGTAATCCAGTCTCGAGATGACTGTGGCCTGGATCACCGTAGCCAGGTTGTCCGTAGACAGATAGGGGGCTAGCCGTCTAGCCTGCCGAAGATGAAAAAAGGCAGTTTTGGTAACAGCGGAGACCTGGGCCTCCATCGTCAATGAAGGGTCCAAGAGGACTCCCAGACTCTTTACCAGTAAAGACGGGCGTAGCACTTCGCCATCCAGGGTTGGCAACTGGATATCCCCACTGCCCGGTCGGCCCAGCCATAGGATCTCCGTCTTTGCTGGATTCACCTTCAACCTACTGGAACGCAACCATCCAATAATGGCCTCGAGGCACTGATGAAAACTGTCAGGTACAGACTCCGGTCGGCCCTCCATCTTTAACACAAGCTGAGTGTCGTCAGCGTATTGATAACACTCGAGCCTTGAGGGAGGTTGTTGAATGAAGATGCATAGTTGAAATGCTCTGTCTCTTTTGGCAAGCTCAAGAATTCATCAAGAATTCATATTTTAATATAAAGGCTCACAACTATTAATCAGGTAGCCATATCACTGTCTTAGGCCATTTAAGTATCCTGAAGTATTTTGACATTGATTTTCATTGAGTGTTAATTACATTCTAATATGCTTGGATCCTTGTTATTATGGCAGAATCAAGCTCAAATCCTGTGTGATATTGTAGCTCTGCCACTTACAGATAGTCTCCAGGTTATGTACAAGTTAGGTTCTGTAGGTTTGTTCTTAAGTTGAATTTGTATGTAAGTTGGAACAGGTACATTCTTAATGAGTAACACCAGTGAGATATATATGTGTGTGTGTGTTGGATAGCATAGGGGAGGGTTAACACTTCTGTGGTGTTTGTTTTGCTGTCTGTGTCTCTGTTCAGAAGATTTCCCCTCACTTTCTGTCCCTGTGATGATTAAATTAAAAAAAAAATAGCTTGTGGAAACAAGGATTTATGATAAAGCTTCAGTTGAGACCCCTTTCCCCAATGATAACTCTCAGTTGTAAATTTCCCTTCCGAGTGGTAGATTTCTTTCACTTCCCATTGTCTCACCCCGTTCTTAACTATGAGTCATTTGCAGGTCGGATATTTGTAACTCAGGCACTTCCTGTACTGCATTCCATAGGACTGTTATTTGACAGTCTTTTCAAAAAATAGAATATCCTTTTGAATGCCATTCTCAGTTCATTGGAGCAGAGTGGAATAACATTGTTGTACATAGATGAAAAGAAATGAAATTTTAGAAGTCTGAAGAATTCATATGGATGGAAATAATATTCAAAAATAATTTGGAATAGTTGAGAAACATTATTATTTCAGGATTGTGAAAACCTGTCAAGAAAAATCTTAGATGGACAAGAATATTAGCAGTTCAGGATTGATTATGTGCAAAATTTACATATCACTGTTTTGTGCAGAACACAGTTTTCATACAGGAAATAGCATGCTGTGCAGAAAAGGCTGGAACTGGGGACTTGCTTTGCTTGAAATTCACATGCATTTGAAAATAACACTTTCTGTGTAGGAAATGCTGTTTTCTACAAAAAAAAACATATGAAAATTTTGGACATATTAAGTAGCAAATAGTTTTTGAAAACTTTGCGGCTTTTGAAGACATTCTCACAGTGATGAGAAAATTACTAAAAAGTACTTGTTACTTACAGTATTTTGAAAAGAATGAATCCTTTCATCAGTACAGCTTATGAAACTAAATGTAACTGTGAGGTTTGTCTTGTTCTTATCCCTTATGATGACAGATAATATCTCAAGTCCCCCCTTTCAAATATCATTTAGAGCTTTAGAGCTTTTTTCATGTTAGATTAACACAATCAATTTCCACACATTTGAGGACATTTGTAGTTTTCCAGTCCTCTGACACTCTTTCCTCTGCTTACTGTAATGTTCGATTGGCAGAAATGATGCCATTGGCAGTTTGCCTATGGATGCACTTCATAAATTCACAGACTTCTTGGCAGAGCTTCCTGTTGTTCTAATGGCCTCTAGCAATTGCACATGATGGCAGCAAGAATGTGCCACCTTTTCCTTCCATATGGTCCTTTAAGCATGAGGTTGGCGTGGTCTGTTTCTTGTTGTTCTATGTTGTGCTGCATGCAGGTTTTAATGAATAAAGAGCTTTTAGATTTGTTGGGGAATATGAGCTGTTAGGCTCAAAAATAACCCTCTGTTAGGGTAATTCCACCAAAATATAGCAGAGTACCAGGAGTAACTTCATAACCAGCAGAAATTTGCCTGTGGTGAGAAAGGATAGCCTTCTAATCTTTAGGATGGCTCAGGATTGCAGAGTCAGAACTTTGAGTTCAAAAGTATTTATTTCATTAAAAGGAAATACATTCTTGAAATCTGAAATCCAAAATACTTCTGCTCCCTAGCATTTTAGGTAAGGAAAAGTCAACCTGTAGTAATGATATCAATATAAGAATCATAGATACTTTTCTATTTGATTTGTGCTGTGGCCTAGAAAATTAGTTGTATATGAAACAGAAATTTAGGAACAAGCCTTGTTGTTACATTTATGCCATATAAATGGGATCCTTTTATTTGTTTTTCAACAAAATCCATACCCAATAGATAAGATTTGGGTTAATAATAATAATAATAATAATAATAATAATAATAATAATAATGCTTCATTTATAGCCCACCCTATCTCCCTGGAGGAACGCAGGGCATCTTACGACAAATAAAGCACATTGGCAAATATTCAATGCCGAGGATAACATATAACAAATCAATAACGAGCTCAATAAAAATTATAAAAAACAACTCTAATAAACAATACATGATATAATCCACACAATTACAACATATTAAATCCTTTAAAACTCTTAAAATTTGACTAAAGATTATTAGAGTGAAGATGGTAAACAGCAGATGAATGAAGGTAGAGTTCAAGAGCTAGGTGAGGGTGCATATAAGGTGTCATTAGTCCTCCTCTTCTCCATAGGCTATAGTGCATAAATGTGTGTTTAAAAGCTTTTTAAAAGAAGAGAGAGGGGACCATTTTAATTCTTTAGGAGGGGAGTTCTAGAGCTGGGGGCAATCATGGAGAAGGCCTTCTCTCTCATCCCCACCAGCCGCGCTTGAGATGGTGGTGGGACTGGGAGGAGAGCCTCCTCTGCAGACCACAGCGCTTGTGCTGGTTTGTATATGGAGATACAGTTTTTCAAGTAGTTTGGGCCCAAACCATTTAGGGCTTTATAGGTAATGACCAGCACTTTGTATTTAGCCTGGAAGCAGTTGTGAGCTCCCTGTGCAGCGCTCCAGTTAGTAATCTGGCTGCCAATCTCTTAATCAGTTGCAGCTTCCAAGCTATCTTCAAAGACAGCCCTACATAGAGAGTGTTGCAGTAGTCCAGGCGGGATGTGACTAAGGCATATTTATATAAGGATATTATTGATTATATTCAAATTCTATCCTTATTCTGTCCCAATAGGGAAATCTTTGAATGTCCAAGTTATTTGCATTTACAAAATGAATAGTAAGGCTGTCTGAGTTAATTCTTCAACTATCCTAGAAAGGACAGCCTTATTCTTTTTGAGGTGGTATAGTATAGTGGTTTAAGTTGGACTAGGATGGGTGATCTGCATTCAAATTCCTACTCAGCCATAAAATCCATTGGCCTCAGAGGAGGGAACCCCCCTCTGAACACATCTCCTATCAAACGCATACCCTCTCCAACTCTTCTAACCATTAAGTAACTAACTCTTATCCGACTGCTGTCTTTAGTCTGTCTTCCCAACTTTCATACACCAGACTCATTCAAAATTAATTCCTAACATTTATCTTCCTGCCTCCCAACAGATCTGTATGTTAATTTCCTACTAAAGGAAAAATCTATTACATTACATTGTCTTTCAAGAAGTTGCCATCTCTTACATTCACTAGTGCCAGAAATGGAATCAGTATTGATGTTATATCCATGCTCTTTTTTTCTGGTTATGTTTTGCCTATGAGGAGTAATGTAAAGGTAAAGGTTTCCCCTGACGTTAAGTCCAGTCATGTCTGACGCTGGGGATTGGTGCTGATCTCCATTTCTAAGCCGAAGAGCCGGCATTGTCCGTAGACAGGGTCATGTGGCCGGCATGACTGCATGGAGTGCCGTTACCTTCCTGCCGGAGCGGTACCTATTGATCTACTCACATTGGCATGTTTTCGAACTGCTAGGTTGGCAGAAGCTGGAGCTAACAGCAGCCGCTCCCGCCGCTCTCGGGGTTTGAACCTGGGACCTTTCGGTCTGCAAGTTCAGCAGCTCAGTGCTTTAACACACTTTGCCACCGGAGCTCCTAATAAATATGGGGCAGTCTCTGAAAAATAGCACCGAGGAGTTTCCTCTTCTTTTTCTTAATGCATAGTACAATTTACCCCATACTCTAATATTGCTTTTTAGATTTCCAGTCAGCTGTTTCCGATAGCAGGAAATGATGTGGAATAGGGAAGATAAAATGCACAATATGGTGCTATCAAGACATCACCCATTGTACTAGAAATTACAGAGATTTCATACTTTACTGCTATTCTTGGTATTTGTAATTTAATCTTCATACTCTGTGTGGTGTATACATCTGCATATTTTACTGAGAAGGTGCACAAATCCCTTGCAGTTTTGCATTGCCTTCTTCCGAATTGTATTAACCCCAAAACGGTTAAGTACTCATTTTTTGTTAAAAGGAGAAATGGAAAATCAAAAGCATTCTGATCAATTAAATTCACAGTTGACAGATGGAGTGTTATATAATGAAAGCTCAACTCTCATAATGAGGCAGAGGTTTTATGTTTTAGCCCCCCCCCCCTTTAACCTTTGTTTTAGAAAGAATATAAATGATTGTACCAGGGGCTGACAAGTAATTACTTGTTTAGTTCAAAGCTACTACTCAATTATAAACTGTTCAGCTCTGACCTATGATCATTATTTTAAAAGAATGCATTAATTGATTCAATGACTTTACATTTTGACAGGAAAAAATTATAATTTCACAAAAATAAATTAGTTCATAAATCATATCCTGATGGTTAAACCTGAGGCCCATACTTCAGTAAATATCTGGGACATCTTTTTTTTTACTTTAGAATCAATGGAATTGAAATCCATCCAAACATCATGTTGATTAGAATAAGGTTTAGATTAATCTGATATTGCTGATCCTTCAGACAAGAGGCAGGTTTAGTAAGCCCTGTAGGTGTTGCTGGACTCCAGCTCTCATTATCTCTGACCATTGCCAAGTTGGGTGGGTTCAGTAGACTTTGTAAGTCTAATGACTACATAGAACTGCAAAACTGAGGGTCCTAAAACGCTTTTAGAAAACTATGCTGGTTTTTATAGAAATTTGGCGTTTTAAATCCAAAAAAGACTTCAAGTTTATAGCATTACCTTTTTCACAACTTGCATTATTATTTTATACTATATGACTTTCTTTGGTGAGTAAAAACTAAACAGGAGAGTGTTAATGTCTTCTCATAGACTTTCAAAATGCTGTAATTTGCTGATATGAAGCACAAACATCTAAGAAATTGCATTAGACCATCAGCATCAACACTTTATCAAAACTGGGATTGACAAAATATAGAATGTGTGAAATAATTGTGGTGATATGATACTTATATTTTTTAAAAAAAATCAGTGCCAAGAAATGCACTAAATATAGCTGCAATGTTGTTTCCTATGCAAAAGTACTAGAATGAACATAAAAGATAACAATATTGTTCTAACAAGGTTTCTAAGATAGACACATATCTTCTACAGTAACGAAAGTTGTCCCATAACACTGGGCAACATACATTTTGCTACCTCAAATGTTAGCCTTGTTTCCAGGTATATTTGACCTGCTAATTTTAACAATGGCACCAGTTTTCCTCCTAATTCAGAAGTAGAATCATATAGAAAAATGCTTTCAAACTCTTAGCTGCCAAAAGCTACATCCCCCTGTGGCCTGGCCAGGCACCTGAAAGCAGTGGGGAGGAGAAGGGCGAGCGGGCCCACACCCAAGGCATCCACCCAGCCAGGCCAAGCCCTGAGTGCTGCAAGAAGAGGAAAGTGAGTGAACACCAAACCTCGGTGCCACACAGGTTCCACCCCTTGGCGAGAGCCAGGGGAGCCGAAAAAACACACAGGCCCCCAAAATGGGCACCGCTTTGTCCCACTCCTTCAAGGCTGCAAACAGCCAAAAAGCCAGGTACAAAATAGGGGGACATGGGTAGGGCGGAGTGGGGGAAGGCCCATCAAACCCTCCAACCTGCCCTGCGTGGGAAACAACCTCCCCCCTTCCAGCTGCAGGGAACTAGGAGCAGGCCCAGGCCAAAGCCTAGCCTTGCCCACTGGCCCTGCTGAACCGACCTTCAGATGTCTTCTCTAGCTGAAGATCAAGCAAGGAATGAATGTGAGGGGGCTGGCTGATTCCTAGATCAGCCACACCCTCTCAAACTTTGTCTGGATGTCTCTTTTTGTGGGAGGAGGCAAATCGCTCTCCTCCCCCATCTAAGAAACTACAGCTAATGTGGTCTGTCCACTGCAATTTTCCGAATCAGCATCCCAAATAATCCCAGGAGCAGGCCTTAAAACCAAGGCACCAATAGTTTTTTGGGGGAACTTCCACCACACACTAAAGCAGAGAGTTCCACTGTTGAATGGCTCAAACAGTCATGAAGTTCTTCCTAATGTCCAGGTGGAATCTCCTTTCCTGTAATTTGAACCCACGGTTGGCTTATGTTTAACTTGTTGTCCACAAAGGCTCCAATATCTTTTTCAGATGTACTATTGTTGAGCCAAGAGTCACCCATCCTGTGTCTATGCATTTCATTTTTTCTGTCTAAGTGAAGTATCCTACACTTCTTGTTGAAATTCCTTTTGTCAGTTTTGGCCCAGCCCTCTAATCTGTTGAGGTAATTTTGAATTCAGATCCTGTTTTCTGAAGTATTAGCTATCCCTTCCGATTTGGGAAGGATAGCTAATAACATAGAACAAGCAAAAGAGCCAAGATTATATCTACTGCTCCTTCATTAATAACAGCATCCTGGTCAGAGCAGCCTGAGCAACTTTGTCTTCAAGGGGTCTTGCAGAACTTGCTCAATCAGCTGTCAAATTAACTGCATTCTATTCTTGGGTCACAATAATAATATTTCTGACTATTCTTTAGACCCCTGGTCCTAAAAAGTGTTTCCCATTATTCCCAATGATACCAACTGCAATATATTAATCTGATTGTACAAAGTGACAAAGGCTTCATAGAGATCCAACAGGATCAATAAAATCAAGATAAATGGCTATGTTCACTTCGGCATGCAGCCCTGCTGCAAATCAGATTTAAATGTTTAATTAAGCAACTTAGTTTATCGATAAATTTTGTTTTTTTCTGTTTTATTTGAGGGGTGGCAACAGAGGGTTGCAGATAATTTAATCTATGATATGTTGGATGAAATGGATGACATGGAGATACAGAAATGACCATTTGGAGGGATGTTTATTCTTCAGCAGACTTACTGGGAAGCATAACTCACAATGGATTGAAAGGAAACAGAAGTTGTACATTTCACTGTCAGTGAATTTAAACAGCACAACAATGTTTAATTTTGCCTTGGTGCAGAATGTCAAGATGGACAAAGCCATTGACCTTTTAAAATGTTTACTTTATTAAGAAATTGTGCAGCCTCCTTGTTATCTCAGTCATAAGAAAAACCAAATGCCATCATCTTGTATTTGTCAGGGACTGAAACTATTGTGAAGCAAAGATTTGACAGAGATAAGAAGTGGAAAATGAATTTAAAGAAGAACAGCAGGAAATATTCTCTTGCAATAAAATTTCAACTATTCCCAACTTACAGTGAAACAGTTTTTCAATGCTCACAAAATTTAAACTTGGGAAAGTAGAAACTGTAAGTAAAGGTAAATGTCTGACTCTGGGGGTTGATGCTCATCTCCATTTCTAAGCCAAAGAGCCGGCGTTGTCCGTAGACACCTTAAAGGTCATGTGGCCGGCATGACTGCATGGAGCACCATTACCTTCCTGCCAGACCTATTGATCTACTCACATTTGTATGTTTTCGAACTGCTAGGTTGGCAGAAGCTGGAGCAACAGCAGGTGCTCACTCTGCTCCCAGGATTTGAACCTGGGACCTTCCGGTCTGCAAGTTCAGCAGCTCGGTGCTTTAACACCCTTCGCCACCGAGGTTCCTTATAGAAGCCTTTCTTATACTTGTAGAAACAGTATGTAATAGAAAATACTGAAATCAGAACACAGAAACTCAATTTTTGCATTTGAAGATCCAGGACACCTCTCAATTGAACTTCCATAATTCAGTTCCAAACTGAATTGTATTGCATGCAAAAAGTTCTAGATGCAATTTCTAACATTTCATTGCAGACAAGCCAAACTTTGATGGACAAATAATCCTATAATGGAAGGCACATTTCTATATAACTGCTTCATGAAAATAAATCAGGAGGGACAGTACTTGAAATGCAGTAAAAGTAAAACAAACTAGAGCAAATTGCAATTGCTGTTCCATTTGTACATTTAAATATAGAGGCACAGAAATTGCCCCATCCTCCATGCATAAACCCCCACACCCGCACTGAATTAATACACACACACATCACATACCATATACATATCACTGAGATACATAGCCATGATAAACTGTTACCATATATCAAAATGAATAGAAGGCATCATCAACAACACATAGATTTGTGTGTGAAAACTTTATGAACATCCACACTTTTTAATCTTTTTTTTTTTTTGGTGCTCTTTTGTGGTGAACTGTATATGCTAAGGTTCTGACTGGAGATAGCAGATATAATCAGACAGTGGAGATTTTTGAATTTTCAGTGTTTTACCAGGACTAAAATGAAGGGAAAATAATGTTAAACGCAATATTAGATATGCAAAGTAGAGCCCCTCCCCTGTTTAAAAAAATAATCACCATTGCCATCATCATTGGTATCATCGTAATGTGTACATGCAAAGCCATGGCCTTTTAAATGCTTGTTTATCAGTCAAGATTATCCCCTCCCATGAAGCTGTTGATTAGCTTTATATATTAAACAAGCTGCTTGAACATGATCTGGCTTTGAACATGTAACTGAGCCTCTCTATTACAAATCCTTTGCTGTAGAGTCTACAATTACCAGCTGCATTAGAGCTGTCAGCTTATTTACATCACTCCAGTCTAATGTCAACAATTTCTCTGGGAGCATTTCTGCTGTGACAAATCAGGACTGTTTCCCGTCATTTTGGCTTAGGAGTTTTGAAGCTACTGCTCTAATTTGATCTTGCAATTGAAAGTGCATCTTTCCTTTAGGGCTAATGAGTTTAGAGTCCAGTTTTGAAGCAGAATGCTTATTTGACATGCAATTAAATGTTTATCCCCATAACTTCAGTGCAACTTTGAGAAGAAATCTTGATAAAATGTGATGCCTACAGGACAAGGTGACCTTGTAATTAAGCAGAAAATGAAGAAAAAGAAAAATGGAAAGATGGTATCCTACTGAACCAGTTTAACAAAAAACAGTCCCCATGTAGTAGTTTCAGCAATTCCTTTCTTCAACTCTAATTTCATTCAAGTGACCACAGGATGCTACGTGCAATTTATTTTCAGTGAAGCATATTTTATAGCTGTAAAATTGACTACCCTGGAGAGTCCTATTGAACGCATGTTGGTTCAGTTGGTTAAAGTTAATATTTGCAGCAGGATGCAGTTAACACCTGACTCTGGTGATGTTCTCCTGTAGTTCAATAGTACATTGCAAACATAGCTCAAAGATACAGCCCCCTAACTTCCAACTTCACTCAAATGAAATTTCTAACACTAACTAGAGTATTTCATCAAGGACTGTCACTGAGATTGTGGCTAGAGTGAAATTGAAAGTAACCTTGAATACTAAATGAAATATGTTTTCATTAGTAAAGGTAAATTCCTCAGATTGGCTCTTCACACACTTACATCTGTCCTCTCCTTTCTCTCTCACAAACAAAAAAAGAAGTAATTTTGGATGTATGTTAGCTTTAAAACAATCTGAAAAATCTGCACTGTAAAAAGCAATAAAAATAATATTTGTGGCTATGGGGCTATTATGGGGTTTTTGTATTCAGTCCTAAGGACTGAACATAATTCCTTAAAGTTTTCTAATATTGGAAGTAGAGAAAATGCAGCCAAATATATGATATGTCATATCATTTTTTTAAAAAAACTTGAAAATATTCTTTCTATCTATATTCTTCAAAAAGAACTAAATAAACTATAATAATAACTATTCAGCATCTTGATACAAATACATGACGTGGCTCTTGAGAACAGGTGGACTATCTCAGCCTTCTATTGTTGTGAACTCCCATCAAGTCAGCTTTAACTTAAGGAGATATTATGAACGAGAGACTTCCAAGTCACTCTATGCTTAGCATCCCTGCTCAGGTCTTGCAGACTCAAGGCCATGGCTTCTAGGATCTGGTAAATATATTAGATGACCCATCTAATTAGACATTAAACCTTGTGAAAATCTGGAAAAAATGTTTTTTATGCACAGAAAAGAAACAGTTTGTTGACAGGGGTGGTCTCAGTGCAATCATTATTTGATTTTGACAGCTATAGCTTCATAAAAATGCCAAACACATGCTTAGTCATTTTTAATTGGCCATGCTCAGCAAAACCATTTACTGCTTAGGATTTTTTCTGAAGATTTTAGAGAAGTATTTTTAGAAGTGCTGCTTACTAAATTTTACTTGTAGAGTGACAAGAACATTTGAGAATAATTATGAGCAAGAGGAAAGTATTCATTCATCAGTAAGACCCAGCTGGATTTTAAGGCAAGCACAGTATATGTGAGTGTACAACTGAAAAATTGCATATGACGTCTCGTGGCTAGTGCTGAACTGATTAGGGAGTCCCGGATTCACATTTCTAGTCAGCCACTAAGATTACACATGAGAATATTTTAAATTAATGTAAGATGCTTTAACTCTAATCTTTTGTCTAACCTATTTGATAGGCTTGCTATGAGAGTAAAAGAGGATGTAATGCCACTTTGATGTTGTTATTTGTTGTCAAGTTGTCTTCAATGTATTGCAACCCTGTGAGTGAGTGACTGTAAGAGCCCTGCTCAGGTCTTGCTTTATTGAGTCAATCTATCTTCCTTTTTTCCTACTGCCTTTACTGAGAATTACTGTCATTTCCAATTAGTCACGTCTTCTCGTGATATATCCAAAGTATCATAGCTTCAGTTTAGTCATTTTGTAGCAAGTACTACTTGGAAGACTAGAAGGATATATTATATACAGGCTGAATTGTTTGCTTAGTTTGACTTTTTCTTCTTGACCTTCACTAGAGTTAATTCTGGACATAGCAGTGACTCTTTGAACACAGAATTAAGTGTTCATCCAAGACACCATCTGGTCAAGTTTTATTTGGTTATTTTACATTTTTGTAGCCTGAAGATGTGGACTGTGTGCTTAAGGACAAACAGCCTAATACCTGTTCGCTTGACCCTTGCTCTTCTCAACTTTTGATTATATAGTAAGGGAGCCATAATCTGAAAACAAGGTGTCTTAACAGAATAGAGGATAGATTTAGTTTCTTTTAAGTGAGTTAATCAATTGTCTAGTCATAAATCAGAAGCTGAATTAAAATCTGAAGTTGGAGTTGGTGGTACAGTTTGGGTAGTTAATTTGATTTAAAAAGTGGTCTTCAATTGAATATTTATTGTATCATTAATTATCTACACAAAGGATCCGACCTTTGGCGTGCTCATTAACCCAATTCAAGAACAGCTTATGTTAGCCTAACCATAGTTATTTATGACCCGGTTACATAAGGTCTAGATGACTGGGTTTACATGTCTGACTACTGTTGCATATTCCTGTTAGTCCCAGTATTTCAGCCAAACTGCATAACTAGGAACTGTCAATGTTTTCAGTGTTTCCCAGCCTATTTCAAAGTATTGGTTCATATTTTGAATCCCATTAATACATTAGTATATTTCCTCCTGTGTATGTATTAAAGCAACCATTTTCTGGACTACTATACTTTCTGAAGTTAGACTACTGCTGAGCTGTTTATGAGTCACATTCTAGTGAATTTTGCTTTGATTTTAACCTTACTTTGTCAGAAAGATTTTGGTTGTAAAATCATCAAAAAGCTATTTGTTACTCGTAAAGCTAAACATTGATATAATTATTAGTGTTCAGCTCTATGATTTAATAAACAGTTCTATCAGTAATAGAATTGGTTTCACATTTTTCAGGAAATATTTTTTCTCTGAAAACTTTTGATTTTTTTCCCACCATCACAGACAAAAAGAAGATCCACTTTAAAGAATTCTTTACAATGTTGTTGACAGTCATAATTTTCTTCTCACAGGACCTTAGAAATATACTAGATTGGGCATGTGGTGAAAGGTGCAAGATTGTGGTCAGGCTAAGTTTCTATAGGGAAAGCAAAAACTCAAATTAACCGACAAACAGAAAACATATTAAGCAAAGCAAACAGAAGAAAAGTAAAGGCTACTATCATGGTCTACAGTAATAGATGCCACAACAACTTTTGGACAATTTCTAAGTGATAATCTCAGAACCATTCTAGACCAAATTGAATATTATGAAGTAACAAACCATAAAGAAGTACTATTCCTGTTATTGGATATAGAAAGGCATTTGATAATGTCAACTGGTTTTTCCTCAAAGTTCTACTAAGAAATATTGACATCGGAACTGAATTCCAGAATGTGATAGAGACAATATACAACACACAGGAAGCAAAAATTCTAATAAATGGATTAGAGTCAAAGAAAATAACAATACAAAAGGGAACTAGACAAGGATGTCCCCTCTTGCCCCTCCTCTTTATAACAGTTCTGGAAATATTATTAAACATTATCAAGGAAGACAACAACTTAAAAGGCGCAGTAATACACGGACACAAATATAAATTCAGAGCCTTTGCAGACGACGTGATGTGCATCATCGAGGACTCGATAAACACAACAAAGGACTGGTTAAAGAGAATTGAGGAAGTTGGGGATATGACAGGACTAAAACTAAACTTAGAGAAAACTCAAGCCATGACAAAAAACATCTCTGAAGCTAGACAAAGAGGACTTATGGAAATAACAGGATTAAGAATCACTACAAAGATGAAATATCTGGGCATCCACATATCAACTAAAAATAGTCTCCTTCTAAAAAAAACAACTACGAATACACCTGGAAAGAAATTAAGAAAGACTTAAACAATTGGGACAAATTAGGACTATCGCTATTAGGGAGAATAGTGACAATTAAGCCATTCATCCTTCCAAAGCTACTTTACCTTTTTCAGAATTTACCAATTATTCAAACTCAGAAATCTTTTTTGGACTGGCAAAAAGATATTTCAAAATTTGTATGGCAGGGAAGAAAACTGAGAATAAAATTTAAAAATCTCACAGACAATAAAACAAGAGGCGGAATGAACCTTCCAGACCTACGTCTATATTATGAATCTTGCGCTTTAACATGGATCAGAGATTCGCTTTTTTTAAAAAAGGAAGAAAATATTAAATCTAGAAAGATTCAATCTTAAATCTGGCTGACACTCATATTTTTGGCATAACCCTGACAAAAAAGAGAAGAGAATCTTTGACAACCACATAATAAGAACCTCATTAAACAAGATTTGGGAGAAATAAAAAAAGGATGTTTCCAAAAACCCCAATGTGGTTATTGCCACTAGAAGTAATCCAGAAGAGCTACCAAAGCAATACAAACTGGCCAACTTACAAAGATATTTTGATAAAACAAAACAACAATTATATTTTAAAAACATAAGAAGAAACCCTGAGATCATTTAGACAATTAACATGGCTCCACTTCAGACAAATAAAAAAGCAATATAATAAAGATAAACAAGAAGGTTTTATGACAAAAGATTCGGAATGGGAAAAGATATTGGAGTCCGAAAATAAGGTAATAGGAAAGATTTACAAAAGACTATTGGAGTGGAGCACTGAGACAGAACACATGAAAGATTGCATGGCCCAATGGGCCAGAGACATTGGAAGACTAATCAGATACAAAGAATGGGAAACTATTTGGAAGAAAAAAATACAATCCACCTATGCTACTGATCTAAAAGAAAATCAGTACAAAATGTTATATAGCTGGTACATTACCCCGAAGAAATTAGGTCACTTCAACAAAAATATCAGTACAAAATGCTGGAAATGTCAAGAACAAGATGGTAGATTTTACCACATGTGGTGGTTGTGCCCCAAAACTAAGAAATATTGGAAAGAAATCCATGAAGAATGTGTGAGGATAATTAAAAAAACTCCAAATGAGATTGGAATTATACTTACTGGGCCAAACAAATACGAAGCTAGATAAAAATGAGGAGAAGATCCTAAACTATCTGGTCATAGGAGCCAGAATAGTCTTTGCAAGAATATGTAGATCTAACCAGATACCAACAGTCGACCAATGGCTGTCGGAGGTATGGGAAATAAAGAATATGGATAGGCTGACATTCCTGATGAAGAAACACCAAGGAAAACCAATACAGGAAACAGACTGGTCAACCCTCGAGGAATGTACAAAAACAAGACGGTCACAGACTGAAAAAGCAACGCAAGGAATAGAAGACATGGAAAGCGCACGTATCTTCAATTAATGATATCCAACGAAGAGAAGTCCCCCCCCCCCCCCCCGGGAGCTGCCAAGCACTCTCTACAGTAAATTGCAGGCACCACCATGAGATCACATTTGTTAGTGGTGACTAACAAACCAAATTACCTCACAGACCTCCTTCCCCTCCCTATCCCTTTTTCCCTACCGGTATGTGCCCTCCCTTAACCCACCCACTTCCCTACCTATCCCTTTCCCTCCCCCCACCGTGATTCCCCCATTTTTTAAAAAAAATTGTATTCAAAATCTACCAATAAAAATTACATAAAAAACAACTTTTGGACAATTTCTGGAGGAATTCAGAGAAAAGATCACCTCTCAATTTTTCTGTGTCCTAGATTTTGAAAGACCATTTGTTCAAAACTATGTTGAAATATTGAAAAAAGTACGTTGTGTATATGTAAGTGCATATGGACAATATGAGTAACAACATTGTCTGTATGCACTCTATATGGAGATATAGAATTTTGCATCAGGCTTCCTGGATTTATAATTTAAAACTTGCAGAATCTCCAAATAGATTTTTAAAAAAGAATTAGACAAATCTGCGAAAGACCAGGTCTGTCATTGGCTTCTGGCGATGTTTGCTAAATGAAGCACCAGATGGTGAAGGATCAAAAGATGATGGCCTTCATACCCTGCATGTGATCTTCCAGAAGCATCTGCATGGCCTCTATTGGAAACAAAGGGCTGAATGAGATGGACCTTTTGTGTGATCTGCCAAGGCAAATCCCTGTGCTCTTATGATCACATAGTTGTTTATCATTTTTGTGAAAGGGCAGAGGAACAGAAGAATTGAACTGCAAAGGAGGAATGTTTGTGGCAGTCACCCAAAGCATCTGCTAACCATTATGCAAGAGAGTTCTCCCATGGCACAAGGTGCCTTTGTTGCCATGGCAATTACTTCTGTTTTGTTCACTGGCAATACAAAATGGTGGGGGAAATTATATTTTAAAAATGGATGCCGCCCCCACATTACTATTGGTGTAACACCTTTCATGAGTCGCTCTTGCAGATAAAGGTGAAACACACTCGAGATATATTCCTGGTGAGAAATATGATTTGTTTTTATTGTCTCTATTTTTTTTAAACTGAACAGAGATTTAGCACAAAAACAAGTCAACTTACATTTATAAGGGACTAGCTTTGCTGTGACTTATGGGAATCATTTGTTGGCTAGGTGGAATAGCAGTGAATAGCCTTGCAGCCTCAAAGCCTGGCCATTTTCTGGAGTAGCTGGAGTAGCACCCTCAACCAAAGAAGCCTGGCTACTTCCTTAGTAGGGGAATCCTTGTTTGGTCAGCTTGAACTGCACTGAATAGTCTTGCAGCTTAAAAGCCTGGCCACTTTCTACATAGGGCATCCTTGCTAGGCCAGGTTGAATGGGATGGAGTAGCCTCGTGGCTTCAGACCTTGGGGGTTTTCTACCTTGTGGAATCCTTGGTTGGCCAGTTTGAATAGCAATTAATAGTCTCAATGTGGCAGGTATGAATCCTGCAATTAGTCACCTTGATTAGCATTTAATGGCCTTGCAGCTTCAAAGCCTGTTTGCTTTCGCCTGGGAGAATCCTTTGTTGGGAAGTGTTAGCTGGGCCCCATTGTTTCCTTTCTGGAATTCCCAATTTCCCTGCTTTCAGAGTGTTGCTCTTTATTTACTGTCCTGGTTTTAGAGATTATATTGTTCTGTATTTCATATTACAGTAGAGTCTCACTTATCTAACATTCACTTATCCAGTGTTCCGGATTATCCAATGCATTCGGCCTTTTAGTAGTCAGTGTTTTTGTAGTCAATGTTTTCAATACATTGTGATGTTTTGGTGCTAAATTCGTAAATACAGTAATTACTACATAGCATTGAACTACTTTTTCTGTCCAATTTGTTGTATAACATGATGTTTTGGTGCTTAATTTGTAAAATCATAACGTAATAATTGTTTTTCCCCCTTTGCTGCCAGTTAGAAGGCTAAGCTCTGCCCACTTTGTCTCCTAGTAACCCACTCAGCCATTTAATGGTGCCCAGGGCCGCTTCAATCAGGCCTCTTCCACACTGCCTATAAAATACAGATGATCTGATTTGAACTGGATTATATGGCAGTGTAGACTCAAGGCCCTTCCACACAGCTATTACCAATTTATAATCTTATAGTATCTGCTTTGAACTGGATTATCTTGAGTCTACACTGCCATATAATCCACTTCAGTGTGCATTTTATACAGTTGTGTAGAAGGAGCCTCATATAATCCAGTTCTAAGCAGATAATATAAGATTATAAATATACAGTAGAGTCTCACTTATCCAACATAAATATGGATAAGTGAATATGTTGGATAATAAGGGATTAAGGAAAAGTCTATTAAACGTCATATTCCTCTCCCTCTAATTAGGACTTTATTTTTCTTGTTTTTTAAATGTCTAAACACAGCGGGGATGACCATATCTTTTGTGGCCACGTTTCGTGGGTTTTGAGTGTCTAGTTTACTTTAAGGCAGAAATGGTCAGAACATTTATATATATATAGATAGATGTGATATTCTTTTTTTTCTTCTCTTGTATAAAATGCAATTTGTGAAAGATTTGTGTCCTATGATATCTGGCAACCATATGGAGTGCCAGTTATTTTGTTTGTTGGCACTGAACTTTTGAATCTCACCAGGTTCAAAATTGGAAGATTACCAGCAAAGAGATGAGTTTTTTTTGTTCAAAAGAGACCACCAGCTCTCTCTCATGATGCAATATGGAACACACAGAGAACCACTGAAGCTTTTCACCTTCTTCCAGTTTCTCCTTTTTCATGTTTTCACCAAGCCAATCAGCATTTCATGCTGACTCTCGCTGAATGCTCCAGCTGCCCATCAGGTGGTGATTGTAGCCAATTTAGATGGGCAGAGACTCAGTGAAGCTGTTCAAATGGATAAGGCCTCGGTGTGCATGTTTTCATCTAAGCATATATAGATAGCAGTTGACATGCCTGCTAGAGTTCAGTCTTCTTCAAAGCCTCTGTGGCACTAGCATTGAAATCTGAATAATTTTTTAAAGATCCATTTGGACTGACATGTTGAATGCTAGGCTATACCACAATATGTTGAAGACTATATTTTAAGGATTTTCAATTTATAAAAACATTCATGTATGTTAAAAGTTTCCTCCATTTTTATTACTATATATGTTTTTTTTTCATTTCACTGAAAACTGCTTTTGTATTAGAATTGGCAGTAGCATAGAAAGACTACTGTATATTAGAAAGAACCACAAAAATAATAAATCTGTACCTTAGCTTCTTTTTATGGTTTCTGTGTGTATCACACAATTGAGTTTACTATGCCTTCGCAGGCTCTAATGCAGTGGTTCTCAACCTGTGTGTCCCCAGATGTTTTGTCATTCAACTCCCAGAAATTCTAACAGCTGGTAAACTGGCTGGGATTTCTGGGAATTGTAGGGCAAAACACCTGGGGACCCACAGGTTGAGAACCACTGCTTTAATGGAAGCATTTTCCTAAGTTCTGATTTTAAGTTTTGGCAATAACCCTGTCCACTCCCACCCAGGGCATAAAGAGCACTCTGGCTGGCAGCTCCCCATTTCCTTTTTTCTGCCACTACAGCAGCTCTCTTGAAGCTTTACTCTCTGCCTTTGTGCTCCACACGTTCCTTCCTTTGCTGCCACAATGTCTACTACAATTTAAATGCTGTGTCCAGTGCACTGCAAAGATTCCTGACTCCGATGGCCATGTGAAATACCTTCCTTACCTTAGAGAAAGTAACATAGTTGGCTTCCAGGATTGCCAACTTCAAGCCTTTACAGTTCAAACTAAGAAAAGTAGAGAAACAAGATTTAGTTCATTACTCTATCAACAGGCCTGGCTCTCTCAATGTCCACTACACCCTTGGAAGCTCCCTTGCAGGCATCCACCACCTCAAGGACTTCAAGGTCCTCAAAGGCTCCAAAATTGTCAAAACCAAAGGCAAGCCCCTCAAAGCAGTTAGCCCCTTCCATGGCAGCTTCAATGTTAGGCTCCAGAGCCTTCATATGTTTGACTCAATCTATCACTACCACACTGCCATCTCCTCATCAACAAAAATTGTCTTCAAGTGCTGCCATGAGGAGACCAGAAGAGCAGAGGTTAATAGATCAGCGAGTGGAAACTCAGCACTAGTTTCCCCAGGCAAGACCATCAAAGTAAAAAAAAAAATCAGTCAAGAAAAGGAAACTTCATCAGTCATCTTCTTTCTCCTCTTCTAGAGCCAAACACGGCACCTCATCAGCTGTGTCGTCCCACCACTCCTCACCATCACTTCCACTGGCTCATCTCCTGCACTCCTGTCTTGAGTCAGTCATAGAAGCCTATTGGGTGGTGAGTTACAAGATTCCCCTTTGTGCTCCACACATAGATGATCAGGGGTCTCAGCCCAACCTCCCCTAGAGACACAACCTCTGGCCCATCAGGAGCTTTTTCTGCTGTGACAGAATAACCCTCCACAAGGCAAAAAGGGCTGCTAGATCACCCGCCTAGCAGAGCCAGGGCAGACTTTGGCTTCAAAACAACAGCCCAGCATCAGATCTCCACCTCCTCAGAGACCTGAGAAGACCTTGAGATTTGCCCAGAAAACTCCACAACCAGAAACAGCTCAACAGACTGAGAAATCCCCCCAATCTGATGACTAACAAGAACTTGAGGCTCCAGTTTGTCCTCTTGCTTGGGTTTGAGCTTTCTCCAGAGCAGAGGCAGATACCTACTATGTTGACCCCCCTCCCCAACAACAATATTTGCGCTTTCTCTGGACAGATGGTGCAGATGGCTGAGGCCCTCAGTATAGAGATCATATAGATCTCGAAAATAGTCAATGATCTTGTCTTCAAGAAGATACAGGGAGAGGCTGTAGAGGTCATTCAGGTATCCTGGAAAAAACCCATTCTCAATCCCACCAACCACAAAGAAAATCGAGGCCTGATACTGAATTGACAATGTGGGACTCAACTGGCTGGCACACGATCCTGACTCCAACTCAGTTATTGTCAGCCAGTTTTCCAGTAGACAAAATACTGCCCTGAATGACAGAGAAGGAAATCGCTTCAATTTGGTCAGCAGGAAACTTTATTTGGGAGCATCACTCCTTACTAGGGTGGGTAACTATGGAACCTGCATGGGTGTCTACCAATAGCTACTCTGGGAGAAGGCAGCTCCCTTCCATGCTAAGCATTTGAATGAGCATAGATCAGATCTCAACACACTACAGCTAGCTCATCATCAAACACAAATGGCTAAATACACAGCTGACAGGCAGGGAAAATGATAGCCCATGCCATTGCTACCCTGTTTTCCCGAAAATAAGTCATTCCCGAAAAATAAGACCTAGTAGAAGTTTTGCTGAATTGCTAAATATAAGACCTCCCCCAAAAGTAAGACCTAGCAAAGTTTTTGTTTGGAAGCATGCCCAGCACTTGCCAAACAGAACACCAGAGCATGCAGGATTGGTAAATGTACATACCAGTTGTACATGGAAATAATGGTAGTAACAAGAAATTCTTGATAGGATTCACAGTTTGTCTGGTTATGCTGGTTTGTGATGACAACTACTGTACAGTATATAATAAATGTTCATTTTTTTGTTCAACAATAAATGTGAATTCTTCTTCATGGAAAAATAAGACATCCCCTGAAAATAAGACCTAGCACATCTTTGGAAGCAAAAATTAATATAAGACACTGTCTTATTTTCGGGGAAACACGGTATCTGTAGACAGGCTTGGCTCTGTATCTCTGGTCTCTCCGCAATCTTGTGCCAGGTCATCGAGGATTTGCCATTCAATGCTCTCTGTGTCTTCAACACTGGGACAGATGACTAACTAAAGTTTAATCAAGACTTCAAACTCCTCGCCACCCAGTGCAGCATGTCATCCCAGATCCACCATCACCAGAGACTGTGCTGGCAACCTCAATGCTACAGGCATTCTGAAAGGAGAGCCAAGCAGATGGGGGTGGAGGAAAAAAGCCAAATGGCTGCATCCAGCCCACAGGCCTAGGCTTGCCCTTGCCTGGTGTAGATGCACCCATTGATTCAGAGTTCTGTGTTTTTAATGTTTGTCCCCCCCCCCCCCCCCATTTAAAACATTATATTGGTAGTATGTTGTTTGTATTGGTGTATGTGAGCAATCCCTTGATGGCCTGATTATCTATTCAGGAGATACTATGGAGATCAAATAAAAGTTGCCTCAATTCTGGGTGGGGAAATAAGCATGATTCACTTGTGTTTTGTCTTCTGCTTCTACACTACATGATAGGAGACTTACAGTTGTCAACTTCTATGTCATTTGTGAGATATAGAGAATAGCTCACTATTGAGCTATTGGACAACTCACATGTCATTGTGGATGTCAAAAACAGACTAAAAAGATTACAGATCTTCCTACCACCCCCTTGCTTCTTTATAATGTATGAGCTGTCTCCTCAACACAATGTGAAATGGCTTTGAATAAAAATCAAATAAGCCTGCCTCTTAGCCTGAAGGAGAAATGATCAAGATAGGGGGCTGTTTGTTTGTTTTTACAGTCTGAGTTTCCAGATAGAATGGATCTTGTCATGTTAATGTGGTTTTCCTGTTTAGCACAGGAACCTTTGCCTCTTGCATGCCAAATATCAATATTTCTTCCTCTTTAGATTTGAATTAGGAGTATTTAATTTTCATAACATTCAGTATGTAATAGAAGCTCCATATGAAGCACTTCTTCAGTCAAGGCAAAAATTAAAATAAGACAGGGGTAGTGGATGAAGCACGAAGCAGATGGAAATGTCTGACTTTTATTGTATTTAACTCATTAAACAAATCATTTGGAACAATTTTATGGTACAGGAAGTAGCTTGCTCATATATCTGTAAGAGTACAAGATGCCTTTCTTTGTTCTTTCTCCTTCCTGCTTTCAATTTCAGATTTCATTAAGGAGGGGCAATGAGATTTTAAAAGGGTATCGTTCCCTGCAAAGCATTTAAATATATTGAAAATTGGGGGAAAGTGTTGCAAGTTACATGTTTTAATGAGTAAAGCAGTGCAGTATCAATCCCTCCCCCAAATATATTGTGAACTGCATTCTTATCCCATATGGCCAATGCTGCATATGACAGCAACAAAATTTCCCCCCCTGCAAAAACAACAACAAACAAACACCAAAGTCCCCATTTTCCTCATGCATTGTTTACAAGTACAATCATGTTTCTTGGATGGCAATTCTATATTTAAGTAGATAAATTAAGAAGTATATTTAAAGGAAAGAAGTTATCTTATCACCAAATACCTTCATGATAATTTGAAAATACCTTCAAGTATAATTCTGTGAGGATTTGAGTGTTCTTAAAGCAGATATCTTGATCTGGATATTTTATGCGAAAAAGATCTGTATTTATTTAATCCTTCATGGTTAAAACATTTATGTTCTCAAATTCCACCTTTATTTCCCCCTTACAATTGTCTGCTTTAAAATGATAGCAATTCAAACACATTATCATCATCATCACAATTACCTTGGGATATAGAGAAACTGAGTCTTCAAACCACATATAACAATATATGGACATATAAACATTCTTGAAAACCAGAACTGAACTAGGAACTGGGCTGTACAGATTAAGGGATTGGACTTCAGTTGTACAGGGTTCATCCCCTTGATCCATTCGCTGCTAATTTGGGAACAAGAAAATGCACTTTCCACTTGACTAGTTGTGGCAGAAAGTAAATAATTAGACAGCACTCTCTAACTTTAAAGAGTACAAAAGCACATGTTTTCACACTTTTAACTATCAGGTTATTCTTTTGTGTATTGATATTTTAACTATGGAAGATGTGGATGTCTGTCTATAATGTGTATCAGATTATTTCAGGGTATATATTGTTTAGGATTCCTATTCAATTTTATCAGGATACTTGCCAAGACTGGCACTAGCATTAGTCTTTCTAACTGAACAGCATGGAAAGCAAACACCCAAGTAGTTTCAAATAACTAAGAAAGAAAGAGGTCACATTAGTCAAGCATTACATTTCTTCAGTGGTCAACCAGATGCCTATGAGAAGATTATAGCTGGATTAAATTATTTTGAATTTCAGATCCTCCACAGCTATTGGCTAATAACAACTAAACTACTAAATTTTAAAGCATATTTAACTCTTGAAAAACAGCCAAGACATATCTGATGATTGTATGGGGAAATACAATCTAGTTGCTTTGAAGTCATATGGACATAAGTTTACCTGGGTGTTACCACCACATACTTAACAAATTTGGGAATGTGATTTGATTCAATTGGATATCTCTGTCACCTGCATTTTCTCCCCACCATTATATTGATTTGCAAGATTTGTGCTTTCTGACACTCCTCCCCCAAATATGGACATATTTACACATTTTGTTTAATGTGAGCTTTTATTTCAGCAGTGGTAGCTACTTCTGTTTAGAATTACACTTTCTGTCTGTTAATTTTGATTTTTACCTGACATTTCCCACCAAATATTTAGAACTTTATATAATTCCCTAATGAGTGTTCAGAAAGGAATGAATGCACATCTCAACTTCAAGAATGAAACTGGATTGCTGTTATTGTTGTTGTGATTATTATGCAAAATTAGCAGTTAATTAATTGTTGTTGTTGTTTAGGTTAACGGGATTTCATCTTCCTCCACCTGTGACGAGTACAAAATCTGTATTTTCACTAAGACTGACCAGTGACTTTGCAGTGAGTGCCCACGGATTTAAAGTATATTATGAAGGTAAGATAATGCTATGTATATAGACATTTTAGAGGAACGTTGGATGTTTTGCAGTTCATAATTTGGTGTAGATCTGGGCTGTTTCATTGTGGTTTTCCAAACACTCCAAACCTAGAACAATGATCACTAACTCATAGTGATTTGGCCATATGGATTATCCCACACAATGAGAAATCAGACAGTAAAGAGGATGATGCTACAGTACTAGATTCCCAGTCATATTTGACAACTTTCCAGAATTAATCATATTCATGCTGTTTGTTGCCCCGGCTGCTGTTTCTTTCTTATTTCTAGATTGATCATATGAATGGCTTCACTCAGAGATTAACAGCACAGAGCTTAACCTGGCAACCAGAAGTCATGGCTCTTTTCCCTTCCTTAGTCAAGACTGACAATAAAATTATGTTGGCATGTGGCCTAGCTTTGTTGAAAGATTAATCCAAAAAGTACATTCTACAATTTTGGCTCTTTCAAGTGTTCCGATTCTGCTTACTTGCTTCTTACATCTTGCAAAATGTTTCTAATATAATATGGCAAGTGGAATGTTAGACTTGATTACACACCCTCTCATATAGCTCAGTAGATGGGATGAAGGTAATGTGTCTCTCAGTCATGTATACTTCGGGTCACAGAATTATTATGGATGCTTAATATCTTGAGTTCCTGAAAAAAAAGATACAAAATCTGAGAGACTCGAGGAATAAATCTGTAGAGATGAAAAATATGACAAAATTCATGTAGATTTTTTAAAAGTGTTCATTTTTCTCATGTGTGAGTTATTGTGCAAAAGAACCATATACATTTGATAGCCACCAAACTTGTTTTTCTTTCTTTCAAGTTCACAATTGAATGTATAATTTAAAGTAAAAGGAGGGAGCAGGTTTGTCATGGGAAGTGCCTACCACCAACTGATTGCTCTAAAGATATGGGTCTTGCTTCAATGTCAGTTTGCCATCTTTATGCGATAAAGTCCTAAGGAATCTTTTAGAGGAAGGGTCGTATTTTGAGGGGATTCCAAGATCTAAAAAGGAATTAAATGCATATAAAGACTGGAAAAACTTGAAGGCACCTCTTTAGTCATTTCTTTCTGAAGCATAGATCTAAGCTGCTAGCTATAGGAGCTGTAAGAGTATCATAATACTTACAACTGTGATCATAAAAAAATGACTTCTATGTAAAACAGTATCTTTTCTCTGAACTTACTTTTAGTCTGATGCTACCCCAGAGGAAGAGGAAGAGTTCAAAGCGGTTTTCATTGCTTCTAGATAACAGGGAACTGTGTTTTCAGTATGAAAAATGTTCTGCATAACAGTTGGATTTATATTTTTAAAATATAAAAATGTTTGATGGAGGAACTTGCTCACTTCAGGCAGTTGTAGAATTGGTTCCATTTAAAACTTGCAGCTTTATATGAATGACAGTCTTGTTTGAATGTCTTCAGATGCCTTCTTCCTGTTTCATGTCAAGACTGTGATCATTCAAACACCATGACTTCAGCCTCAAGTCATACTGTTTTCTTCCCCTCCTCTCTGCTTTTTGTACCCCCTTTATCTGATGAAAAGTTGTAGAAAACACATAAGATTCACTATCTCCATTGCCTTTTTGACCTATCAAATAAAGATCTGGGGGTTTTCTGTCTAAGGACATCACTGACTAGATTTCATTTTTTGTCAAGCATATATCAAATTTTACAATTAAATCACCATGATTCCAATTGACATGGCTCTCCCATCTTATGGATTACTTTGATATCAAGTGCAGAGGGGAATATTTAGATTTCTTTAGTGCTTCACATCATGCCATAGGATGCAGCCATGACACTAAAAGCTGAATGGTTGTTGTACAATTGTATAGTGTGAAAGGGCCCTTAAATAACAACAAATGCTGTTTCATTTTCTTGTTACTAACTGCCTGCTCCAACACTCAGACTTAGTCAATAAGTCATGTATGAATACCATGTGCCTTAATTCAGTCTTAAGTCCTCAAAACTACATATTTTCCAAGACCTTGATAATTATGTTTCTGGATTCAGATTTGAATTAGTTATTTATAATTCTAACTATTTCAGTTGTTTTTCTCATAATAAATAATTCAAACATAGAAGGATATGTGATTGAAGTAACAAATTCTCAAGTTTTTGTGTCATACCTCTAATGGCGTAAATCTGAGTGTGGCATCCATCCAACTCGTCCAATACATGGACTGTGTTCCACTATTAGTTTGAGTCCTTGTTTTGCTACACTTAAAAACCATGTGCAGATTGAAAATCACTGAAATGTGTCCATTCTGCAATTCCTGCACTTTTTTTCACTGGTTGAACTCCATAAATATGTGACAGGCACACTAAAAACTGCATGCCCCATGTAAACCTTTGCCTGAATACTGATATGAGCAAATCATGGCCAAAGTCCATTTACACTACACGGTGTGGAATTAATACTATACAACTTCTATGACTCGATTTTATCTGCCACAGAAGGAAGAAGAAAAGAAGTGGATTAAAGAGGACCTATAAGAAGACAAAGATGAAAAAGCATTCAACATACAGTATTTAAAAAAAAGACCCAAAATATTTTCTTGAGGGGGGAGAAACCCTGGACTGACTAAAGTCTTCATAATTTGGACTTCTGGGTGAGGAATGATGTTGGGTTGATGTCCATGCAAGGCATTCTGTAGCAGGGAAAAGTTAGGTGGCAAAATAGACAGCCAGGAGGTAAATTCTGGGCAGTGAAAACTTCCTTCAGACAAGAAAAAATGTGAAATAATCCACTTATTCTTCTAAATGTTGCTCTTCTCTGGGACTCCTCTGAAACTTCAGTGACTGAGTTGAATAGTGGGGAGCCTGGAGATTAACATTACTCTCAAGCTGCTAAGCAAGCCTTTTATGGACTCTGAAACTGTGAAAAACCCCTCTTTCTTAAAAACATCTTAACTACCTAATTTACAGTTGAAGAGAAATCTTCTAAATAGCATTGAGATCCAAACCTCAGTGAATTGCCTTCTCTCTGTAAATAAGAATGGACAAAATACAAACAATTCATAACATTTTAGTTTTAATGAAAAAAAGCAAGAGCATGCTGTAATGAACTTATAAATGGATAAACGCACAGCAATTTTTTAAAAAGGGCTGGTAGTTTATTGTGGCATTTAAAAATGTTTTGTTAGCTTTGGCTTAGATGATTAGAAAGCATAAACTTGTAATGGACTCCATATCTGGTTTATTTATTTTTTGCCATGAGTTCACAGCAAAGGTAGAGGGATGAAAACAGAATGAAAACATCTGGGGTGTTGCGTGAGAAAGAGCCTGATGATACGAATTGGCTAAGAATGGAAGACCTGGAGACTGGATGGAGGAAATTTTGGGAGTTGAGAGGGTGGGCTTTTTGGGGGGGGGGAAGGTATTGAACTGAGAACTTGCCCGCATTTCTGCATTCGTAACTTTGCTGTATAAGTAGTAATCTAGCATTAATAACATTTCCAAGATTTTTCTTGTGAGTGAATTTAATTGCAAACAATCATCACAAAACTAATGAATGAAGAGCAATACTGTAATGTTAGAGAAAAAGATAGTTATGTTGAAATTTCTTATTTCTTTTTTGTAATTCTTAATTTCTGTAATGTTTAATAAAACTGTAAAACTTTCAGTAAAAAGATAGAAAAAAGAATTTCTAGTTTTTATTAGTTCTTATATGCAAAAGTCATAGAAAATATTATTTTTTGTTTGCTACCTCAGACAGCCATTTGTAAATATTGTGAAGAATAAGTCACAAAATGGGAATTGCTTTCAACATTAGTGCAATTTTCCAATGTTTTCTTCCAGCAGGAAGACATTTGTTAAAATTATTTGTTAATAATAATTAAAATGTGTTGCTTCCTTTAAGAAGATAATTTGTGAATATGGTAATTATTTTTTCTAAGAATCACATGCTTTCATGACACGCATGCCTCTCCCCACAAATACATAAATCAGAAATATAATTTTGCTCCATGTTTGGAGACTAGAGAACTGAGTGAATAGTTGTTGGGTCACATTGTTCTCTCTTGAATATTCCGTTTCATAAGTTGTTTCATAAGGAGCCCCGGTGGCGAAGTCTGTTAAAGCACTGAGCTGCTGAACTTGCAGACCGAAAGGTCCCAGGTTCAAATCCCAGGAGCGGAGTGAGCGCCCACTGTTAGCTCCAGCTTCTGCCACCCTAGCATAATGTGAGTAAATCAATAGGTACCGCTCCAGCGGGAAGGTAACGGCGCTCCATGCAGTCATGCCGGCCACATGACCTTGGAGGTGTCTGCGGACAATGTCGGTTCTTCGGCTTAAAAATGGAGATGAGCACCAACCCACAGAGTCAGACATGACTGGACTTAACGTCAGGGGAAACCTTTACCTTTACTAAGTCGATGCTGCGTTAAAAAATGTATTTGAAGATTATCCCCAAAAGTTTCATTCTTCCTAAGAAACTGTGTTGAAACAACCTGCCAAGAAAGAGTGAGTGATCTTTTGTGAGAGTGCTTACTTACAGGCATAGACCAAAACAAACAACACTTTTCCTCAAGATTTCTATAGTTTGCACAGAAATGTCTCAGCAGAACTACTATCTCTTCATTTTGCAAAATAAAAATCAGATACAAAGGAAGTATAGAAGGACTGCCTGGTTGATTAAAAAGGTGCAAATGATCTATCTGCCGTGACTCTGCCTTTTGTATTTTAGCTGTGCAGTTTGAAAAAAGTTGCAATTTCCCCCCACAAATGTTAACATTATTTCAGGACTGACATAAAATATATTGCTAATCTCATAGGGAAGGAGGTAACAAATATACTGTTTGTGAAAATAAAACACGTAAAGATTTATATCCCCAGGCCCTTAACAGTAACTTTTTGGGCAGATGTTTTGTTTAAACGTTACAGTAATTTGTTTAAATAAACTGTTTAAATATTCCTGTAAGCTGCTTTGAGAAGATGGTTAAACCTGAAAAGCAATACATGTAAACATTTCAAATGCTCAGGAATAGCCTGGTGACATGCAGTTTCTTGGGTACCTGACATCCATACTAAAGACTCCGTTGCTATAGAAAACATGCTGCTCTTGCTGTGCTCAAGGCACCAGGGAGGAAGGAAGACAATATGTTTAAATTCTGAACCACTGAAAGACTTTGAGGAGAAATGTTACTCAGTTGGTAATGAAACCAAGGCCCCTTCCATACCACTGTATAAAATCCACATTGAACTGGATTATATGGCAGTGTGGACTCAGATAATCTAGTTCAAAGCAGATATTGTGGATTATCTGCCTTGATATTCTGGATTATATGGCTTTGTGGAAGGGTCCCAAGAATGACAAACTGTAGAACTATGTAATCAAGAATAAAAGAACGTGGACATGACTAATCAGAAGGGATGATGATGATGATTGTTATTATTATTATTGCTCTTACCTGCCTCTCCCCAAGGCTTGAGATGAGGTATAACATAGATCAAAATACACTATATAAGTGAAAACATAAAACCATAACATAAAATCTCAAAGGACATTGCAGACGGACCATATCAATAGCCCTGTGTAATGAGAAATTGTTTACGAAATAACCATGGCTTTGCAAAAAATATTTTATTCACTGTCTCAACAATCTGTGAGCCAATTAATGACCCAAAATTGCAGTAACTACTTCCTGCCGAGAAATGTGTTGCAATATGCAATGACATCTGAGGAACCAGAGGGAAACCCAAAATATGTATGATTTCCAGTGGAAGGTGTTAGGTATAGACCTTTGTGTATAGTTTGGTTTACAGAGGCTGGTGATAACAATTTGAATATAGATCGTTGAAGCTATCAACCAATGCTAAGACTCAACATTTTAAGGACCTTTCTTGTGTGAAAGGTG
Organism: Anolis carolinensis; assembly: GCF_035594765.1. Lineage (NCBI taxonomy): Eukaryota > Metazoa > Chordata > Lepidosauria > Squamata > Anolidae > Anolis > Anolis carolinensis. Next base: position 21,930,463 of record NC_085844.1, read on the forward strand.
CCACATTGTGTAGGACTGTTATGTGCGTGGCTCCAGAAAGTTAGTCAACACAAAGCTATTGTTACTTAACATCAGTTGAAATATGCACAGATTTTGTTTTACTACCCAATTGCATATAATTCGACGTCAGCATCAATGAGGGGCCCTGCAATTCAGTTCATTTTAAGTATAAAGTATGCTGAATTTTGAAAACTTCCTCATATTCTGAGTTTAAAAATGCACAGAAATACCAGACATTCAGTTCCAGACTCTAGAATCCTATTATGAAAGCTAGATCAGTTCTTTCCCCATTATCTTACTGCAGTATATGAACTTTTCATTCAGGAAGACCCGTTACTGACTTTAGAAAAGATTAATTAAATGGGTACTGCATTTGCATGTTTTCGTGTATTTCTAAATTGTGATTTAAATCTTTGTAGTTCTGTACCCATTTTATATTTGTTGTGTTTGTTTCATTGGGCACTCTCTTGAGCCCACTTCCTCAGAGAAAGGTGGGAAGGGGCAAAAGAACATATAAATATAATACATGAACAACCAAGGGGCTCTTGGACAATCCAGGCATCTCTTGTGCCTACATTTCCTTTCTATGTACAGTAATTTGATTCCATCTAGCCAACAGGTGATGACTGCACATATTCACCAATGAAATATAGCAGCTTGCCCTCCCATCTTTGAAACAGAGAACTTGGTCAGTTTTAATTGATTTTGCATACTTTTTTCAAATTAGATTAGTTCTGGAATAAAAGAGAGATGATTTTACTTTGATCTCTTTTCTAGTTGTAGTCCAGTGATATGCAGTGTGCCACAGCCAGCATGTGTCTGTGCACAAGAGATACTGCTGTTCAGAAGGAGAGCAAAATAACAGCTTACAAAACACAGCAGGAACCTCTCTGAACCTTGTTCTGTTTGCATAGCATGATATCCCTTTGTTCTTTCTAAGCTGTTTTTCATTGCAATTAAGCAGGTAACAAGTACAGAGCAGAGTTCCATTTCACTTGTAAAGAACTGCTTGCTCTTGTAAAGGGTTAGAAGAAATTAGCTAAGAGATATTCTTGTAGGTATGTGTGTCTTGTTCTCTCAAGCACTAGTTCAGGTTTAAAGCACATTTTTAATGTGTTTTCAGAATTTACTTATACCATATTAAAAGGCACTGTGGTATTTCAGTGACACCATCTGTTTATTTGGTGTAATTGTACTGCAGAAGGAATATGAGACATCCCCTTGAGAAATGTCACGATTATTTGACTTTCTTTAAATTCAAGTATTTCACAAATGAAACCCCACCTTCAAGTTGCATTGAATTCTGTTTTATGTCAAGTGTTAGTAGCAACTCGCTTGGCAGCAGTTTTGGGGAAAGCATACACATTTAAGTGAAGAATCACTTGAATGCACTGCCATAGACATAGTTCAGACTGCTAGCGTAGTGAAAACCCAAAATTCATGGAAGGCAGGTCTGCTGTGAGCCAAGAAAACTAAATAGAACCTTCTGGTTACTAGACCCTGGGGACAATAAAGGACATCAATTTCATGCCCTGCTTTTGCATTTCTTGGCTTCTGGAGCTACCTGGCTAGTTGCCAAGAAATATAGAAGGTTGTATTGGAAATGGACTTTTATTCTGATCTAGTAGAGCAATGCTGGTGTAAAATACTTGACAGTGTATAGCATAGCTATAACGTAGCATTAAAATATTAAAATGTACTAATGACATAAATAGTTTAGTTGTTTTTAATTTTTATATTTTTATGTATTCATGTTGTTTGAATTAGCATTGTTAGCCACCTGTATTGGGAGAAAGTCAGGATAAAAAAGCAAATAAATATAATAAATACTAGATAGGCTTCCCTGCCTGGTCTTTTGATGTTGAGTTTCTATTAATTATATGTCCACTGTAAAAGGTATTATCATCCATGCCCCTGGATGAATAACAGGCTGTATATATACTTTGCTGATAGTCGGAATATGTAACTAGGTTTGTAGCATGTCTAGCAAGGAGAAGCGTTGATCACAGTGTTATACTGAATGAGTCATCATAAAAGGCCATCTATACCTCATGAAGTCTGCACTGAGTTGCAAATAATCTCAGTGTACAGACTCCATAATTAAGCATGCCTGCTTTGCATTCTACCTTTATATCCAAAGCATAAATAACAATGTGTTGTTGAATTATTTCATGGCTGGAATCACTGGGTTGTTGTGAGTTTTCTGGGCTGTAAGGCCATGCTCCAGAGGCATTCTCTCCCACCCTGTACCTTCCACAGATATATAAACTTTCCTTGTTTCCAATATATCTCACAACCTCTGAGGATGCCTGCCATAGATGTGGGTGAAACGTCAGGAGAGAATGCTTCTGGAACATGGCCATACAGCCCGGGAAACTCACAACAACCCATAAATAACATTTGGGTGCTAGTTTTTGATCCACTCAGTGTTTCCTATATCTTTCCTTTCTAATTATTGCCCTCTCACTCTATTTTTTTCTCATCCCCTATAGAGCAGTTAATGACATTTGCTGACCAAGCCTTAGCTGTTTGCAGGCCCGCTATTCCATGGACATAATAAAATAGGCAATTGTCCCTCTTCCTGTGAAGGGAAGTTGATTGCAATTTGTATTGTTAGACTCACCTAGTTCACACTGTCCTGCCCGGAATCCTTAAGGCAGAGGTACAGATTCACTGGACTGACAGGTTTTGCCAGCTCCCCAAACATTACTTATAGCATCATCAGCCTTTGATGTGATACCCATATTTCCTAAAGAGCCAATGAGAGGCCATTTGGAAAAACCAAGGGGATACAGCTGCTGTTTTGATGTCATAACAGATAGGTGTTTAATGGGAGAGTAGCAGGTCCATTGTAAGTTTAAATGAAGTATTTACAGAGGCAAAGTGATAAGGTTTCGTTTGAAATACTTTATTAAGAAAGGTTTAAAATTGATAGCTAAAAGGTGTTAAGAAAGTTTACTAACACTTTAAAAAAGATGCATAATTACCTGATTGACTTTTTGTAAAGAAGATATATGTGATCATTGAATTTTTATTTCAACTACTATCACATGTATTCAATAGAAAGGAGGTGGATGATTTAGTGCATAAGAGAAATATTGAAGTTTTCATTGATTAAATAAGGGTTAAATGCTGTTGAGAGGATTGCTCTTCGTCCCCTTGTTTCTTTTTTTTTCTTGTCTTGTTATTTTCTCTTATTGAGTTTTATAATGTTATGGTTATGTTTTATATATCTGGAAATCTTAATAAAAATATTATTTATTTATTTATTTACAACATTTATACCCCGCCCTTCTCACTCGAGGGGACTCAGGGCGGCTTACAAAAATTGGAAAATTTTAATGCCTAAAATGCAATCATAAAAACAAAACAATATAAACAGATCCATTAATAACATTGTTAAAACACATTATAAAAACCTTAAAAACGTATATATAATTAATTCCAAATATTTTTAAAGTGCAGATAAAGCCGAAAGCTTCAAAGGGATGATGAATAGCCGTCGTCAGGAGAATCCAAGTCAGGTCAGGAGGCAGCAGCAAATTCCGAAAGGCAAACCAGTAGTCAAGCCGGGAGTAGTCGTCAGTCAGAGGGCGTAGACAGAAGCCAGGTCAAATTCAATCCAAAGTCTGAAGAGGGTGCAGTCATCCAAACCAGGTCCACGATAAGACACAGCGAAAGCCAAGCCAGATGGTATCAGCAGCTAGAAATAGTAATCAGAATGCAGTCCAGGGAAACCCACACAGTTCCATCCCTCTGCTGCAGAGCAGTCCCAGATAACTTACATCCGAATCACAGTCCAAGTCCAGTCTTCACGGAAACACAGAGATCCCAATGGCGCCTTAGCAACACCTTGCCACACGCAAAGTTCAGTGGCCAAACATTCCCATTTTATTTCCCTTCCTCCTGGGTGACCAAACACTCACACCCAAACACCAGGTGTCCCAAATCTACTCAGAGTCCGAACTCCACACAGCTAGAGCTCGTGGATCCGGAGTACCTAGCAATTCGTCGGAGTCCCAATCATCCTGCCCACACTTAGCCCCATGAACACTTAAAGAACCATCCTCCCTTCTCCAAGCATCCCAAGTGGGATCAGCTCCTGCAGAAACCCCAGGTTCAGTAGTATCCATAGGCCCCAAATCCCCAGACATCTCCGGTGGCTGTGCCCATTCAGTGCCCACTTCCCCAGCCACCACCTGTTCCTCAGCATCCATTTCCCCAAACTCCCCATCTGAATCTTCCTCAGAAGATCCCCCATATAGCTCTCTAAGTCGCTTCCTGCGCAACTCCTCCAATGAACACTCATCATGAGGGTTTTTTCTTCCTCTTCGAATCCCATCACCATCAACCATAATCCCCGAAGGTGCAGTCACAACAGTCTATACTGCCATATAATCCAGTTCAAAGATGTGGCTGTGTAGATGGGGCCTAAGCTTCAGAATCCATTTCTTCTTCAAAGCCTCTTGGCGCACATCCTCCATTCATGGAGACCTTCAAATGTGTACGTTCCCACCATTCACCACATAGGTACAGGTAATACCTGTGACTAATTCTCCCCTTGCAAGACTAATGTGTGAAACTGTGGAAAACACATAGCTGAAGAGGTAATACAGAGTACAGGGAAGGTATACAAGTGATAGACTGCTATTCTTCCAATGTCATCATTTTTCAAGAAGACTTAAACAAGATTTTAAGCACCAAACCACTCTGCCTTTCATCTACACTTTTGAAGCTTTACAGTTTTCTTGCCTAGGAATTCTATCTTATAGAGGTCATTTTATTTAAATTGCCCCCTAAACCTTAGCATGATGAAAGATATTCCCTTTCTAAATATAAAATTCCTTCCAAATGAATCACTGCACCTATCATCTACAGTAAGCTTGGGCAAATTTTTGGCCCTCCAGGTATTTTGTTCTTTAACTCCCACAATTCCTAACAGCTGGTAAGCTGGCTGGCATTTATGGGTGTTGAAGTCCAAAACATTTGGAGGGCCAAAGTTTGCCCATATCTGATCTACAGTCTCCCATGACAGGTGTAAGCAATATACTTGGTTAAATCTGTTTCCAATTATGTGTAGTACCGTGTGAAATGCCACAACATGAGTTAATCCCTGAAGAGCTGCTGACATTCATGGTTGAGAATTCAAAGCTAGATAGAGCCATGGTCTGACTTAGTATAATACAACTTTTTATGTGTCTGTATGGTCAGTTATGGCGCAGTGGGTTGAACTGCTGAGCTGCTGAACTTGCTGACTGAAAGGTCGACAGTTTGAATCGGGGGAACGGGGTGAACTCCCACTATTAGCCCCAGCTTTTGCCAACCTAGCAGTTCGAAAACATGTAAATGTGAGTAGACCAATAGGTACCATTCTAGTGGGAAGATAACAGCGCTCCATGCAGTCATGCCAGCCACAAGAACTTGGAGGTGTCTATGGACAACGATGGCTCTTCGGCTTAGAAATGGAGATAAGCACCAACCCCCAGAGTCTGACACGACTGGATATGAAGTCAGGGGAAAACCTTTACCTTTATGGTCAGTTATGAATCACATATCTACCATATTTTATGTGCTCAGAAGGAAACTAAGTTAATTGCAATGGGACTTTTAGCAGTACAAAGCATAATAGATTAGTGTTTATGACTCATTATATGGGAGGAATATAATTCTTCATGAAGTTCACTAAGGAAACAATAAGCAAAGTCTTTAAAGTCTTAAAAATGAAGCAATTATGGAAGCCTGCTCACAATTTAGGATTTCTTCTTTACAAAACTCACACATGCTCCTTTTGCATATGATGATACAGTAGATATATTATTTTACTGAGTAGAAATATTTTTTCTGCACAAAAATGTTTTGTATTTAAATCACCTACATGCATTTTTTTTCATTGAGCAAGTTCCCAATTGCAGTAAATTTTGTTCATAACAATTCTTGTACTATGTTGCACTTTCTTATCAATTCAGGATTCTTCATGTCATGGTTTCTTAACACTCAAAATAACTGTTTTTATTTATTTATTTATAATTATTTGCATTTGTAGTATATGATGCATTCTTAGTGTTCTTATGTGTTTTCCTGTATTAAAAACAATCTAGGACTTCACTGCTAAAAAAAAGATTGAGTCAGATAAATTGTGGAGATTTGACTGGTTGTGCTGACATGAAAGCCATCAGCTCCCCCTGAATACTACTATTTGCTCATAGCACTGAATGCCTTAGAATTCCATTTTGTTTTATAGTTTCTGTACTTGATGTATGCTTTAGCAAATTGCTAACAGACCAATCGTGTAATTAAAATAAATTGCCAGTGCTTCTTCATGAAATTAATTCCGTATCTTTAGGGAAATGATGAGTATGGGGACAGTAGAGGAGATGAAAAAAGCATTGGCTTCAGAAAGGTTACTAATAAGGCATCAATGGCTTTCTTGTGATGCAGCTTCCATTCATTGCTTCCTACCTGATTGACATGTGTTGAAGGAAATATCTCATTCATCTGTCCTCCTGGAATTTGGCCACAAAAATCCCACATACCTCATGTGAAACACTGCTATCAAAAATTAATACAGACCTCGCTCTCTACATTAAAGAGAAGAAGAAGAAATATTCACTCAAAATAAAATGCAAGGATGGGAAAATAGGGCAACGAGGGTCCACAATTTGTCGAATAGAAGCAGTGCTGTGCCAGAATATTTGCAAGTCAGATTTTATACTCCAGTTAGATGCCCATACCAGCTGAGATATGAAACTTTCCTGTGGGCTTTCAACTGATCAATTTCTTTACTGAAAAAATCCTAGAACAGCACAATACTTTGTTGAGCCAGTTCAGAAGCTGGAAAAATATTGTCCTTCTACCAGACTGCTGTGTCCAGTTAAAGGCTTCCTTGGTTGTTTTTGGGTTTTACTAGTCTACCTGATCCCAACACTTAGCATTTCTGTTCTTGTGGTCTACTATGGCCACACCTCATTTTATGTGAACCACTTTATGATGTTTAATATAGTTTTTCATTACCATATTCAGTAAAGCAAAATGTAATAAAATGACCACTGAGTTTCTCAAGCTCTTGTACATATGTAAGATTAATAGACTTACAGTTCTAATACATAAATGGCTTGGCAATGGATGTTTTCTATAAGACCATATATTACAGTCCAAAATCAGAATCCAAAATCCATGCCTCATCTAAATATGTAAGTGTAACACTAATAGGAAGAACTTGTTAAAATGGCACATTGGACTTCTCATCTTGTTGTATTAGCAATTCTCCTCCATACAAACCAAACAACAACAAACAAATTGTTATTAACTAATATTTTTGTGTGTTTTACTTCTGCTGCATTACAAATTACAATGTTTTCACCAATCAAATGGGTTCATTTAATAATAAAATATTCAAAGAACAAGTCATCAAAATGAATCCCACAGTTCTCACTGTCTTGATGTCTTCTGTGGTTCTTTGGCTGGCTGTGTTTCCCAAATATATGTAGGATTTGCAGAAATACAGTTAGTGATCTTTCACAGCCCTAGAAACCATCTTAGACTTGCTGGAGAGTCACTCTTGTCAGAGTAGCTGATACTGACAAAGATGAGCCAGTAGTCTCAATGGCTAAACAATAGCTTGAAAGATTCTAGGGGATTTTGTTATTCTGTATTTGAGCTTCACCCATGCATTCACTCAATCTAATTCACTTGGTTCCTTTCTCAGTATATCATAGGTCCAAAATGGAGTATATAAGTCTTTAGATTATTTGATTGAACAGAATACAGCCCTTTAACACCATTCTTCTCTCTTTACTTTCATTTATGTATCTTGGGACCAATAGAACCAGAGAACAAAAGCTTCAGGCAACTCAGTGCTTTTCAGGACATGTAAATTCTGTTCAGTCTTGGCACTGATTTATTCTTTAGTCTTTGGTGTATTTGCGTGTGAGTGTGTTGTTCAATATAGAATGTTCTTTTCTGATACTTCTCATGACATTGCCAATCTCATTAGTGATTACACAAGAGACCATGGTACCAACGTACTGAACATTAAACATGATTATTTAATGTTTTGTACTCACTGTGCATTCTGAAAAATGTGTCTGAAGCAAGACCAGACTGTGTTGCCATCCCACATGCAATATGACTAATAATGTAATATCAGAAATGTAAGACCTTGCAGCAGATGTTTCTTCTCAAGGTTTCCAACATATCTGTGTATAACTCTGCAATAGCAAGCTATGCAGTCTTGGAAATAAAAAGATGATCCAAATATGTTGGCAATAACCAAAAAGATAATAGATTAAGAGATCTGCAAATTATAGATATTGGTAATAAAATAACTTATCTGATTCTTCCTTCCCAATGTGTGCCAAACTCTTCTTATGCGGTGATGGAGTCTCTTTCTGCCCAACTCAAAACCTATTTGAAGGACCTCTCCTAGCTCATTAAGCCATTTCACTTCCTTCCATATGCTAAGGGATGTCCTTCCATACTTCCAGTGTTCAGATTTATTATCTTTGGGTAAATAAGTCCTTTCAGTTCAAGAATAATTTTAGGATTATGTTTAAGAAAAACTTCCATTGTCCATAATTGTTTTCTCATGACAGTTTTTCTTTTACTCCTTCCATTATGTTTTGGGGGTTTTTTGGGGGATTTTTTTTAAAAAAATGTTATTATTGTAAACACAAGTAGAATTATACAAATCTTAATAACAATCCCACGATAATGATATTCCACTTACATTTTCCTCTCACTTTGATTATCCTATTTTCTTAACCTTACCAATTCTACACTTATCTCCCACTTGTTTCTCTTCCCTCCCCCCCTCCCCCCACCCTCCGGGAACAGTTCTATCCTCACTTCTACTTCCATTATGTGTAGAAGCATAGAAGCATAGAGTTGGAAGAAACAGCCATTTAGTCCAACCCTATGTCATGTAGGAATGTACAACTAAAACACTTCTGAGACATGCCTATCCAACTTCTGTTTAGAAATCTCAAAAGAATGCGAGCCCATCACTCTTGGGATCTCATAATACTGATGCCCCCCCCTTTCATTTCACCAGCAATCACGAAATGGAAGGCGCGTGTGGTACCTTGCAGTAACCCATGTGCCCTCCCTCCTTCCTCTATCACATGGGGATATCAGGGCAAGGTCTCATGTCCCTTCCCCCAACAGACAGGGGGAAGTGTGGAAAGGCACATTATCGCATTGCCGTTTTCCCCATCAGATAGGGGAAAAGGCCACAAACCACCAAGAGCTACCCAAAAAACTGTGGTTGGTGAGGAAACTTCTTGCAATGCTCCCTTGCCACTTCAGTCATCAATTAAGCAGGACCACAGCCTGCATCATGTGATGGGGTTCATCTGGATCTGTCTCCAAAGAGGAGCCCCAGCATGTTAAGGGTTCAAAACCCCCATTGTGTGATGAGGTGGCTAGATACAGCCCATTCCACTGTCAAATGGCTGTGGTGTTCAAGAAATTCTTCCTAATATTCAGGTGGAATTTCTTTTCTTGTAATTTGAGTCCATTGGTTTCTTGAGTACCATATAATATTTGCATCATCCTCTATGTGACATTCCTTCAGATTTTTAAAGATGGCTATCACATGACCTCTCAGAGTGTATCTTGACAGACCAGGATCATAAATGCTGATCTGAAATGGATTACTCTCGATCAGCATTGCGGGAGGCTACACTCTGTGCCCCTGAGTCAGTTCAGGAGCTGTATGGCCAAACAGTGCCAGAACTGGTTTGGTGCTTCTCACCTGTTACCTTACCTTGTCTCCTAAATCTGGTATTTGCAGTACCCATTAGGCATGAAAATGGAGCTTGACATTGCTTGGTGCCTAGAGTGATTATATCCAGAGCAAGTATGATCCAAGAGATGGGAAGGGGGAAAGGAAGATTGCCTTTTCCAATACAGGAGGTATCAAGTCATACTTATATGAGGTAGATAGGACTGAGAGGCAGCTCATGTCTTCTCTTCAGTGAAATTGTATAAGGGACATAGCCCACATTCATTTCCTCCTCTCACCCTCCCTTCTTCGATTGCCTCAGTTGCTGAGTAGTATCAGCTCCATTTTCATGCCCAGAAACAGTAAACTGTAAAGGTAGTCAAGGTAGGTGTTATCCCCTATCTTCAGGCTGTGTGAACCTGGTAAAAGCAGGATGGAGGTGTAAACAACCATGGCTGCTTCCCAAATAGTAAGTGGCAGAGCTGCTTTGGGGTTAGAGTTTGGGGGAAGCTCCAATGTATCCCCTGACTTCTATTAGAGTGCTTCAAGACCACATTAAGCCAAATCAGGTCTGTAAATCATTCAACTGCCACAGAGCTTATTTGGCCCTTTTTTGGGATAACATGTCAGTGTTCTCTTCTTTTAGCCAAACTATTTCCTAACTTCATTTTGGAACTTGTTTGAACAAATGCACTAAATTCTGTTTCTAGCATTCTTTATGTAAAAGGCAAAGTAGAATAGAACAGAAAACAAAACAAAACTTTATGCCAACATCCTTATATGAGGTGGATAAAACTGAGAAGCAGCTCATGTCTTCTTTTCAGTGAAATTGCATAAGAAACTTAGCTCCCATTCTAGCCCTTTTAACAGGCTAGAATGCTGCACTTGGAATTTTAGAAAAATGTGGGAAATATTGTCTTCCTGTTTAAATTCTGTTTTGGAGATTTGGAGACACACATTTGGGCACCTAACCATAGCTTTTAGATCCATTTTTTTTCTTTTACATGATTGATGGTGAAATTTGTTTGCTATCTTCTCATTAGACAGAGGCTGTAAGATCTTAGTGTGATATATTTTGTTGCCAAAAAAACAAATGCTCAAATAATGTATGACCCTGAGAGGGCAAGGCCATTAGACAGAATTCTGAAGCAAATCAAAGAGCCAATTTCATGGCTTGAGGCATAATGGCCTCCCAAACCATTAGCTTTTAAGTGACAGCATGATAGATCTGCTGTGTTTGTAACACTACACAGGGAAACAAAGGTGAGGAAAATGAAAAAATATAAGAATATGTATCGTGTCAGATTTTTTGTCCCCTAAATTATTTTTCCTTCTTCAAAATACTTGGCCTAATTCATAAGTTGCCCTGGTGGTACAGTTGCAACTGGGAACAAAGACTGTGCCCATCTGGTTCAGTTACCAATACCACTTCTTTGAAAGTTACTTTTTAAAAGTATTTTTCCTATTATACTTTTTACTGTTTTAAAAGCATTTCACTATTGTGCCAATTACAGTGTTAAAATGGTAATTTCTTCCATTTCTCTTTAATCTCCTCAAAACAGTACTTGCTACTTTTGTACTTGAGGATGCGGGAATAAACATCGAGTTTTCAGATGTTCTGTAGTTCCTTTTTCTGTCCTGAGGGAACTCACAACATTTGAAAAATCATGTCAAAATACCTCTAAAATTGCCATTAAATGCACTTTTAAAACAACTAGAAAGTGTTCATTATTATTTCACTGAAAGTCCTTACTTCATTTTTAAATGCATTTTTTTCTCACACTAACTATGCCCCCTAAATAACTAATGTTTATTAAATTGTTTTAGCTTAATTATTCCTTATAACATTACTTCCAAACTCTGAAAAGTACTCATGTTGGTTTATCATTTTGTAGCAAAATGCTGGATTCTTCTTTTCCTGTTAACTGCTACCTCTTTCTTAACAAACCCATTGACATTACATGAGAAAGAAACAGGTAGTAGTAGTGGTAGGTGCATATACAAATCCAGCTTCAATTCAGATTAAGTTCCTTTGCCCTATTCAACAGGACCAAACTCCCATGCTACTTTTTCTGTGAAGTATTGGAAATATACTGATTCATTAAGACCTAATATAGATATTGCTGTGAGTGTAGATAAGAGATTTCTTTTTTACTTGTGCATGAATTTTCCAGGTCTAGGAACATGATAGTACCAAAGTCCAGGGCTGAAGAACAATACTTGCATTTATCAATAAATAGTATTTCATAAACTGTTATAATAATGTTTTAATTTATTCAGTTTATATACCACTTTTCTTCTGGCAAAATAAATCTACTGTGACTTATAAAATAAATTAAACTAAATTTGATAAAACACTTAATAAAACTTAATAAAACCCTCAATAAAGCAAACATAAAAGTACAAACTTAATTTAAAAAATTAAAAATGATTAAATACAGTATGTAACCTATAAGAAAAGCAATCTCACTGAACGTGAAGATGACTAAACTGAAACTGTCATACTTTGGACATGACATAAGACAATATCACTCACTGGAAAAGATAGGTAGAGAAGATACTTGGATTTTAAAAAGAGATATTTTTTCCATTGAAAACAACCAGATAGAATTCTGGAACAGATAGGTTTCTTAAAGCAGGGGTCCCCAAACTAAGGCCCGGGGGCCGGATACGGCCCTCCATGGTCATATACCTGGCCCCCGCTCTCATTTATAATATAATATTTTATATCAGTTTTAATCGTATAATACTAATAATAATACCATATAATAATATTAATTATATGTTATATATTACATATAATAGTGCAGTATAGTGGTATAGTTCAATCTATATATATAAAAGGGTAATGAAATTTCGGCCTAGGACAAAACAACAAAACTACACATCCCAGAAACACTAAACTTGGCAGCACAACCCCTCATTCATGCCTCTATGTTCATACAACAAAAAGCTCCAGCTACTCCAAAAAACGGCCAGGCTTTGAGACTGCAAGGCTACTCACTGCTATTCCACCTGGCCAACAAAGGATTCCCATAAGCCACAGCAATGCGTGGCCAGGCAAAGCTAGTATAGTAATATATAATGCTAATATTGTGCTATGCTAATAATATAATATATTGTATGTACATACAGCTGCTCTGAGTTCCCTTCGGGGTGAGAAGGGTGGGATATAAATGTAGTAAATGTATAAATAAATAATTTTAGACTTAGGCTCACCCAGAGTTTGAAATGACTTGAAGACACACAACAACAACAATCCTAATTAACCTGACTATCTCATTTGCCAGAATCAGACCCACACTTCCTATTGAAAGCCTGATAGGTTTATGTTGGTTAAAATTGTTTTCCTTTTTAAATATTATATTGTTCTTTCATTGTTATTGTTGTTGTTTTGCACTACAAATAAGATATGTGCAGTGTGCATAGGAATTTGTTCATTTTTTTTCCAAATGATAGTTCGGCCCCTCAACAGTCTGAAGGATTGTGGACCGGCCCTCTGCTTTAAAAGTTTGAGGACTTAAAGTCTTAAAGTATCATTGCCTTTATGTAAACATGTGTTGTTTGCAACCAGAGTTCTCAGGTCAGCAGTTCTTATCAATACCTTTCTTGCCAAAGTTCATCAAACTATTCACCTCCTTTGTTCGCCATAATGCAGTTTTCCAGGTTCCATTTTTTAGTATGGTATCTTCAGGCTTCTAGACCCCAGACACTCAATTCATTCAATCCAATCATCACATATGTAAGAATTCTATCAATAGACATTAATGTGAATGCCATAATTAATATATGTCCAGTTGATGGAACTTTGGTCTGTATTCATCCATTTACAGTATAAGCATTTCACTTTGTCCACCCCATAATTGTGGACAACATTCTTGGAGAAGCAAGGCTTAGTGTAAAATGATTTTATGTCAATAGTGCATTTAGATTACACTTACATTTTTTGTTGTGGATAGGGTTCAATGTGGATAAGATATGTATAATTAAATAATCAAAACATAAATTATCCAATACACCCCCATGTGTCCCAGTTCTGAGGGAATGGTGAGTTACAAAGAGAGCTAATAACACTAGTGCAATTGCATAGGTTGAAATAAGTTGCAATCTCCAATTCAAGCCTAATTCAGAAAATTGGATTATATAAGTAAAAAAACCTGTCCTAATAAGATTTCCTGATTTCTCTTGGCATAAAATTTACAGCCTAGGAGAAGACATCAAGATACCCTTCTTTCATATTTTCATTGAAAGTGCTTCCTTTAGAATATTGAAATTCAAACAGAATCAGACAGGAGAATGCAGTCTTTCAAATAGCTGGATCCTAAATTACACAGTGCTTTACAGACCATGACAAGCATTCTAAACTGTTGTCAAAAAGTGATTGGTATTAGGGGACCAGGAAATTGTTGAAGCAAAAAAGTGCTTGATTCCTACAACTGGCCCCAGTCAATAGCTGCAGCATTCTGGAATATGTTCACAAGACTCATACTGGAGTATTATGCCACCATTTTCCAAAAATGCTCCTCCCAGACCACTATAAAGCCATAGTTTAAGCTCTCTTCCAGACAGGTAGTAATGATATCAGGCTTCTGAGTGGGTTAGGGAAACCAACAGGAACACACACACTCTGCCTATTTCCTAGCATAGATCATATCTTGATGCAACAAAATAGTATGGATAGTGGTGAACAGAGGGTCTCTGGCTGCTTTTACAAACCAGGAAGGATGTTAATACGACCATCCTAAATAATTTTGCTGCCAACTGTAAAGCACCAAAAAGCATTTCCCTTCACTTACATTAAGGTGCAATAAGAGCTACAAACAAAAACCTTGCTTTTTACCAGTTGATGTCTCTTGATTTTACCCCCCAAAATAAGAGCTCCTGCAAATGAGAGCCATGCTTATTAGCATTTGGTGTCTCTTCATTTTACCATCATATTATAATGCTAAAAGATTATAAGCAGTATGGCCAATCATCATTCAGCTGTCATGAAAGTTGGCAGTTTTGCCAATCAGCATACAGATTTCGCCTGTGTTTTACTGTTGTGTTTTAATCATCTTTTTTCAAAAATATCTTAACGAAATAATTAGGAATGCATGCTTCTTGTCCCATCCCCCAAGCACTGAGAAGAAGAAATGGCTAAGAAACATCATACAAACTACAAAAACAATTGTTGTTATTGTTGTGATAGATTTGGATTCTAAAGGAAAAACATACTGGGTGAGAATCAAATTTTGCCATTTCTATTTGGAATTGCAACTTGGTTCTCAGTAATAACAGAAATTCTGTCTGTATGTTTCTTAAAACATACACACATACAAACAAGACCTGTAACAATAAATGCAGCAGTTAACCTTAACATTTACTCCATGTGTTTTGAACTCGTAAGGAGTATATAAAGAGAAAATGGCAGGAATGAGTCTTTAGCTGGATTTGCACTGCCATTTAATGCAGTTCGAAGCAGCATTATTTGTGCCCCTTCTACAGTGCCATATAAAATCTGATAATCTGGATTATATGGCAGTGTAGAAGGGGCCATGGTCAGTGTAGACCCATTTAATACAATTTAACTGCTCCAAACTTCATCACATGGATCTATACTGGCCATATAAAGCATTTCCAAATTGCATTATATGGCAGTCTAGATCCAGCCTTAGTTTGAAAAAAAAAGAAAAGAAAAGATGAAAGCGTGGCTTCCAGTAATGTGAAGATTTGATACTCCATTATTCTATTCTAAACCCCATTTCTCTGTGCATGATGGAGTGGCAAACCTATATCTCCTTGACTATAGTAGACTACCTCCACCACCATTGTGATTTATGTACATCCATCAAAGAAAGGAAAAGGTCAAATCATAGAATTATAGAATAATATTGTTGGAAGAGACCACA
This sequence comes from Anolis carolinensis, assembly GCF_035594765.1. Taxonomy (NCBI): domain Eukaryota; kingdom Metazoa; phylum Chordata; class Lepidosauria; order Squamata; family Anolidae; genus Anolis; species Anolis carolinensis. Next base: position 21,946,075 of record NC_085844.1, read on the forward strand.
TAGGCCATCTAGTCCAACCCCCTGCCATGCAGGAAAAGTACAAAGTACCTCTGACAGATGGCCATCCAGCCTCTGTTTAAAAGTTTCCATGAAAGAGCTTCCATCAGACTCCGAGACACAGAGTTCCACTGTTGAACAGCTCTTACAGTCAGGAAGTTCTTCCTAATGTTCAGGTGGAATCTCCTTTCCTGTAATCTGAAGTCATTGCTCCTAGTCTTAATTTCAAGGACATCAGAAAACAAGTCTGCTCCCTCTTCCTTATGACACCCTTTCACATATTTATACATGGCTATAATGTCTCCTCTCAACCTTCTCTTCTGCAGGCTAAACATACCCAGTTCTTTAAGATGTCGATCATTTTAGTCACCCTCCTCTGGACATGTTCCAGCTTATCAATATCTCTTTTGAACTGTGCTGCTCAGAATTGGACACAGTATTCCAGGTGAGGTCTGAACAAAGCAGAATAGAGAGGCACCATGACTTCCATCGATCTACAATGCAAGAAGATTGCTTGTGAGAAGGTTGTGGGGGACTTTGTTGAAGATATGCTACATCCACATCATTCCCTGCATCTACCAAGCTTGTAACTCTACAAAAAAAAGAAGAGATAAAATTAGTCTGGCTTGACTTGTTTTTAAGAAATCCATGTTGATTTTTAGTCATCACAGCATTCCTTTCAAAATGATTGCAGACTGGCTCCTTAATGATCTGCTCCAGAATCTTTCCTTGTTTTGATGTCAGTCTGACTGGATGGTAATTGTTTGGGTTCTCTTTTTTTCCTTTCTTGAAGATAGGGACATTTGCCCTCCTCCAGTCTCATTGGACTTCTCCTGTTCCCCAAGAATTCTCAGAGATTATTGCCAGTGGTTCTGAAATGACTTCTGCTAGTTCTTTCAATACTCTTGGATATGGTTCATCTGACTCTGGAAACTTGAATTCATTTAGAGTTGCCAGGTATTCCTGGACTACTTCTTCACTTATTTTGGGTTGCATTTCCTTTATTACCTCGTCTGCTCCATATTGTTCAGGTTGAACGCCAATCCCCTTTTGGGAGAAGAACTAAAGAAGGTGTTGAGCAGCTCTGCCTTTTCCCTATTCCGTTAGCATTTCACCACCTTCTCCTCTCGGAGGCCTTACTGTTTCATTTTCCTTCCCTTTTCTACTGAAATAATCAAAGAACCCCTTTTAATTGGTTTGAAGCTCTCTGGCAAGCTTTAGTTGACTTTGCGCCTTAGCCTTATGAAACTTTTCCCTACATATGTTTTTATTTGTTTGAATTCCTCTTTGGTGATTTCCCTCCTCTTCCATTTCTTGTGAATGTTTTTTTTAAAGCTTAGCTCAGTTAAAGGTTCTTTGGACATCCATTCTAGTTGTTTTACATTTGTCCTGCTTTTTCTCTTTTCTGGTACTTGTGTTTTCAGTATCTCACTTTTAAGAAACTCTCATTCATCATTAACTCCCTTCTCTTTTAGTATTCCTGTCCATGGAATCATGCTCAGTATTTCCTTAAGTCAACTCTCCTAAAGTCTAGAATGTGTGTTTAACTTCTCTTATTTTCACCCATCTTTTGTATCACAAATTCTAGGAGCACTTGGTCACTCCCACCTAAGGATCCCACTACATCCACTCCATTGACCAGATCTCCAGTGTTGGTTAGGATAAGATTGAGAATAGCTGATCCCCTTGTTGCCTCTTCTACCTTCTGGACAATAAAATTGTCTGCAAGGCAAGTGATGAATTTGTTGGACTTTGTACTCTTGACAGTTTGTTTTCCAACAAATATCAGAGTAGTTGGAGTCCCCCATTACTACAAATGATTGCTCCTGTCATGTATCTTTAAAAACAAAACAGTGGTACAGTACAAAGTGAAGATATACTTCCTTTTACATTTGTTACCTATTTGTGTAAAACTTAATTTCTTGAAATCTATATTCCAGTTATATAGTTCTTGGATAGGAATGTGAGAGAGTCGGTTGAGATTGATCTGTTGATACCAATTCTTTTATAGACCTCATAAAGACGAAAGAATGGTAAAGATGACATATTTGATACAAGAAGTATTTATGCCTTTATTCTGAAATGAAGATTATCAGTTATTATATTACTTTTTATCACAAATTGATTATATAAGATAAGTAGAAAGGGCATTGTCTCATCCAGGATGGAGTAGAAGGGATTGTCTTTTGCCTGGCGGCCTCTGTCTGTCTCCTCAGTTGACTTCTTTCCATTTCCTACTTCATTTTCAACCCAGTAAGGGTGGAAGCATTATTTAAATGATTTCTATGAATAAAATGTTTGCTGATACTTCATTGCATGGACTTCTTAGAAGCAGATGCATTAGGTGAGTTGTTTGTGTCCTTCAGATCAATAATTCTTATTTGCATGGTGAGTGTCTGTGTATTTTGCTTAAGAAAGAGCGGAAAGACAAATTTAGCATTATACACATATTGCAGCAAAACTGATAGGGACACATGTTCTACTCTCCTGCAGGAGATGAAAATTTTAGCTACAATTGCTGATTTGTCAACAAAATGTCTCATTGTGTTTAGTTGTCCTTTCTGATTAAGAGTTAAAAAATAATAATATTCTTATTTTCCTATGGTTGACCTTATCATGCCAAACACATGTTTCTTATCTGTTTTCTGGTGGAATGAATCGTAAAAGTAGGGCAGTAAATTAATTTAGCATAGCTAATACTGTCCCATCTTAGGAAAAAAGTGAAATCTAATTGCTTAGTGAAGCATTGTTTCTTTTGAAGATTGAGTAGTAGGGAGTCAAATTATTTTTGCTGCTTTTAAACAGTTTCCTGAAACTGATATATTGATTTACATAACGCCAGGGATGGTATAAATTACATTTCATGCTGAAATTTAAGATCTGTGTGGCAACAACAGTAAACATATTTTATTGATTTATTTTACAATTCAGTAAATTGTAAATGTTATTTCCCAGGCATTCTACTGTTAAACACATCCTATGTAAACAAAATTATGTAATATAATATTGTCAAATAAAACCTCTCATCTTCTCATGAATGAAGAAAAATCAACAACCTCATCATTATATGCCACTATTCAGCTAAACAGTTCATTTAAAAAAACCCATATTCTAAAAACACAAAATGATTTAGAGAGATGGAAATACACACCATATTTTATATATGAAAGTAGGTTAAAAAAAGGTAATTATCTTCCATATACGTATGATCCTCTGAAAGGTCAACATCTTGCCTAATAGCTGTGCCTTCATGGCATTTTGTTACTGTTTAGCATCTACATGTAATCACTTGAAAAAGTAGTCTGGAGTTTTGGGAATCAATATGCTGATGACACCTAACTCTGTCTCTCTTTTCCATCTGATCCCAAGGAAGCTATATCTGTACTGATTCCTTTTAGGAACCTCTTTTAGTACCACTATAGGAGAAATATGGCATATAAAGGCATTACTATTGTTGCTGCAGTATGACCCTGTATCTATGGGGGGAAATCACAGATAAATAGTAAACTATATTCAACAAGTTCCTTCCCGAGAACACATGATAGTGATAGAACCTAGAAAATGCCTAGAAAGGAACCTCTTTATGCATTGGTAGGTCCTCCAATTGAAATCTTTGATCCAGTTCTGGGAGAAGCATAACACTGAGTTACAGTAAACGATCTAGGAAATGAGAAGACATATTTTGTCAGATATCTGTAAATGAAACTAGTTCTGCAGATATGAGGGTGAGAAAGACTAAAGCACATTTTCTGTGCCGGAATATTTGCACAATGTACCTAAATATATGTAATATGTGCCAATAAACTAGTCCTCCCCAGAAAGCATATTTTTAAAAGAAAGAAATCAGTATTTTGTACAAATGTCAATGTGTTCGATGCTATATCTTTTTTCCTCCAAGAAAACATTTTTTCTCCCAAAAACACATTTTCTACACAGAAAAACCACTTGTATTTTTATAGAGATGAATTCTCTCAAAGTCTTGAAATGTGAATTAGCAGTGATATTCCTTGTATTAATTGTATCTTAGTTTCTGCAGTGTATGTTTGTATGTGCCTTCAAGTTGCCTGTCAACTTATAGTGACTCAATTATTTCATCAGGTTTTCTTTGGGAAGGAATATTGAGTAGTGGCTTTGCCTTCCTCTGAGACATAGACTGTAGCACCTAGTGTTCTTGGCAGTTTCCCCATCAAACTGCCAACCAAAGTGGCTCTACATCACTTCCAAGATCACATAAGAGCTAGGCATTTCTTTATTTAGGTGATAGTTTGTACAATACTATAAAGTAAAATTCTTAAAAATGTTTTTCAGAAAAAATTGTCTTTTTGTGAAGTACCACTAGATGGCATTGTAAAGTGGATCTGACTTCACTGATTCAGAGATGCTTCAAGATCTCCATTTCATCTTTTGGAACTTTCCATAATGTATTAGTCATCATTTTGATATGTGGTTTATAGGGATATTTTATTTTTGAACACTATAAAGTATTTACACGTAAGTGTGTACTGCCATCAACTGTAATGCTGCTTATACGCCATTTTATTTGACATGAAGAATGACAAGAAAAATACCAATTAAATGTTTTGTGAAATACTACTGATACTATAACACTATTTTCAATTCAGATACTTATTTCAACCGCTTTGAGTCCCCCAGGGGAGATAAACCAGGGTATCAATAAATATTATTATTATTATTATTAATAATAATAATAATAATAATAATAATAATAATAATAATAATAATTTCCCTTTGCTTGTTTCCTATGACATCAAATATATTGGAAAAGTATGATTCAACTGTGATGCCGCTTTCGTTTTAAGATACCACAGTGAGAACATCTAAAAACTGAAGGGCATTTCAGCATTTGAAAATAATTGCTATTTAGGAGACAATTGATGTAGTAGAGGCCAAAATGAGAGCCTCTGAAATCATTTCTGCCACGGTGTTGAAATTTTGGAAGCTGATGAGGTAATTTCACACTGCCTTCCTGGCAGTAATCTTTGTGTAGTTGTTTTCTAAGGAGACTTCTGGTAGATGTGGATATGCTAGCAGCATATAATGGCACTGATTCATTTCAATCTGATATTGTGAAAAATAAAAATGACAGTCACCAGGTGAAAGCTGCAGAGAGGAATGTCTATGGTTGCTCCAAAACTACTCTTCAGCCATTCTGTTAAAGGAGCAAGTGCTATCACTTTCAGTTGCCATTGCATGGCCATTGGCCAAAGATAGAGTCATTTTCTGGAATTGGATATTAGAGTTGGAGGGCATTTGTCTCGTTGTTTCTGTACATTTGGGATATATTTCTGGTGTGGTTTTCAGAGAAAATATTGGAAATTATGCAAAAACTGCAGGATGGGGAGCTTTGGAGTTCATAAAGTGGGATTCAATCACACTGTTGGTCTCTATACCCCTGCTTTAAATTAATGTATCAAGCAGAATTACATCATTGATATTGTGCATTCCCATTCTGTGAGTCATTCTATGAAGATAATCCTATGACTATTCCCCCTTAATGAACAATGACTTTGAAAGTCATTGCATGTGGTGTGTATGTATGTGTTGTATAAACACAAAGAAGATGTTTTACAAATTGTTAGCAAGAATATATGGAAGATTTCCATTCATTTGTCCCCATTGAGATATCTAGTTTCAATTTTATTTTTGTTGATGGTGTGTTTGTTGGAAGGAAAGCTGTTGAATGTTGTAATCCCGAAGCAATTAAAAAGAAAATTTACATTTTAAAATAATTCAATAGTCTCTGACCCTCAAAATAAATTGCCTGCAGCTATGTATTGGATCCACCTGAAGTGCATCAGAATCATATCCAAAACTTCCTTGCTCAAAAAAAATCTCAAGAGATGGGCAAATGTCCTGAATATTACCATTGCCTGTCTTCCCCTGAAAAGCACAGTAGGGGTGTAATCATTTTCTAATTGTGTTCCTCTCAAAAACAACAGCATTCAATTTTAGAAATTTTCTTTTCATTATGAGAAAGCCTTTGAAGACTGAAAATTCCCGGAACTATTTCCAGTTTAGGACTTATTTGCTGCAAAAAATGCACATTTTTCATAGAAAATAGCATATTCTGTACATAAAATTATAAACAGAATCGTTTTCTAAACTGAAAATGATGTTTCTTGCAGAAAATTCTGTATAGGTGACTTAGCTGCATAAAATTCATGTATGATTTCCTCCCACAGAAAACAGCATTCCTAGCAAAGTACAGAGTGTTGTCCACATAAAATGCTGCCTTCTATGGAAGAATGCCAATACTTCCCAAGCTACAAAAATTGTCATTAGTCCATAGTTCCCCTCGTCTGAACTTTCCAACACTTGAGAAACACATTTTTATACCATTTCCAAAATACTTTTGCATATTCTTCTATCTCTAATGCACAGCCACAGGAGTGGACAGAGGCGTTCTCATTGAGCAACAGCAAGCATATACATACATTGAACACCTATCAGGATCTGTTACTGATTCCATACCAGGATTATATCTATTTTCCAATAACAGTAGTTTGATACCACTTTCTGTAATCACTTTATAGTCCTGTGTTTCAAGGCCTTGAAAGAAATTCCAATTATTTTACCAAACTTCTGATTACTTTTCAAGATTCTGTATGACAGACCCTTAGAAGTTAAAGTGGCATTAAACAAGAATAATTACACTGTGTAAATGACCAGATGTATTCATAGATTAAATCACAATTATTTCTGTGGTCATGAAAAAATTATTTATAGCCTGAAAAGATTATTTACTGCCCATTGTTTGTGGTACCTTTTTAAAGTTAACTGAAGCAATGATACAATTGACTGTGAAACTCTGTGAAATTTGTGATCTCAGTTAAAATTATGAATGTGCTGACTGTGCATCTTGGCTCCAAGGGTAGCTTCTAACTATCACCCCATGGTAGTCAGATACCATCCCTCTAGGGCAGTGGTGTCAACCCTATGGCACACATGCCAGAAGGGGCATACAGCACTGTCTCTCCTGTCATGCTCACCTTTGCCCCCCCCCCTCACCACCTTGCTCACTTGCTACTGCCCGCACCCACTCACCCCTTGTTCGCTCACTTGCCTCCCAAGTGCCCCCCCCCCCCGGTTTGGGTACTGCCATCTCTGCTCTAGGGCATTGCAGCAAGTGTAAAATGTGTCTGTGAAGCTCAGTTTAGAACATTGTGTAACACAATTTTTGTTCCTGCATTATAAGTGTGATTTCTTAATTGATTTTATCATAAAACCATGGAAAAGGTTTATTAAAATGCAAAAATGTTGTTTTTGTGAGACAGACTGCAGTACATTTTGCTATAGTTTTTCAATGAGTATCTCGTAGAGTCTCAAACAATTCAACATAGGGTTGTTGTATGTCTTTCGGGCTGTGTGGCCATGTTCCAGAAGTATTCTCTCCTGACGTTTTGCCCACATCTATGGCAGGCATCCTCAGAGGTATGAATAAACTAAGTAAGGAAAGGAAAGAATATATATCTGTGTAGAGTTTGTCACACCCACAAAAATGAAGTTTCTGCTATATAGCAACCGATTTCAAAGTAAGTACTATGAAATAACACTTTCAAACCAGGAACAGAAATGTTTTCAGATTTTGTTACATAGTGTAATGGAAATGTCAGCATCACACCAAATTAGGGGGCAAATCTACCAAAAAACTATCTAAAGGAGTCCCACAAATCTGGATTGGATCTACCCCATGAGATATGTTTTACCCTGTGACATATATGAATGTGATAATTAAAAGCATCAGTGGAAAAACCATTTTTACATTATATATTCAATTGCAAATAACTTTAATGAAGTTCATGTCAGCAGTGGGCATGGCCAAATCAACCAGTAGATGGAGCCAGCATGGATGAGACCAGAGAAACATTCTTGATCTGGCTTGCCTTTTTCCTTATTTTTTCTTTATAGCTCTTCTGTTTTATTTTTGTCTCACTATCTCTTTATATATTTCTCCCTACCATTTCTCTCTGTCCATTTTACATACTTGCTGTCAGAATCTCTCTCTCATTTATACTTCTTTTAGTCTCTTCATTTCTTTCTCTTCTCATTTTATTTTCTCATCCATCCCTCATTTTTTAATTTATTTTCCTTTCTCTCTTTCCTTTTTTTCTTAACTGATCTATACTCCCCTTCTGTTTTCTCTTCTCCCTCCCCCTGCCTCTCCCCTTCTGAAAGTTGCAAATGGACAAGGTGAGGTGGTAATGGTAGAAGAGACTGCTGTCTTCTTCTATTCAGCCCCATCCACACCACTGTTTTCTGACTGATGACAGATACAGCAGGGAGAAGACAGTGAAAATAGAAAATTCAAATCTCACTGACTTGTGGTCGACCTGCTCTCCTGTTTAGCTGAGCAGCCCATAAACAAAGGGTGAAGTGATGTAATGGGAATGGAGTGGTTACTGGGTGAATGTGATAGGTGAGGCCTTGATAGAAGCCATCAAGCAAGATGGAAAGACCTAGCAAAGAAGAGTTATACTTTCCATGATAAAAAAAGAGAATAACTAAAGAAGTGTAGAGTACATGTAGGCTACCAATCTATTGTATTGATGGGAAGAATAATTTAGAAATGAACCAAAAATGACAGAAATTGAGATGAGAAGTTGATATTACTACAGATTTTTGCTTTAGTGTCCCTAGGGAAAATATCAGGAAAAACTAGTCCCTCTATTACTACACTTGAAAATTATGTTCCAGTTGTGTTCATCCCCAGTTTCAAATATGTACAGAAGGATCTTCTGCCAGAAGTTGTTCTCTTTTTGTTGTATTCAAATTTACAGTGGCTAAATTCAACAGTATGTCTACATAGAGTAATACCATTGAAGACGCTCTAAGTCCTAATAAGTCACATTCTTTTCAACAAGTCTACCCAAAGTGAAATAACATTAAATTTGCCCATTTTAATTAAGTAAATTTTGTAATCATATCCTGACCTACATTCTAAGTGTTTAAACACAGAAAAATGATATTAATTAATACAGAGAAATCTTTTCATCAACGTAGAAAAAAATGATTTCATGTAAGAAACTCATTATGGACATAACTCCATGGCTCCACATCACCATAAAAAATCAAAGTAGGTTGTTTGCCATGGCTACCATTTGCTGATTTATAGCATTCTGTCTATAAATTCCATTCTGTGTGCTTCCATTTGCTAAATGCTAATGAGGATTGGGTAGCTTATCTTCAGGCTAAAAAGCAAAGGAATTCAAAGTCTTGTGTTTGCACTGATTATTACCATCTTTACTTAGACCAAATAAGCAGCATTTATAAAAACCATCATGTATAAATATCCAACATTTTCTTGGTTTAGAATATCAGCCATGATATATTAACACAGTGGAAGTTTTTACATGGAATATGTTTCAGTTCAAGTCACATGATAGATCATTATATAATCAATCTGTTGTCGAAGGCTTTCATGGCTGGGATCACAGGGTTATTGTATGTTTTCTGGGCTGTATGGCCATGTTCTAGAAGTATTCTCTCCTGATGTTTCACCCACAGGATGCCTCAGAGGTGAGGATGCCTGCCATAGATGTGAGTGAAACATCAGGAGAGAATACTTCTAGAGCATGGCCATACAGCCCGGAAAACATACAACAACCCATTATAGAATCATATAGTTGGAAGTCATTTTGAGACCATCTATTCTAATCGTATAGTTAATGTAGGATGTAACTTATAGGATCTTTTACAGATGGACTTCTAGCCTTTGCTGAAGCATTTCCAAGAAAGAAGTACCAACCACTTTCCTAGGAGGCCTGTTCCACTTCTAAATGGTTCCCATTAATGTTCAGAGAATATTTGCTTCCCTGCAATTTTTGTCCATGAATTCCAATTCTTCCTTCTCTCAAAGCAAAGAACCTTCTGATCCATCATGATAAACCACCTTTCCTGTAACTCTAAATTTGAGAGGTGCAACAAGCTGCAAGACACATTTTGTCCATTTCTGAGAAGCAGTGACATTACTGAAGTGTTTTCAATAACTCTTATATTTTCAGATCCATACAGATCTAGGCATACACATTTTATGAGAACAGACTTATTTTCAGACTTTCCTTTAAGCTCTTTAATAACCAAGAAAGCATGGACGAAGCCACCTCTCAAATTAAACAAGATAGTCAAATCAACTCCATGTAGCTGCTCAATATATTTATTAAAGAACAAAGGAAGAAAAACAGTTCAGAAAAAGTGCACCAATTTTTAAAATAAAATGGCTAAAAGAACTATTATCTAACCAAACTTGTCATATTTCTATAAATAATTTACTGAAATCAGCTTTAAAAGGAAGCAGATTTTTTTTAGTCTTCGTGGAATACATTTTATATTGGTCTTTCTTCTTTTTTATTGATTTGAGGATGAAGAAATTTCATTTCTTAAACTGTGCTCCACAGAGCTCTTGGGCCTTCACGGATGATAGTGAGGGATTCCACGGTGCCATGATGCTTCCTGTCTCCTCTTCTTTCCTCCTCATGAGAAATGCAGGGGAAATAAAGTTTTGAGCTGCTGGGATACAGACCCTTTCTCTCTCTCCCCCCCTCCCCCCGGCCTTTGCAGGCCAGACTCTTTTTTTCATCACCCAGGACCTCCCCCCTTCCCACTTTCTTTTCTTCCAAAACCCTGTTTCCCTCCCACTGCTCAGGGGCTGCCTTGTGTTTTTTGCTGCATGGAAGAAGTGGGATGGACTGGATGGTCTCTGGGGTTTCTTCTTCTTCTTCTATTATTATTATTATCAACACAACGACGTTGTATGGCACAGCAAACAAGATAGATATGCTGGATTTCGTTTCGCAAAACCACAAGTCGAACACTTCCCAAGTGTCTAGGACTGTGTGATGTATTTTCTGATGATGTGTGCAGATCCCAGTAGGGTGGCCTTTTGCAGTTGGCAGATGGTGATTTTGTCAATGTCTATTGTTTCCAAATGCCGGCTGAGATCTTTTGGCACAGCACCCAGTGTGCCCATCACCACCGGGACCACCTGTACTGGTTTCTGCCAGAGTCTTTGAAGTTCAATCTTGAGGTCCTGAGTTTTTCCTGTTGTTTTTCATCTATGCGACTGTCACCTGGGATGGCAACATCAATGATCCAAACCTTGTTCTTTTCCACAACTGTGATGTCAGGTGTGTTGTGTTCCAGAACTTTGTCAGTCTGGATTCGGAAGTCCCACAGTATCTTTGCATGTTCATTTTCCAATACTTTTGCAGGTTTGTGATCCCACCAGTTCTTTGCTGCTGGGAGGTGGTACTTGAGGCATAAGTTCCAATGAATCATTTGGGCCACATAGTTGTGCCTCTGTTTGTAGTCTGTCTGTGCGATTTTCTTACAGCAGCTGAGGATATGATCAATGGTTTCGTCGGTTTCCTTGCACAGTCTGCATTTTGGGTATTCAGCTGATTTTTCAATCTTGGCTTTAATTGCATTTGTTCTGGTGGCTTGCTCCTGGGCTGCAAGGATCAGGCCTTCTGTCTCCTTCTTCAGGGTCCCATTCGTGAGCCAGAGCCAGGTCTTCTCCTTATCAGCTTTTCCTTCAATTTTGTCAAGGAACTTTCCATGCAGTGTTTTGTTGTGCCAGCTGTCAGCTCTAGTTTGTAGTGCGGTTTTCTTGTACTGGTTTTTTGTCTGCTGTGTTTTGAGGAGTTTCTGATTTTTGACTTCAATCAAAGCAGGTTCTTCACTTTGCTTGACATATTCTGCCAGGGCATGTTCTTCTTCTTTGACTGCTTGCTTTACTTGTAAGAGTCCTCTGCCCCCTGATCTTCTAGGCAGATATAGCCGGTCAACATCACTGCGAGGGTGCAGTGAATGATGAATGGTCATGAGTTTTCTTGTTTTTCTGTCCAAATTGTCCAGTTCCGCCTGTGTCCAATTTATAATGCCAGCAGTATATCTTATGACAGGTATGGCCCAGGTGTTTATGGCCTTGATGGTGTTGCCTCCATTGAGCTTGCTTTTGAGAATTTTTCTGACCCTTTGTGTGTATTCTTTGCTGACCACAGTTTTCACATGTTCATGCTTGATGTTGTCCAGCTGTAGTATGCCCAGATATTTATAGGCCTCTGGCTGGTGACACTTTATTGTTTGGCCATTGGGCATATTTATGCCCTCACTTTCAATGATTTTTCCCTTCTTCAATGCCACTGTCGAACATTTCTCCAAACCAAACTCCATGTTGATATCAGTGCTAAAAATTCGGACAGTGTTGGTCAGAGACTGGATTTCAGTTTCCGTTTTCCCATATAGCTTCAGGTCATCCATGTACATCAAATGTGAAATTTTGTGAGAATTCTTAGATATTTGATAGCCGAGATTTGTTTTTTGTAAGATTGTTGACAGAGGGATCATGGCAATAATGAAAAGCAGAGGGGACAATGAATCTCCCTGGAAAATTCCTTTCCTGATGGTGACAAGTCCATAGCTTTCATTTCCAACAAACAGTTCAGTTTTCCAGTGCTCCATCATGTTTTCAATGAAGGTGCCAACTGTTTTACAAATCCCGATGGCGTCCAGGCACTTGATGATCCAGCTGTGTGGGAGTGAGTCAAAGGCCTTTTTGTAGTCAATCCACGTCATGTGAAGATTAGCTTTTCGGCTCTTACAGTTCTCCAGAATCATTTTGTCAATCCATAACTGGTCTTTTGTGCCCCTGCTTTTCCATTTGTTGCCTTTCTGTTCATCTGGCAAGATGTTTTTTTCTTCAAGATAGTCTTGAATTCTGTCAGCTATGATGCCAGTCAGTAGTTTAAACATAGTGGGCAGACACGTTATTGGCCTGTAGTTTCCTGGTGCTGCTCCTTTTGCTGGATCCTTTTGTATCAGGTATGTTCTTCCAGTTGTTAGCCATTCACTGATACTTCCTTTCTGCAGCATCTCATTGAATTGTTGGGCCATTTTTCCATGTAAACTAATCAGATGTTTGAGCCAAAATCCATGAAGTTGATCACTACCAGGCGATGTCCAGTTCTTGACTTTTTGCACTCGTTTGCTGATCATTTCAGTTGTTATTTCCATCAGTTCCATTTTGTTTTGTGAGAATTTTCCTTCAAACTCCTTTATCCACCCAGCGTTTTTGTTGTAGTTTTTATTATTTTCCCAAAGTTCTTTCCAGAACTCTGGCTTTATGGTTACTGTGTCTGTTGTTTGGTTCAGACTCTGGTAGAACCGTCTTTGGTCTGATTGAAACAGTTGATTTTGTCTGTACTGGATGATTCTGGCTTCATACCTTTCAATTTTTCTGGCTGTTGCTGTAATTTGTTCTTTCACGATTTCCAAAGCTTCTTCAATTTTTCTGGTGTTCAGCCAGTACTTTCGGATCAGGTATTGCTTGATTTTGTCATTCTTCAGTTTCCTCTCTTTCATATTTTTCAGGTTACTTGCATCTGATCTAAGTTTCTTGATTTTCAACTCTAGCCTGACCTTCCACTTTGGTTTTCCAGTCGATTTTCTTTGGGGCTGCCTTGGTTGTAGGAGCCCAAGTTCTTCTGTTACTATCACTGCTGCACTGTAGGCAAACTGGTTTGTTTGTTCAATTGATGTTATTTGGACAGTGGAGAGTGCTGCATTCACATCTTTCATGAGAGGCGCCAGGTGTCTCTTGGGCACTGTTTTTAGAGTTGGGAGCCGCTGTCTTATTGCATTTGCTGCAGCATGAGCCATGATCTTATCCTTGAGCTCTTGTTGTCTTGCTGTCAAGGTTCCTGGTGGTTCAACAGATGTTTCAAGTGCTGGTTCCTCAAATTCTTGCAAAAGCGCCACACTTTCTTCTGGTTCAATCTGTTCCACCATTCCAAGTGTTGCTGGAGTCTCTGCTGCTGTCTGTGCTGTGGTCTGATGGTAATCTACTTTGCAAATTTTCTGGATTTCTTCGAGTTCAACTTCACTGAACACTTTGTTTCTGATTATGAATCTTCGTTGGTCAGCCAGTCGGGGTTCTGTTATCTGTGAGTCAGGGTACTCTTGTTTCCATAGCTGATGCATCCTTTTTTGGTAGCCACACCTTTGAGGTTCAGATTTGTAGTAGCATTTCATAATTGTGCGGTTTTCTGGCATTGTATATTTTTGCCGCTTCTGTGACTGTTCATTTGGGTTTTGATGATTCCGTAGCCCACTTGTCGATGGATGTCCAGAATCAGCAGCATCCACCGCGGTCCTTTTTATCCTGGGCGACGACCGAGCCAGTATAGACTTCGTTTGGGTTTGATTCTCCATAATGCTAATGGGTTAAGTGCTCTTGGTTGTGCTCCTCAGCTGAGGCCTCTCTGGCTTGGTTGGACCTGCCGGTAGTTACACTACCGCCAGCACAGCCCTCAGTCATCATTGGAGCAGTTAAGCCCCCCCCCCCACCACGTCAAGGTGGCACCTGCGGGGGGGGGGGGGTTATTATTATTATTATTATTATTATTATTATTATTATTATTATTATTTACAAAGGCTGGATGGCCATCTGTTGAGGTTGCTTTGATTGTGTTTTTCCTGCATGGCAGAAGGGGGTTGGACTGGATGGCCTCAGGGGTCTACCACTGAAATACTGTTATATTTATGTTGATCATTTTTTATTTATTTTAAATATTGCATTGTTCTTTCTTTCCTTTTTTTGCACTGTGTGAATTAGTTCACACAAACACTCTCCATCCATCTGCCACTGGCCTGGCCCAAGCCTGATATATATATATATATATATATATACATTATACATTATATATAATATTCAATATAGTATATAAACATTTCTTGGGGCTCCACAGGAAACTTTTGCTTCAAAAAGGACTCAGCGGCTGAAAAGATTTGACAATTCCTGCTCTAGAGAAATCAAATATGCCTACTAAGAATCAACTGAAGTACCATCCAAGATCATATGTGGAGACAAATATATAAATACTCTTTCTCTCTCTCCCTCATATACACATATACGAGTATGTATGAAGAGAGAAACATACCCACTTCTTTCTTCTGGTAATGTTCTCAGAGGCCGCATCTACACTTCCACATAATGCAGCTTGAACTTCGTTATAATGGTTAGTGTAGAGTCATATAATGCAGACTGAACTACATTGAACTGGATTATATGAATCTCTTCACTGCCACATAATCCAGTTCAATGCAGTTAATCTGCATTCTGAACTGTATTATATGGCAGTGTATATGGGACCTTGGTGACAGTGAATAAATATCTGATTAGTTAAATCCAAAGGAGGGACTTGTAGCTTATTTCTATGGAAGGATGAGACAGAGGTTGGCACTGTTAAATCAGATATGTCAAAAAAAAAAAACAACAACTGGGGTAAAGATGGATATGCTTAGTCGAGTACCCAAAGACATATTTTACAAACTAATGATGGTTGCTATTCAGGTATTATCTACTCCAAGTTGTGAGTCTCCAGAAGAGGAGATGGCTTTGAAAGACCTCCTTTTTCATATGAAAAGTCCCATTTAGCAGGGGGAGTGCTAGAAATTACTATATCTATTACAGGACAGAGCAGATTTGATCAAATATACTAATCATCATAGTGGCATGCTAAAATATGAAATGGCACCTTACACAGAATCGCATATTCAGGTCTATACCTTTAAATTAAAACTTGGTTCTAAATTAATGGATCAATCTGAATCTCGCCTCTTTATTTCTGGTTTTTATGCACATTGGCTGCTCATAGCCTGAAGCCAGCATTGGTCCCATTTTTAAAAACAGAGAGAAAAAGAATGCAAGTTTATAAATCATAGTTCCTCTATACTTAAATAAGGACAGTAATTTAGCCTGTTGTCAATACCATATTTCTATGGATTATATGGCCATATTAAAGGCAATTTGGACATTTTTCTCATCTGCTGGTGATTATTTATTTTAAAATGATTTTTGGTTTCCATTTTCTCTTTAAAATTGACTAAACCCTTCAAAGGTTCGGGCAATTCAGTGATCTGTATTTAATAATGTGGTTGAAGAATGGTTGGCCTTAAAAAGATGTATTGCATAATCATTTTTGTACACATTGGTTATGTAGCTATAAACGTGGTTATTGATATTTTAGAAGAATACTTTCTCCATGCTTTCTGTTTACACTTAGAGATTTCATTTCTTTAACACTGCTTTGATACTGGTAGTCATTATTCCTAAATTCATCTAGTTCATTTTTCTTGGAGGGAAATATTTATCAGGAGCTGAAATGTACTTACTCTTCTTGATTATTTTATGGTACTCGGTCTTGTAAGCCGCCCTGAGCCCTAGGGGAGTGGCGGCATATAAGTTTGAAAAATAAATAAATAAATAAATAAATATGTTTGATCTACTTTTTTCTATCGTTATGGTGTAATAGGATGAAAAGAAAAATTCCCAGAGGAAGATGCATGTGAGAGAAAAATCTTCATGATGTTTGTATATTCTTATCCATCCTGTTTTGTTTTATTTTTGTTTGTTTGTTTGTTTTTAAATCTCCTTGGTATTTTTATGTTAGCTGGACTGTTAATAGGAGGACAACATGAGATTTTACCACTGGCATTTCGGGAAGTAGAGCTGTCTAAGAGATTTTAGAGGAGCAGATAACCAGAACTTTAGAGAATTTTTAAAATTTAAAGTAGACCTCTTAGGAACAGAAAAACACCTTTGATAGGGGCAAATAATTCCACAAATTGTTAGTAGTGCTATAAAGGTTAAATACAGGACAATTGTGTCATAAATCAGTGATTTTTAAAAAAAATTCAGACAAGCCTTTGAGTACACACGGCCGAAAAGGCTTTTAATGGTGCATGCTATATTTTTTTACTATTGTTTTAAATGTTGTAACTTTGTATTTTCAATAGAATTTCCTGTTTAATGAGTTTATATAACTAGGGATTTCTCTCCCCCCCCCCCCCCCCCACATTTCTTGGCACTTGTTTTAACTTGGGCTTTTATACTACAATAATGCCTTGAATAAAGAGTTTGATTAGTTCTGCTTTTAATTCGAATCGCTCTTATATCAAAGTAAATGTTTCCATTTAAATGCTACTAATCCTTTCTGGCATTGAACCCCTGTTTTTAAATAATACAATATATTTTGTAAAAAACAAATAATGTGTAAATGAACATTCATACGGAACAATAAAAAAAGAAAGATTAAGTTTAAAATAGTAGAAGCACAAAGGCATGGTAAGGAAGCACATTTGAGGCAACAAAATATGTGTTGGCCACTATAACAGCAATGCAAAACCTTCAGATTCACATGAAACAATAAAAAAGATCAACTTTAAAATGGTATAAGCGCAAAGTTGTGGCAAGGAAGCACAAAGCATAAAGTGTAGAGGCAGAAGCATTATTTTCTCCATACTGTTTTCATTCCATCCTCCCCCCTCTCTTGCTCTTTTTCCCTCTCTCTTCATGAAGCCAAACATACCAGGAATAAAAACCACACAAAACCAACTAACCCAAAGCTGCTCAGAGCAGTCAAGAGCAAAGTGAACAGCAATCTCCCAAAGCAGACAAGAGCATGAGGCATGGAGGTATGGAGGCATAAGGCATGGAGGCTGCTCCCTTGAAGCCCTAAACTCTCATTCCAGCACGCCCTCTAATGCTAAAGGTCTGCCTGGCACTAGCTCTTAAAGCCAAACACTGCTTGTATGTCAAAGCAAAACCTGGGCTGAGTGACAGCTCTTGACTAAAATTCTCTTAAGTTGGGATGCTCTCAAGTCAAGGTTCAACTATATACTATATATATTTACTATAGGCAATCACCTGTGGATGAATATGATTGTCTTCCAAGGGCAGAATCTTAGCAATGGATCTGTAAGGAACTGTGGATTCTGGATCCACTTGGTATTTCACAATGTTGAGAAGATGTGTATGCATGAATTTGTTTTATGTGTGGAGATCAATGCACAGTGACCAACACACAGACTGCTGGGAGTACATGACGCCACAATGATTTAATTCATAGGTTCATTGGAATGCACAAGCCCGCTCACCATGACAAGGTGACATCAGTTTTTGGCTTTGGTTTTTAAGTTGATGCTGATGCATGCTTTGAATGTAAGACCTATTTTAACCGTTTTAGTTGGTTTATTTTTAGATTGTCTTTCATTTGTACAGTATTTTTAGCTAGATTTTTAGTGAGAAGTATGGCATTTATCAGGTAAATAACTGATAAACTGGCAAAAGAGGCAATTGTTCTGGACCTCCAGCCAAAGAGAAGCTCCTTCTGCCATCATGGCCGGAATAGTAGTGGCGGCAGCAGCTTCAGTTGTTGTGGAAAGGTGGGATTTGTATTTCTTATCCCCTGTGCCCAAAAGCACTGGATTAATTTAAACCTAAAAAAGAAATAAATTTATGGTACAGTTATAGCTGGAAAATCGGTGTAGAGATTTTTATTTATTTATTTATTTACTACATTTATATCCCGCTCTTCTCATCCCGGAGGGGACTCAGAGCAGCTGTGCCCACAATTTTTTATTCACATCAAAGGATATATGGAGAATATATTTGTCAAAAAGTGCAATCGTTTGGGGAATTTTAGCTTCAATTAAAGGTTTTGTTCACCCTCAACCAGCAGCAAGACAAGACATCTTCTTGCTTTGTAGTTTCTGTGTTTTCTGTGAATATAGACTTTTCCCAGTCTTTGAAGTAGGGCTCATATGAGTTTGCAGAAGGAAACAGTAATAACTTGGAAATATATATGCTCTGTCACTTACCTGAGATTTTTACTATCTTATAGTATCGACCCCTACAAATCAGCATAAATCCAGTTGTTAAATTAGCTTATTTGATATAATGTTGAGATTAAAAGGAAGATGCTGGAGTGTTATTAGGACTGAGAAAGTGCTTAATAAAAATCTGTTCAGGAAATACCTCTTCTGCATTCATGAAATCCTGGTGAACCAAAACAATGTCAAGATTAGGAATATGTATTCTAAATAAAGGCACTCCCATAAATCAGGTCCAGCTACATTTGAGAAGCCTGGATGGATTTCTTTATCTGTGGTCCATTATTTTAGTGTCACACATAATATAAAAGTAATTAAGTTGAGCTTAGTTTATGTATTGCTTATAAGGACTGTTGAAATAATATAGGGCAATTAATGTGAAATCCTGGGCCACACTAGGCTAATATTATAGACAATTACTATTAGTAGTAATATTCAGCATCTCTGTGTGTATTTTAATATTATGTTCACATTAGCATATGTATGATGGTAGTACATGGCAATACATTTATTATTGGAATTTGCTTACTTATTTTTAACAAGGTTAAACATAGCTGTAATACATAGTTGTATTATTAGCTAATTAAAGTAATTCTTTTCATAAATGGTATTCCCCTTCAAAGAACAAATTTAGTAACAAGACTCAGTGATGAAAATCCATCTGTTGGCTATCTGCATTAAATTAAGCATCCCTTGTGCTTAGTCACAATAAATGTTTGCACTGTTTCTGTCTAGTCCCTGTATCCCTATCTTTTTTGATTCTTCAGCCTATCTCAGAAGGTTGATGTATGGGCAGTTAGCGTCAAATCAGCAATATCAAGTTAGTTAAATTTCTCCGTACACAAGGGAGCCATAGAAGGCCACATAATTAAAATGCTACAATTGTCAGTTGTTATGCTCAATTAAAAACCAGAGCATACATAATTTTAATAGCTAATATTAAATGACAACAATGGCTGAATGTTTGTAATATGAATATCCTTACATGCATTATTGAAGCTAAATGGTGACTGAACAGCAAGTGAGGTTGCCAATGGAGTCAGTGCTTTTATTGGGTTGTATTACACAACATAAAGGTGATGCAATTGGTTGGTGTGTTTGTGTTTCATTCTACTTGTTTTCATTGGTGAACATTTGGTCCAATCTGTCTTTCATTGTTTTCATTGGTTTTAGTACTGATAATATCTACTGTCACGACCCAGGCTGCAGAGCACCAATAACCATACACAGAGGCCAGAATCTATCTAATATCTTTATTAAGGGAATATATAAAGTTAATAAAAGCAAGTGTAGGAAATAGTTCAGAAGTAGACCTTTCAGGGAAGGTCAAATTTAGTCCAAAGAACCAATGTCCAATATGAAATATTAAGGTCCAAAGTTGTAATCCAATAACCGAAACACTCACTTTGCCAAGCAAAGTGAGGGGAGATGACAAGGTCCTTTAGTCCATGAAACTTGAGCAAGGCTAGGAAGTAACTTGATTCTTGGAACACAAGGCTTGAAACAAGGCAACAAGAAACGAGGAGCAAGAACAAGATCCGTGGTAATTACTTGGCAAGGTCCGGGAAGCAAGGCAAGATCCGGGGAGTAAACAAGGCTGGGAGCGGAGGCTTGGAAACAGGAACGAGGCTTGGAAGCGGGAGTAGCGCTGTCCACACACACTACTCCAGTAGCTGACGAATTGACTCCGCAAGATTCCTAAAGGGCAAGGAACCTAAATAGGGTCTCGTTTTCCCACCAAAGAACACTTCTCTGGGGAATCAGAAACGAAAGTCAATCTCTGTGCCCAGATGTATGACTCCCTAAAATTTCTCATGGAAGCAGGCTTAATCATCTGAATGCTTTGCTGCGATTCTCAGGCTTCTGCAATTAGCCTGCTGAACTCCTTTTTGTTGTTGATAATAATTACGGCGAGAAAATGGGGGAGATTTTGACTCAGGGCTTGTTTGGCAGATTTCTGGAAGACAAACCTCCTGCAGGTGCAAGGGCTCCAATTCTGGCTGGGAAAGTTCCCTTTCTGGCTGAAATGGTGGAAAACCCAAGTTTTCCTCTTCATCCGTCACAACAGCACTAGGAACGGGACTACATGGCCCATGAGTCATCACATCTACAGATTATTTTTCTAAACTATTTTGTCACTTGCTATGGCAGGAGAGAAGATGCCAGTGCTTGGTGGTACCATTTTGTTTCTTGTAGAGTGTCTTGGTGCAGCTTCATTCCATGGTATTTTGGGGATGAGAAACAGCAGGCATCAAAGGGAGCATTTTTTCCCTCCTTATAAGTGAAAATGACTTTTATTTCCTTGTAAGATCATCTTAAATGATTGATACATTCTAACATTTTTATTAGGAAAACTGTGTAAGTTAAACATATGGAAATCTCTTCCCTGAATGGCATGGGTAGAATGGTTTAGCATGGATAGCAGTCCCAAGTTAACTCTTATTGTAAAATTCAACAAAATAAAATTAAATCAGCTACAGTATTTTTCCTCTTTGTTCTAGCACTATGATGTCACTTTAACTACTATAGTCCCATCCTATGAAATCCTGGGATTTGCAATTTAGGGAGAGGCATTCTTTGCCCCAGGATTCCAGAGGATGATACAATGGCAGTTAAAATGGAATCATAGTGTGATAATTACGTAGGGTGAAAGGCTCATAAAAAAATATGTCCTGATGTGAAGGACAAGATCTTTCCTGTGCCCTTTCTATGTACAAATATTGATTGGGCTGACATTTGAATTTCAACATGTGATAGAGCAGCAACTTTATTACATTGAATAGCAATGGGCCACCTCAATTGGTTCAAGTAGGGAAGGGGAAGAAATTAGGCCATATTCAGTGCAAACCTTGTGCTTTTGAAACAGAAATGAAAACCAAAACACATATATGACCTCTTCTGAGGTTTACTATACAATTTTCTTCTTCCCTACATTTGAAAAGGCAAGTATAGAAAAAAAAATACACAAAAATACTTTGTTCAGTGGGTAAATGGCTGGAAAAAACTATGTGTGCTTGAAAAATTTCCCTGAAAGTACATTGTTTTTAAATTTTTATCTGTACCAATCCAGATATTTTAGAAAATGTACATAAAAGTAGAAATGCACTTCCACATGGAACACAACAATAGTTCAATGCAGGAAGAGATAGTATGTACTTAAGAGTGGACAAAATTAAGACATTAATTAAATCAAGCTTGATAGACCTATCTTTATCTAGGTTACAGTAAGGCTTCATTACACACACAAGAAGATATATTTCTCTCTCCAAAACTATGCCATTACTTTTATACACTTGCTAGTTGAGGCAACTCTTTTACTTTGCCTAATGGTAGGGCAGGCCCAGATATAAATTAGTCTATCAGCAGGAAATAATATTGAAACTTTCTGTATTTATCTGTACTTTGTATATTCCCATATTGTATCTTTAGAACAAGGAAAATATAAATCTGTCATCTTTTGTAGAAATCGACAGATCTATACATTTCTTCATTTATCACTAAAATATAGGACGAAATTCCACATAGGTAAAATCCTTCATCAATTCTTTCTCCTCTATTTCCACTTTTTCATTCAGCAAGTGCAGCTCTGATTTGTATCATTTCCTCATTTGGAAAAGTGTAGTAGCATTTTCTTTTCTGAACCCATCCTGTAGAACGGTTGGATCAAGAAATATGTCAGGATTCATCCTTTAGTACTTATTTCAAAAAGTTAATGAAATGTTCTTATTTAACAAGATTTTTTAAGTTCTATATCCTGTGGAATTTCACCCAAAAGAGTCCCAGTTCTTTAGGAAGAATCTGAACACTTAGCGTGGGTGATGATTAAACTTACTTAATGCTGAAGCTGGCATTTCAGCAGGGAGCATAACACATTATTTTAGTTCTATAAATAACGATGCCACACATGTTGCAGGCACAGAAGGGGAAAGTACAGCAGCTATTTTTGACTCCTTTTCCTCTGAAATAAAAGTGCCAGCAGTCAGATTATGTGGGAATATTTTGACTGGCTGAGCCTATTTAAAATGCTCCTTCTTTGCCGCACAAATATGTAGTCATGAATTAACTTGCTTTGATTTTTATTTTAATTTTATAGCATTTAGCTATGACATGTTAGCATAGTAGTGCATGCAGGATGTGTCTGAATAGTCAAGAGATGCATTCTGCCCTTCTCTAACTAAATGTTTATATTAAAAACCTACACAGTGGATAGCTTTCAATTTAACTTGCTTATTACCAGAGCTTCGAAAAGATATTCCAGACCTCATGGCCTATAGCTATGTTGAGTGAATCATCTTCAGAGCTTTAGTCAAAAATAGTATTCCTTCTTCCAGGTCTTGCTGGTTAGATTTTCCTGGTTGGATTAATTCTGACCTCTTGATTGTAGGTCGTATGACATAGTACTGTGGTTTTGTTAAAGCACCTTTTAAAATGTAAAGCACATACACTTTCTTCATGAAAAGATACCTGCTTTCAAAACAGAAGGGGTCTTCATGAATTTAATAAGGGCCTCCAATATGCATACGGAGCATGAAACTGGTAATGCTGGTTGGCATTAAATTATAGAAATTAGGAATGTTTTTTATTGCCATCTATAAAATATTCCCTTTTAAAAACAGAAGTCTGCAAATCAAAAGGAAATAAGCAAGGCTGCCTTAAATGTAGTTTCCTTATTGAACAGCAGAGAGCTCCAGTGAAGTAAGTATGACCATTTAAATGCAGTAATGATGCTGTGTAAAGAAATGGCAATTAAGAGCAAATATGATTCAAACCATCATATTTAGAACAATATATGTTATTTCTTCTTTTTCTTCTCCTTTCACACAACCACATTAATGTCCACCCTGAAATATGTTGTTTTCAATTGATATTTTTTAGTGTGTTAAAAATGTTGGGCTTCAGGATATAATGGAAACTTTTTTGGGGGGAAAAAACCAAACTACATTTGAACTTCAGGAGAACTAGGTGATCTCCCACAGTGAAGTTACATGACTTTGACTGGGCCATAAACTCACTTATTCTCAAGGCTCTAAATAATGCAGGAAGCTGCATGGAACAGAAGGCTTGGTTTTTTGAGAGACATATATTTTTGGAGAGATAGGTGTCTCCAAGAGCCCTACCAGATCCTTGAAAATAGTTAGGAAAAGTAATCTTGTGAATATGGAAGCCCCCTGTAGTATCTAGGAACCCTGAAGTTTAAGATAAAAGCAAGAGCTACCAGACCTCTGCCCCTATGGGAGACACATTGTAAGAAAGAGGCACAAGCCACTCATACCACAATTGCTTTCATCTTCTGAAATCCTCAAATTCACCTTCGAGTACAGCTCAAATGTAACTCTTCCTACTGCTAGGCTGTAGGGATAGGCTAATGACCCAAACTATCACATCCTTTTAAGCCTCCAAATGTCTCCTCTGCATGTGGAAAAGAACATTAGTCAAGCCACTTTCCACCCCTGCTATGTTGAGCACCTTATAACATAAACCCTGAAAGATAAATTCCCTGACCAACCAAATACCCTGTACAGATGTGGAATTTATGTCTTGCACTGTGACTATAGGCTGTATAGGTTATACCGATATATTATTTGAGAGAGAATGCTCTTTTATCCTGCATCCTAGCTATGACATCTGCATATAAAAAGAAGCCATGCAATGAATTCATCCACATCATGTCCATCCTATACTTTTTAGCTTCTCTTTCTCCTTATCATCTAATTCATTTGTTTTTAATTATTAATAGGTCAGGGTAAAAACATGTATACAATATCTTATCCCTAGTAGATTGGTGCAGGTGTTCACCTAGAGCAATGGTTCTCAACCTTTGGGTCCCCAGGTGTTTTGTCCTACAACTCCCATAAATCCCAGCCAGTTTACCAGCTGTTAGGATTTCTGGGAGTTGAAGGCCAAAACATCTGGGGACCCACAGGTTGAGAACCACTGACCTAGAGAGAATGTCTGCTCCCCTCTGTGCTGGGCTGGGAAGAAATCCCTAAATGGAAGTTCTATTGGTTAATATGAGAGACATTCAGTGAGATAGCTGTTGTGGCGTTTAAAAAGTTTTTGTCAAAACTTTAACAAATTCCCTAAAATCAGTAGATGTATAAATATTTCTGAAAGTTGGGGGGAATTATCCCCTGTTATCTTGTGTCATTGAATAGAAAATTTAAGGAGACAGCTCTTGTAGTTTTTTTTTTAAAAAAATGTTGTTTGTAAAAACTTGCCCAAAACATCCGCGGGTAAGTGAAATGTTCTGAAACTTTATGGGCTAATAGTGGTAAATGTGTTCTACCATTGTAGCAAGTTTCACCCCAATAGCTGTAATAATGAGGGAGAAAGGGTCCTTTGAAATTTTCCCAATTATAGTAATTATGCATAATTACTATAACAAAAAAGTAGAAAATTTTTGTTACTCTAGTTACAGTAATGAAAATTTGACTAATCATACTTTAGAAACACTTTAGAAATGAAATGCCAGCACCCTCTAATTTTATAATGACTTTGGAAACATTTTTAATCAATCATACATACCTAGTATCTGCCATCAATAATAATGCACGTTTAGTGGAATAATGAGTTTGTGCAATACAGTCTGTTACATCTCTCCTCTTTTCCTATTATTGTGCTGTTCAAGTTCAGCAAGGGATTCTGGATGCAGGTGCAGTTTAAATTGCTTTACTGTAGAGTGACACATACAGTCACAGTAGGTTTGACTCGAGAAAGAACCTCCTTCTACAGCTCTAGCTTTATTGCTTTAAATGAACAAAGTAGTTATTTCTATGACCTCAATATGGCCTCCTCCTCCTTCTTCCTCTTTTGAACAATTCAGTATCTTCTCCTCCTCATCCTCCTGCCTTTTTTAAAGAACAGATCAGTGACAAAAATAGTTTTTTTCTACAACAGAATTTTAGATCCCAAACATTTTAGATCCCAAACACATTGAAGCATCAAGAATTCATTGATATTCATTGCACCTTTTATGCTAGTCAGAGTAAAATGCTTCCTATGTTTATAGTTTAAATCTAAAAGTATAATTGTGATTCTATTTAATATGAATGGTTTCAATTAATATTTTCAAATAGGGGATTTTTAAAATTAAATCTTGTAAGAATTTTTGTCCATCTCTACGAAGGAGATATCTCTTGAATGTATTTTCCTCCATGTTTTAGCTCTAAACCTCCACTGAGGTTAACAAGAGTTCTCCATGCAGAACAAGAATGGGATAAGAAAGGCACAAGCATGCTGGAAATGTTTTATGAGTAAATTGCCTGCAGAATTTTCTTGCTGCATAGTAGAAAATATATAACAAATTTTAATTTGTTTCTATTCATTTGAAATGTCTAGGGAAAATGTTTCCACTGAAAATAAACAATGAATATGCTAAATCACCAAATCAGATTTACATATAGGAAAAAAGAAGAGTTGTTTTAGTACTATAATTGGCAAAAAGCAGTTTTCAATTTCCAAAAAGAAGAGTCACCAATACTCTATCTTGTAAACAGGAGCAGAACTTCCTTTCAACAGATCTGATGGTCCATAATCAGTGCTTAGACAAACAGCTCAGAGGTTTAGGAGAATCATCGGAGTAGCATTATTTTTATACAGTCAGGGCAACCAAGCCCCTTTCTGTGCTTTATCCTGCTCTAAATCTGATCTAAAAAGACCCTTTACCTCTCAGATTATTTCAGCTAGATGGCATGTCAAGCACAGGATAGTAAAGTGTATGGAGGTGGGGCGGGGTGGTGGTGGTAACTTCATGATAGGTACAATGTGGAGTGCTTACTTAAGTTTAGGTTTTACTGGTTCTGTAACCTATGCAATCCTCTAAAGCAGTGATCCTGTCCATTTCACTATTTTATAGCAAGACTAAGAACTTGACCAAATTACTCTTCTCCTCAGCCAGAAATTTCCCCAGACTTTTCAGGAAACGTTCGGATTTTATACATCTCTTTGGGTGGGCCATCTTTAATAAAGAGTCCACTGACGCCAACCCATACTTTTTACTATGAGATGATCTGACCATATTATTCTCCATCTACCCAATAGTAATAATAATAATAATAAAAAATCAAGTGCTAGATATGTCCTGCAGAACCGGTCCAACAATGAGGCGAATTAAGCGGTCACTTCAGGCGCAAAACATATGGGGGCGCAGTCGAGACTGCTTTTTCTGTTGACTTGTGGTAAAACATGATGTTTTGGTGCTTAATTTGTAAAATCTTAATGTAATTTGATGTTTAATAGGCTTTCCCTTAATCTCTCCTTATTATCCAACATTTTCACTTATCCAACTCTTTTATTTTTCAGTGATTGGTTTGGGGGGGGGGCACCAAAATTCTGTTCGCCTACACTTGAAAAATACCTAGGGTCAGCTCTGATGTCCTGTCACATGTGTTGAGCCACTGAAGCACTAAGAAAGTATCATAGTCATGGTCTCGTCGAGGTAGCCCCAGCATGGATACTGAAGTTTCCCAGAAGTTTGGAGGTTCTCCAGCACTACGTCCCAAGCTACCTTAGCCAGCTGAGTCCAAGGTTACTGATGTGCAATAGAATCCCTGGGTTGGTGTGGCACTGAGTATTCAACATCCTTGATCCACTGGGCTTTCGTTAGTCTTGCATGATACTCTGTTGGAAAACTTGCTACATCATGATGCCAATTTATATAACTGAAAAATGGAACTCATTAAAGCTCTGCTATCACTTACAGAGGAGCCCCGGTGGCGAAGTGTGTTAAAGCACTGAGCTGCTGAACTTGCAGACTGAAAGGTCCCAGGTTCAAATCCCGGGAGCGGAGTGAGTGCCCGCTGTTGCTCCAGCTTCTGCCAACCTAGCAGTTCGAAAACATACCAATGTGAGTAGATCAATAGGTACCGCTCTGGCGGGAAGGTAACGGTGCTCCATGCACTCATGCCGTCCACATGACTTTGGAGGTGTCTACGGACTCTTCGGCTTAGAAATGGAGATGAGCACCAATCCCCAGAGTCAGACATGACTGGACTTAACATCAGGGGAAACCTTTACCTTTTATCACTTACAGATATTTCATGCAACAGTTCAGATTGTTTTTATACATCTTTATTTTATCATCTTAAAACCATTTATGCCGCCTTGTAATTGGCAAGATGCATTTTCTTTCATCCCTTTCATGCCTACCTCAAATGTCTGAAGAGATTGGAGCATGTTTTCTGGTGTTGGAAAAAATAAGAGAAATAATTGAGACTCTGTTTTAAACCACGATATCAGTAGTTCACTTGGCATGTATATAAAACATGTAGATGGTAGCCTAAATCTAGTGTAGAGCCATTGAATGATAGACCATACATACTCTGTATACTCAGGTATACTTCTAAAAGTTTTAGTTAAAAAAATCAACCCCACTGCTCAATGTGAGTACTGTACCTTAACTCTTTTTTAAAACTATCTCCTTCTATGTGTAGAATGGTGAAAGACAGAAGTTTAGTCTATCCTGGGAGAACTGAAAAGGAATTCTAACCCCACTGTACTCTCTCTGACACTTCTGGCTTTTTTGAACACCTGGGTGAGGAAATGGCAGTGGCAGCCAGGAGTACCTCACTTCCTCTGTCAACATTGTTACTCTTTCCCTTCTGTGGACTGACCCTCAATTTATCATGGGTCATATCAAAATCCATGATTATGACCTCAAAACCTGCCCTCAGCTTATATATGAGATCAATTTGTATGTTACCATACATGGTAAATAGTGCCTTAATATTTTTCAGTGTGTCACACTCTGAGAATTTCATGCACTCACACATATGTAGCACTTGCAGTGTACTATATTTTCCAGGAGCCATGTGTCCATCAAGGAATGCACATATTTTAAAATAGGAATGGCTAAAATGCACATAATTGGGGGAAATTATGTAATATCACACAGTCTTTGGGATAAAGTTACATAAATTTGATAATCTATTCTAGACAAATGACTTATGAATTGAGAACATGAGCTAAAATTGCATAAATTTCAGTATGTTTGGAAAGCACACATTCTTGCAATCCATTACAAACCAAGGATATGAAGAAAATGTGAGTGGGATTTGGAGCAACTCAAAAGGAAATAAGAGACTCATAAATTTGTTCCTCTTTTGTTAATATATTTAGAAGTGATAGTGAGATATCTCCCTCTCTCTAACAGTGAGTTTACCCCTGTTTTAAATATAGGCAATCTCCTAGTTTCAAACATTTGACTTACAAATGACTCACAGTTAAGAACAGGGGTGGGACAGCAGGAAGTGAGGGAAACCTACCCCAGGAAGGGAAATTCACTCCTGAAAGAATTTCATAATGGAGAAAAGTGTTCTATCTCCACTGAAGCTTTATCACCAATCCTTGTTTCCACATCAAGCCAAATTTTTCAAAATCCAATTATCGCAGGGATAGAAAGTGAGGTGAAATCCTCTGAACAGGGGCACAGACAGCAAAACAAACACCACAGGGGTGTTAACCCTTCACTATGCTATCCAAAGCTAAAAAAAGATATATATGTTGGCTGGAGTTACACTTAGAAATGTACCTGTCCCAACTTGCAAACAAATTCAATTTAAGAACAAACTTATAGGACCTCCGAATTGCATTGGAGTTTAAAAAACAATTAGTGTTTTATTTAGAGACATGAAATTCACTTGTTATTTTTTAAAAACATTTTTTTTAAAAGACTCTGAAACTTAAGTGAGAAACATGATACTTATCGCTGGAAACACTACTGTTATGTACAGGGCAAACCAGCCTGATGACTTTCTAAAGGACAGTCTTCCTGGAATATTCAGTATCAACACCTATTAAACACAATTTATGGTCTTCAAGGGATAAAAAAATTTTGAGTTCAGGACTAGTCATGCTTTTACTATGCATAGTGTCTAATGAAGTAAGAGGATGGATTGATGAGTTTTTTGGGGGGATAAATTACTACAGCTGCTAGATGCAATTAGAGTTTACAGTACGTTCAAAGTCTCTGTAAAAACACCTTTAATTAATGGATTGAGTCTAATTATTTGTGCTTGGGGCTCAGAATTGTACCTCAGGTGAAAAGTAATTGCTTAAAAAGAGAAGTACTTGCTTGTCTCATTTTCTTCTTTCTAATTAGTTGTGGGAATTAATTTTTAAAGAACAAACAAAATTAGATGAAGTTTTATATTTGTTGTAAGAAAGTGATTGAAGGTGTGTTTGCAGTGCATAGTTCACTTCCATATATTTTCCTATTTGACATCTGGACTGTAGCTCTCTTTCAATTTACTACAACACTGCTTCTCAAACTAATATGGTAAATTGGCAATTATTATTTCAGAAGGGCCAGAAACATGCATTATATTTGTGCCTATTGGCTACAATTGCTTCTTTTTCTGCTAGAAGCTAATCAGAAATTGTCTGTGGAGTGGCATCATCCATAAGCTACCATTTAAGCAGCATTGCCATATTATGTCTCCTCTTTTTAATACAGCTTATCTAAGCAGTTACTAATAGGTGTGAAATTTCTATATTCTCTGAAGTTTCATTCTTTTACATTTAAAACACAGATTTTATACCAACATTTCTAATACAGGATCAGAATGTGAAAGTTTATGAATATGCATTTCAATATAGTAGAATTTAACATTTGAAATGGCTGTTATTACCTCTTCTCACTGCATGTCATGAAGATGAGCAAGCTAAAGATGGTAAATTATGATTATGTATCTGGACTGACATGGCCAGGAAGGGATACTCTTGATGGCCTCCATGGTCAGGAACCAGGATATTGCAGGGTACTGGAATGTGGCAGGTGATGCAGGTGAAGGGGTAGGCTAGGATTGGTACAGTCTCCCATCTTCAGTGCAATTTAATGTTTGCTCTGGGGCCAGATAGGGTTTTTTTTGCCTATCCCATATGTAAGGCTTTGGTGTACACTTTGACTTCCTTTTGGTAAAGGGTAGGGCTATAAAATTGTCTCTACAGATCCTGGGACCCAGAGGGTGAAGAAAGCATCTACTCTTGAGGTTGACCTGAGGGTTTTATAGGGTCCTGCAAGTTGAGTAGGTGTATCCTGGGTTTACTTTCCAGTAGGTGATTGGCTGAGTAGCAATCCAACTACTGAATTCAAAGGGCTGAGGTGCTTTGTATCCATGGGAAGACTGAAGAAGTGGTCTAGGGTGAACACTTGGCCTCAACTGGACCTACATCAGGTGGCATCTACCCCTTGCTCTTTCAATTCCAAGTAACCTAAATCTTATATAGTTCAAATAAAGTGGTCCCAATTTAACCCAATTTTCTATGTCTAATCTCATTATCCCACAGTTGATCATAAGTTGTTTTTTCTCTGAAGATATCTATTGAATCCATATCAGAACTGACAAGAAATGAAGTACTTTTTTACCTGAAAAATATATACGTTTCTAAACCCATCATGCATTTTGATGGTTAAAATCATCCACAAAATTGTCCATATATTTGAAAAGGGTGTTCATAGTGGTGGTTGGCATTTTTCAAATTATGTGGCAATGAATCTATTGCTATTTGAAAGTAGCTATTCCAGGTGCTGAACCTCTTTTGAATATAGGGTCCATTGTCTTGGATGGTTCCTGTACAAGCTGAACTTCCACTTGGATTTTCTGTTTCCCTGACATGAAAGGCACAAGCCACCACTGAATATGCATTTCTCAAAATAAGGTTGTTTGGAGTGGAAACATACATTCTAGATAAACAAATGCCAAAATATCCATGAGTGTCCATGCAGAGAAAAGAAGTCACACAAACTGAGAACATGGGCAAGTTGAGAATGCAAATGTGATTCTAAAAGGTGCCAAAAAATAAGACTAATTTTATAACCATATGCCAAGTCTGTCTGTCTTGCATCAATTCTTCAGTGATGCGATATCATCATCTTGACATGAATTGGCACTGGCCTCATTGCTGTGTTTTTGTTGTTCTACCCATGTAATAAATTACATGGTAAAAATGAAGGAGAAAAAATAATTAACTTGCTTTCACTTCCACTGCTCAAATAGAAATTATGCAAAATGTATTCTGCATCTGAATGTATTTTTTTTAATTTCTCCTTAAGTGCTAGATTAGTTGACTAAAAATTTAGCTGAGTGAAACTACAAATTACTGCAGATGCATTTTGGTTCTAGTGTGTTACCCTTTTTTATTATGTGCTATCATGTTGTTTCCAAGTTATGGTGAACCTATCATGGGGTTTTCTTGGCAGGACTTTTTCAGAAGTGGTTTACCATTGTCTTTCTCTCCTCCAGTCTTTTGTTGCCCAATCATGAACCCTATGGGCTTTCTTTTCCCTCCTCTTCATTCCATTCCTAATACAAAACTCTACATTTCTTTTTCTGGTTAGCTATAATTATTAGGCTTGCTCAAATAATTCGATTTCCCCGTTACCCGTTATTAATTCGTTATTTTCGTTTCTTTTGAAGCAATATACAGCCTTGATTGTCCACACGTCTGGATATCGTGGTTTCGAATCGCGAGAGGCCGTTTTTTCTTATTTCGTCGTTTTTTTCGTTAGGAAAAAAAGCTTTTGCAAATCACCCAAACTCCCACCATTCAGGCCCTTTCCTTTTGCCCCTCAGAAAAGGGGCGTCACGGGCTCAGCCAATGGGAGGGGGCGAGGGGGAAGAAGGCCGAGGAGGAGGAGGAAGACGGAGGGGGGAAATGGCCGCCGCCGCCGCCTCGCCTCAGCTCAGGCCTGGTGTCTCTCTGTGAGGCGGGAAGGCGGCGGATGGAGCCGGGAATGGAGAGACCGAGAGAGACAGAGACACGCAGAGATGGAGGCTGGCGCGGGGCCCGGCAGTGAGGAGGAAGAGGCCCGGGATGCGAGGGGGTGTGGGCCAGGCCTGTCCTCGGCTGCTCCCGGGGAGGGAGGGAGGGAGGACTACGACTCCCAGGGGCCCAGATTCGCACCCTCCCTCCCCCCAATACAGGTCTCCATACCACACTACATGAACTTGAATGGATACTGTGGTTGTGTTGTCGAAAGCTTTCATGGCCGGGATCACACTGTTGTATGTATTCCGGGCTCTATGGCCATGTTCCAGAAGCATTCTCTCCTGACGTTTCACCCACATCTGTGGCAGACATACTCAGAGGTTTTGACGTCTGTGCGAAGCTAGGCAAGTGGGGTTTATATATCTGTGGAAGGTCCAGGGTGGGAGAAAGAACTCTTGTCTGTGGGAGGCAAGTGTGAATGTTGCAATTGGTCACCTTGATTAGCATTGAATAGCCTTGCAGCTTCAAAGCCTGGCTGCTTCCTACCTGGGGGAATCCTTTGTTGGGAGGTATTAGCTGGCCCTGATTGTTTCCTAACTGGAATTCCCATTTTCTGGGTGTTGTTCTTTTACTGTCCTGATTTTAGCTTTTCTGTAGCTAAAAATGCATATAAAATTGATTCTATAGGGAGGATAAATGATTGGATTTCAACTCCTACAGCTTGGCTTTCTCTGCCAATAATGGTACCATACCAAACTAAACCTCCCAAGATTCTGTAGCAGTGAGCCATCTTGGATATTGTAAGGGATTTATTATTATTATTATTATTATTATTATTATTATTGTTATTATTATTAGACCTTGCTCCCAGGAAGGTGCCTTCGCTGTGGCTCCCAACTTATCTATCTATCTACCTTTCCACATATTCTCCACATTGTGTGTATGTGTATGTATATTATATACATGAGCCCCGATGGCGAAGTGTGTTAAAGCACTGAGCTGCTGAACTTGCAGACCGAAAGGTCCCAGGTTCAAATCCCGGGAGCAGAGTGAGTGCCCGCTGTTAGCTCCAGCTTCTGCCAACCTAGCAGCTTGAAAACATGCCAATGTGAGTGTATGTGGCAATGTGAGTTACCTTCCTCTGGCGGGAAGGTAATGGCACTCCATGTAGTCATGCCGGCCACATGACCTTGGAGGTGTCTATGGACAACACTGGCTCTTGGGCTTAGAAATGGAGATGAGCACCAACCCCCAGAGTCAGACATGACTGAACTTAACGTCAAGGGATACCTTTACCTTTACCTATACATACACACACACACACACACACACACATATGCAGGGACTATATATATATATATACACAGTATATATCACACACACACCAATTTAACAAAGTTTCAGCCACAAAAACAAAGTTTCTGAAGTAGAACAATGACTTTCACAGTAAAGACAACCCAATTTAACAGGAAATAAGACTTTCAAACCAGGAACAGATTTCTGCAATTATTAAAAAATGGTTTATTATAAAAGCTATGAAAATTCGCCAAAAATCAGAGGATAAGGGAAACGTTCCAAATTTTGGTGAGCTATCAGTGTTAAATGGGTTCTACCACTGTACCAAGTTTGAAGAAGATCACTCAAAAAATGAGGGTGGGAGAGTCCTGTAAATTCCTCTCCCTCTGTGCTGTTTTTGGGAATTGCGCATGCACGTCCGCCATTAACGAATTAATTTTGAAGATAACGAATTTTCGTTAATTTCGAATTTTTTGGGGGGCAAAATTCGGAAATACCTTCAGAAACGAAATGCTGCCCCCCTCTAGTTTTGAAACGAGTTTAGAATCAAATTTTTCGTGGATCGATCAAGCCTAATAATTATGGTCTATCATTACCAACAGAATCACATGGCTTACCATGGCTCTAGAATATGTATGATAACAACTACATGTCTGGTTTACTATTCCTCATTTGGCAGTGAAATACAGTAACCTGTGTGGAGCTTACTAAACTATAGCTCTTGCTATACATGAGGGGAGTGCAAAGAATATGGAAGCTAGGGATAGAAGGAAGCATGAACAGAAATATTTGAAGAGTGTGTGCTTCCACCTGAAAATGGCACAAGTAGTATGTTTTTACAAACATCCAACATTAGGCCTTTATGCAAAATGTTAATTTTGAAACTTTCTTTCAATCTCAAAAAAAAAATCAGGATTGACTAAGGTACAATCACTAAGGTCCTGTCTACACTGACCATTTAATGCAGTTTTAAAACAGTATTGAAGAAAGTGGTTTTGCTGTGCAGATAATTACAAAGGGAACCCCGGAACCAGTTTGAGGCCCTGATAATGAACACACAAACCACAGAGCATTTGCTTATTAAAGGCTTGCTTTTGCTGTGTTTGTTCTCTGGGTGCCACTGTTTGCAACTAGCTTCGAACTGCATTAAATGAGCAGTGTGGATGGGATCTAAGAAGCAAGACCTCAAAACAACTGAGAAAAAAGTGTTTGTGGAATGTTAATGGATAGTTGCAGGAAAAGAACCAGGGGGGTTGGAGATATGACTGGCTAGGTAGGTAATAGGAACCCTAAATAGGAGAACTTTATGCAGCAACAGTTTGTTTTAGGTTCTACTTGTACTAATGACTAGTCTTATCTTGTTTTACAGAATTACAGAGCAGTTCTTGTGGAAATCCTGGAGTTCCACCCAAAGGTGTTTTATATGGAACAAGATTTGATGTTGGCGACAAAATCAGATACAGCTGTGTGACAGGATATATTCTGGATGGACATCCCCAACTCACCTGTATAGCCAACTCAATAAATACAGCATCTTGGGATTTCCCTGTTCCTATCTGCAGAGGTAAGA
Organism: Anolis carolinensis; assembly: GCF_035594765.1. Lineage (NCBI taxonomy): Eukaryota > Metazoa > Chordata > Lepidosauria > Squamata > Anolidae > Anolis > Anolis carolinensis. Next base: position 21,981,335 of record NC_085844.1, read on the forward strand.
TAAGACACTAATTAGCCACTTAAGACTAGAAATTTAAGTACTATTGACTTCAGTGAAAGGATATGAGCTATGAAATCATTGATACATAAAACTACTTGGTTTTGGTGGATTTTTGTACCTGTCATTACTTAATAGTGCATGTTTAATTCAAGCTGCCAAAGAAAGGGTGCAAAAATATACATTACTTCTAAAGTACATGCTTACTTGGTGGGAAATTTATTGTGAATGAAATATGCTATGCATTTGACTATGTTCCACTCTTTTCTGAACCATAATGCAAACGTCTATTTATTGCAACAGAGAGAAGGGGAGATATTATTACCATATTTGATTTTAGAAATCAATAAGTCATCATGAGCATATTTGTGTTTGTGCAAATGAGGCAGTAGAAATTTTCAGCAACATTTATATTGCTCGTTTTACTAAGAGCAATATCTTGCTTTAATCATACATATTCTACAGACTATATTGAGCAGAAGATGGAAGAATTGTAATTTTTTTCTACTTTTTGGTAAGGATAAACAGAATATTGATAAGATCACTAGATGCCATGTGACTACTATTGTGACCTGTAGAAAGATGATATATCAGTGGTACATAGCAACAATAAAGAGATTTCTTAGATGTGCGTAGGCATCCTTATGAACAAACCTTGGCCTTAAGAGTGTTGTGACTATACTATTAAATATTAGAGGTGTGCATGAAGCCAAAAATCGGCCTCATTAGTATTTGTGAAATTTAGGTGGCCCCGTTTTGATTCTAAGTGTTTTGAAAAAATAGTAAGGGGTCTGTGTTGTATGTAATACAAAGTGCCAACAATGTCATTAGTTTTTTGTAACATTATTTGCCCATTCCTGCCAATGGGGACATTTCTGGTGCTCCTCTCCCTCATTTTTAGGGCTATTGGGATGACACTTGTTATAACTATAGCACACATTTTCCACTCCAAGCCCCCCAAGTTTCAAAATGTTTCACTCATCCATGGATTTTTAGGATTTTTTTGTGAAATTTTTACATACATACATACATATATATATATATATATATATATATATATATATATATATAACTGCAAGAGCTATTCCTTTGAATGTCTCTACATATGACACAACATAACCAGGACACTACTCCCCCCAAGTTTCAGAATGATTTGCACATCTACTTATTTTTAGAATATTTTTAAAGTTTTGCTCTCTCTCTCTCTCCTAACTCCACAAAAAAACAGACACTGGTGGGAGGGGGACGCTTTGCAGATTTCAGAAAATATTAAAGCACACACACACACACACACACACACACATATCACTTTGCACTGAATTGAATTATATTTTTTAAAACCAAAGGAAAGCAAAAATCCTAAATGGACCCCCCCCCCCCAAATGCAGAGAAAAAATGATCCTAAAAAGATCCAAAATTTCACTGTGATGATCCTAAAAGAAATCTTAAGCTGAGGCAAATTAAGCTTGCATAGCATACGTCACTATGGAATTGCTTGCCCACTACTCTAGATCTCCAGCTCTCTGTCACCTCACTCACAATGGTGACCGAGGCAATGTGCCTCCTAGATTCAAAGGAAATGTCAGGAGTGCCTCCTCCCTTACCTCTCCCTCAACCCTGATAGGCTAATAAGAGCATGTGACATACCAAGTTTGAAAAATCTCAGTAGAGTGTTGTTTTAATTAATTTGTGGGGATGGGGGGCACATGGCACTGGCTTCATAACATTGGTCATAAGTACAGATTTATTAAGTCACTTATGATGCACCTCTAGATTTTTGCTCAGCCGTACTAAATATGACTGTTATTTTGTTTATTTTATTTCATGTTAAAACCATCTTCTTTTTATTTTGGTCTATAATCAGAATGAATTATTACATTGAATCAGTTATCTTATTAAATTGAGGCAAATGCACATTTAAAAAAATCAAAATGCATAAATATCATGTGTTTCAGCTTTAGTCAAGAATGAAGCAGCTGAAAGTTATTCATAATAAAAACACTTATCTGAATGTATATAGCTATTATATAAAGTCATAAAATTACACTCTACATAAAAAGCAGTCATATGTAAGTCAATAGCTTTATGATCCGTTTTGCTTTCACTACCTGTTCCTTGGTTTTACTGACTAGTCATGCAAACAAATGAATAATTATGCAGATGTATTTACAAATACTATACAAATAAAAGAGATTTTGTATATATTATTCTTACAGAGATTAGAACTTTATAAATGAATTAACAATATGTTTGGGTATGAATAAGCTCAAGTCTTTCCAGCTAGATGGATTTTGGATGTGAAACAAGTCATTTGCTTTGGAGTTATGTGAAGCCTTATGTTGTTTGAATTAAAGTGATTAAGACATTTAGCCATGCAGTAACAAAACAGTGACAAATTAATTCACTGTCAGCCAAAGCATTGAATGTATGTTTGGTGAGGATATGTGTATGCACAAGAGTATGTGTCTGTGCTTGTGACTTAATGTACGTGATCAACAAGCCACAGTTTATGAAAGATACTTTAGGAAAGTAAGTGCAGTAAAAAAACAGCAGAAACTGAACAGTGACTATCTGTGCATAAGAGCTGAGAAATATTTTTCTAGTAAGGTCATTCAAGAATGTTTTTATTGCAAAATGAATGATTTCTTTCTCTGTGTAACAGATTCATAGATATTTCATCCCAACATTCTTTAGACAATCCCTTTAAATCTAACAGCTGCCTTTGTGGTTGTCTTTGTGCTGCGGAATCCATGTACAGTGCATTTTTCCTATAAATACAGGGTTATAGAAACTGTTTTTGTCAGAAATACTACTGAAGCTTTATCAGTGGCAGAAAAAGCTCATTATTTATGTCCAATAAATAATAGTAGGAAATAGAACTTGTCCTTGAATATTAGAGGGATCTTCCTATAGCAATCAATCTGTTATTGTATGGTACCATTTTCCTTTTATGGCACATATGCACCTGTTTTATCATATAATAGTCACCATTGTGTAATAGTCGCACACCCTTGATAGAAACCCATTTTTGATATTTTATTATTCCTTGTATTATAGTCATTTCCATGATTTAGACTGCTTCCCCACTGTAAACAGCCTAACATTTCCTTCCACTCAATCACATGCCCATCTACTCACATAACCATTCCCCCATCACTTCGCTCACGTAAATGCTCATGCACTCACTTGCACACCCATCCATCTGCCTGCCCCTTCAGGAACGCTGCTTGAAGCAGTGGATTGGGTTAAGACAGTGTGGAACAGAAGATCAGGTGCACTATACAAAACAGCTGGCGCTGCTAGTTCTGGATAGTTTTCGAAGTCACATTGTCAAGGAAATAAAGTGACTTCTCAGTGAAGAAAAGACACAAGAGGTGGTGATTCCTGGTGGGTTAACTTCTATCTTGCAGCCACTAGATGTATCAGTGAACATGCCCATTAAAGACCACTAGCAGCGTTTGTAAAATAACTGGATGATGAGCAGCGATCAACAATTGATTCCCACTGGAAATGTGAAGCACCTATTCTTGGAACTGATGCGCACATGGGTCATTAAGAGTCGGGACCTTATCACAGAGGACTTTGTTGTGCCCAGCTTTTAAAAACCTGGCATGTCTAATGTATTGGATGGATCAGAAGGCGATGCACTGTGGGAGAGTGATAGGAAGGAAAAAAAAATCTCACATGAGCAGAGCTGAGACAGCACACCAGATAATAAAAGCAATGGCACCTGTGTAGTGTCTTCTGACATGGAAGATTTAAATGTTTAAATATGTAAATTTGTTTTTCTGGACACGCTTGTCTATTTTCTCAAGTAATATTACTATATATGTCATTATATTGTATTATTAGTATATTGCTTTACATTATAATATTAATAATATATGTATATGTGTATATATATAGCATAGCACAATATTCGTATTATATACTAATATATTGTACTATACGATTATACTGCAATATTATTAATACATGTAATACATAATATAATTATATTATCATATTGTAAATATATAGAATAACTACCAGTATATTATATTAGTATTATACTAGCTGTGCCCGGCCACGCGTTGCTGTGGCGAAGTCTGGTGGTCTGGGAAATAAAGTATTGAGGAATTGGTGGTAGTTAAGGTAAAGGTAAAGGTTTTCCCCAGACATTAAGTCCAGTCGTGTGTGACTCTGGGGGTTGGTGCTCATCTGCATTTTGAAGGCGAAGAGCCGGCGTTGTCTGTAGCCTCCTCCAAAGTCATGTGGTCAGCATGACTGCATGGAGCGTCGTTACCTTCCCGCCGCAGAGGCACCTATTCATCTACTCTCATTTGTATGTTTTCGAACTTCTGGGTTGGGAGAAGGTGGGGCTAATAGTGGGGGCTGTGTTCGTCTGCGACCTTTGGGTGCAGAAGTTCAGCAGCTCAGCGGTTTAACACGCTGCGCCATCAGGGGAGATTATTTTCTCAAGGTTGTGAATATACAATATTTCTGATTGTTTTTTGTCTGTTAGAGGGAAGTATGAATGTTGGAATTAGGGAAAATGATTAGCATGTAATGGGCTTGCAGCTTTAAAGCCTGGCTGTTTTCTAGCTGAGTGAATTTTTTGTTGGGAGGTGTTAGCTGGCCCTAATTGTTTCCTGTCTGTAATTCCCTTGTTTTGAGAGTGGTGAGGATTTGCCAGACTTTGATGATGGGAATACTTTGTTGGGAGGTGTTAGCTGGCCCTGATTGTTTCCTGTGTGGAATGGCCCTGTTTTCAGATTGTTGTTCTTTATGTAGTGTTTTGATTTTAGAGATTGTATTGTTCTGTTTTATTATAGCAGAGTAATTTTTATATATTGATTTTATTGGTTTTGAATATTTGGAGCCAGATTGTATTCATTTTTACGGTTCACAGCAACATAATAATAATAGTAATAATAATAATAATAATAGTACTAATAATGAGTCTGGTAATACACACTGCTTCACTGCATTGTGAGCTTCCTTTCTGGAAGAATCCTTTCTTGGGAGGTGTTAGCTGGCTGTGATAGTTTGTTTTGTGGCATTCCCAATTTTCCTGATTTCAGAGTGTTATAAAAATAATAAGTTACTATTATTAGTGATTATTATATTGTTGAATGATTATCAATGTTATAATAATTATTATTCCATTTGTGAATGATTATCACTGTAATAATAATAATAATAATAATTTACTCTTATTTTGAATTGTTAATACATTGTTGGATGATTATCAGTGTTATAATTATTATTATTATGACAGCCTTGAATGTTTATTATAGTTGTAATAATAATAACTTGTTATGATTAGTTATTATTGCATTGTTGAATGATTATTACTGTTATAATAACAATAATAAATTACTATTATTATTGGTTATTATTACATTCTTAAATGATGAGCAGTTATTATTATATTAATAATAATTATTACTGACAGGGAAGGGAAAGGTGAGGGCGATAGGGCTTCAGAGGGAAAAAAGGGGGGCTGCTGAGGCATTGGAGGGGGTTGTGATTTGTGGGTGACAACAACAACAGCAACAATAACAACAGAAAAGGGGGGGGCTGAGCCTGGGCCAACTTGGGCCTTCCCTCGAGTTGTTTTGGGTGCCAACTTCCACCCTTCCTGGTCTGAGGCTCTTTACCCACCCCCCCCGTCAGCCGTTTAACTGGGTGAGGGGGAAAAGGAAGGGGCCTGAGGCTGGGAAGGGCGGGAGTTGGCGCCCAAAACAACTGGAGGGGAGGCCCAGGCCTGCTGGAGGGCCATGCCCTCCTCTTCCCCCCTCACCTTGAAGTCCTCAAAGAACCGGGGAAGAAGTCCTTGAGGCGGACCAGGGTGCAGACGGCGCTGCGGAGGGCCCGGTAGGAGGAAGGCCGAGGCCGAGGCCGGGAAGAGGAGAGAGGGTGAGGCGGGGGTCCGCGGGGCCTTCCTGGCGCTGAGGGGAGGGGAGAGGGGCTGGAGGAGGGGGCCTGCTCGGCGACCCTCCATGGGCCCTGAGGGGGGAGGAGATTGGGGGGGAGGGCAGAGAGGAATCCGCCTTCCTGCCTGCCTGCCTTCCTTCCTTCAGCCCAGGCCCAGCTCTGAGGCGAGGTGTTTGTGAGGCCTCCTGGGCTAAGGATGATGTGTGTGCGCGCGGGAAGGGAGGAGAGGGCGGTGTGCGCGCAGGCGCAGATCGCCTGTTGCGTTTTTTGGGCTTTTGTTGGCCCTGTGATTGTGTTTGGCATCTAATTGTGCTGTATCTTACTGGAGCCGTGGATGATGGGTTATGTTGCCAAATTTCAAGGTTGGGGGGCCTTTACTTTTGTTGTTTTGTAATGGCGTCTGGATCTGTAGTGATGTTATTTTTTCAAAGACGAGGTCGCGAGAGAGGGTGAGGGAGGCTTTGACAGTTGTGTGTGTGTGCGCGCGCGCGCGCCATAAAGGTTCAAAGCATGGTGTTTTTGCGCATGCGTACCTAGTTTTGGCATTTTTTGGTGTTGTGATAGTGTTTTATGTGTAAATTTGTTGTATCTTACTGGAGGCGGGGATGATGGATTGCGTTGCCAATTTTCGAGTTTGGGGGGGCTGTAGATTTGTTGTTTTGTGCATCGCTGTGATGCCATCACTCTTTTAAACCTCATAAGAATGACCTTGTTATTAAAGAATGGAATAGCTTTGCCATATAAAGAGCTTTCCTTCAATTTATCTACAAACCTTTGTGTTAGCTGCAGCCAAGTGGCATTGCCTCCAGGTAATTCCTGTATCTCCTTATGGGAAGCAGTGCCTGGAACTCTTCAGATCAATAGAATAACAGTTTTACAGCTTTTGCAATACTTTGTTTATCAAAGTAAAACTGCAAGTTCATGAGTCCAATGAACTGAATAAATCTAAACCAAAATGTCCCATCTGCTTTGAATTAATTGTTCTGCAATAAACAACCATAACATTACATAGATTAATGAAAATATGTCTGCTGAGCATAGTGATTACCTACTGAAAAGGCTGTCACCTATATTTCAACAACATTTTTTTAAAATCTGTACCTTGGTCTGATATGTGTCTTTGTGTCTGTCAATTTGAGTGTTGTTTTGTGTTGCACGCTGTTAGTGACATGCCATATGCTGATAAGACTTTTACATTATAGTATTTGTTCAGACACATTCTTGTTCCTCTACTCATGTTATCTAGCATCTCACATATAAAAATAAGAGTCAAGCTGAAGAACCGATTTGGGTGTTATGTTCATGCAGCTAGTATTTTCACTAATTAGAAAGGCAGAAAATAGTTTGTTCCTGAGAGTAAAAGGAGAAGGAAAATTAAGCCTTTCAGACTCTTTAAATAAGCATTTTTTCCCAGTACACGCTTTTCTGGGCTACTTTGTCAGAACTTATGTGCTCTTGCTCATAAAAAGCTATGTTGAAATTAATTGGTTGTTACCAAAGATAAAATGACATTTTATCTCTTTTATAAGACAAACAAGTTAACAAGACTAGCTTTGGTTCTTGCATTTGATGAAATAGACTCTAGCTACAAAAGCTTATGCTCTCTCAAAGTTGTTTACAATATCCATTTGCATGCTGATCCAGAGTAGAATTAAAAAATGTAGCTGTGTTAGTCTAAATCACCATGCAAAGGTATCTTGTAGCACCTTTGAGACTGAGATGTTGGCAGCATAAGGTTTCATAGACTTAAGTCTACTTCATCCACTAGACAAAGTCCCTAGGAAGAAACCTTTATGAGCAGTCTGTATGTTTGAATAGTAAGAAAATGTAAAACTTGTAGGGGAGGACTCGAGTCTGCTGCTGTAGAAGAGGCCAGAAAAAGAGCATCCCCATCCAGCTCTTCTGTTGCTTGCTTCCCAACTTCTTGTGAGTTCACTGTAGCCCTATGCCTATTCTAGCTGGGTGTGATTTGGCAATCTCAGAGGAGGGAGCAACTATGAAGCTTGAGTCCACTAGACCTGGGAGGACTTGAGGCTGCTGCTGTATAAAAGGCGAGAAGCAAGAGCATCTCCATCCAGCTTCTCTGTTGCTAATTTCTGAATTCCTCGTGAGACGACTGTAGCCCAGGCCTACTCCAGCTGGGTATAACTCAGCAGTCTCCAAGGGAGCAAGTATCACTAGATCTAGAAGGACCCATTTTCTATTTTAATGTGTTTTAAGTTGTGTTTGTAGAAAATCAGTTCATTGAGTGGATGGAATCTGGCCACTTTGGGACTTCTACACCAGCTGGTGGTGTGAAAGCCAATTGGAAGACTAGATAGTAAAGAGAGGACTACCAGAACCATCTGGTTGGCTACAAGGCAGTCTCCTGGTGGGAATAGGATGTTGCTGGACTACCCATCCAGTCCATCTGATTGACTGGGAATACACCCATTGACTGGGTGTTAAGTTTTATATTCATGTCTTATAATGTGTCTTTTTTCTTTTTTGCTTTGGATTGTTTGTTTGTCCCTATATTGTTGTTCTTAATTTAATGTATATGGAAACTGAGTTGGCAATAGCAGTTGTTCAGGCAGAGGGAGATACAATGATGGCAGGGTCACTTCCATGTCCTTATAGATAAAGAAGAGAAAGCTGTTTAATACCTATCTCACCTTCCAGTCACCCTTCCAGCCTGGGGAACTTGGAGAGTGAACCAAGTTCCATCCACAAAACTCCACCTTCTTGTAAGTAATACCAGGTCAGTGAAAAATAAAAACACATATTTTCTATGATCTCCTCAAAGATGAAAGGTTTGACCTGTTACATTTCACTGAAACTTGGCTGGGAGATGATAGTGGGCCAACCTGGGCTCAGGCCCTCCAAGCTGAGTAAAGTGTCAGTGAGCAGGTGAGGGAAAGTGGGCAGGGGTGGGGTAAGGTAGCTGTGGTCTATAAAAATCATCTTATCCTGACCAAATTACCTGTTAGGGAGTTGAATCACATTGAGTGTGTATACCTGAGGGATGGACTGGAGATTTTGCTAGTGTATCATCCACTTCCCTGCTTGACAAACTTCCTGGCCGAGTTCACGGAACTGGTCTCAGAGGTATTGTTGGAATCACTCAGACTTTTGCTTCTGGGTGATTTCAACATGCCACTGGAGGCCAGTTTATCAGGTGCAGCTTGGAAGTTCATGGTATCCATTACAAACATGGGCCTATTCCAAATAGTTTTTGGACTGACACACTCAGCAGTGATATCCTTGATGCGATTTTCAGTTTAGAACATACGGATCTGTGGGCAGAGGAGATCAATACCTCCGAGTTGTCATGGACAGATCATTTTCTAGTCAATGCTATTATAACATCCACAACCTACCCCTGCAGGGTGGAGGACCTAATTAAATGGTCCGTCTTTAAAGGCTAATGGATCCTTTCAGATTTTAGGAGGCCTTAGAGGGATCCATGGTTGGCATCATCAATGATCCAGTTAAACCTCCGGATCTTACCAAGTCTATTGACACAATTGCTCTCACATGTCTTCTCCGACTCATTACGAATCAAGCTCCCTGGTATACAAAGACCTGCAGGGAAATGAAATGGGAAGGAAAACAAGTAAAATGCAGGTGGCAGAAAACTCTACTTTTATGCAATAAGACATACTATAGAGGGCATCTTTGGGCCTGTAAGGTGGCAATCCGTGAAGCAAAGAAAGCTTTCTTCTCTGCACACATTGTGTCTGCAGTTTCACACTGGATCAGTTTCAGTTGAGAAGTACTGTTGATATGGACAAACTACTGGGATAAGTAAGGAGGACAACTTGCTTTCTTGATCCTTGCCCTTCTTGGCTGGTCATCCAGGGAAAAGATGCAATTTGATCTCAAATTATTAATGCATTTTTCAAAGAGGGGAATTTTCCATCCTGTTTAAAATAAGCAGTAGTTAGACCACTGCTGAAAAAGTCCTCCCTGGATCCCCTGGACCTTAACAATTACAAACCAGTGTCTAACCTTCCTTTTTTTGGGTAAGGTGATTAAGGAAGCAGTTGCCCTCCAACTCCAAATGGTCTTGGATGACACCCTTCTTTGACCCATTTCAAATCAGTTTCATAGAGTTGAGACTGCTATGGTCGCCTTAGTGGATGATCACTGTCTTAACATTGACAAGGAGTGTATGTCCCTGTTGGTGCTTTTAGATCTCTTAGTGGCTTTTGATACTATTGATCATGGTATCCTTCTGGAATGCCACGGGGGGGGGGGGGGGTGTTCGACGCCTTTCTATCCCCAATACTTTTTAATATTTACATAAAACTGCTGGGAGAGATCATCCGTTAGGCATGGGACAGGGTATTATCAGTATGCTGATGACACCCAGGTTACTTCTCCATGCCTTCCAAAACAGCTCTAGCTAAAGATAGTGTTTCTCCTTTAAATGAATGCCTGAAGGAGATCATGGGCTGGATGAAGAAAAACAAATAAAAATATATCCAGACAAAACAGGGTTGCTTGCCATTAAGGGTCCTAACCTATGGATGGAGGTGTTTCAACCAGTTCTGGATGGGATTATACTCCCCCTGAAAGACTGTGATCACAGTTTGGGAGTGCTCCTGGATCTGTCTCTCCAAATGTCAGCCCAGGTAGATGTGATGGTCAGGAGTGCTTACTACCAGCTTCAGCCGATACGCCAGCTGTGCCCCTTCCAAGATTTGGAGAACTTAAAGATGGTAGTGCACATGTTGGTAGCCTCAAGGTTGGATTTCTGCAGTGTGCTTTACATTTGTACCAAGTTCAGAAACTACAGTTGGTTCAAAATACAGCAGCCAGATTAGTTACAAGAATATTCGGAAGTGAGCATATTACACGCCTACTAAAGTCACTCCACTGGCTGCCATTTAATTTCTGGGCAAAGTACAAAGTGTTGGTTTTGACCTTTAAAACCCTACATGGTTTGGCTCCAGGTTATCTATAGGATCACCTTCTCCCATACAATCTGTTTCAACATTTAGGTCCTCTGGAGAACGACTACTCCAATCTGCCAGAACTTGATTGGTGACCCAGAGGACCTTTTCATCTGCCACCCCAAAACTGTGGAAAAACCTGTCGGAAGAGCTTTGACAGCTAAATGAGCTGTTGGAATTTAAGACACAATCTGCCCATTTCTTCTGGCAGACTTACCCAGCCAGTTTTAATCATGAATTTAAAACTCATGTGTTGTGTCCACTATATTTCAATCATTGTTCTATGTGTTTTAATATATGTATTTTGTTGAAATGCATTGTAATATGTGTATTTTAAATAATGATTAGGTCCTTTTTAGCTATGTTATAACCGACCTCAAGCCCGAGGAGAGGGGGATAAGAAATTGTTGTTGTTGTTGTTATCTTGATGAGGTAATGACTTCAGTTTTAATTATTACTGTTGGGGAATAAAGGCAAAAGGAAAGATGTAGCCAGAAACAAAGTGAGTAAATAACCATATGAATGGTGAAAAGAGTTATTGGAATGTAGTGTGATGTTTGGCTCCGCTCAGGGTTCTTAAGGAGAGGGGAACTCCAGATTCAACCCCAGTTGAGAAATTGATGGATTCCCATTCCATCTCTACAATGATCTACAGAAAAAGGTGACAGATGTATTGGTTGCCAATACTGCAGTCATCCAAAATGATCATGAACACTAAAAAATAGACTTCTTTTTACCACCCTGATGCATATTCAATGACAATTCAGTGTTTGTCCTTTTTTAGAAAGTGTAAGAATTGAAACACGTTATGGCAGTTCATTTTCAGTGTCTCATTCTTCCACTGCAATCAATGAGACCTTCGGAAGTTTACCTTCGGCAGAAATGTGCTCATAATATTAGCCAAGGAATCTTTTGGAAAAGTTAAAATAAATATGACAGGTATGGGGGACACAGAGCATTAAACACAAACATAAAATAAGAGTATTTGATTGATCTTAGATTTCATCCTCTTAAAATATGTTTGCCCAGCTGCTCCAGGGAAGGACCACAGTTCAGTGAAAGGACATGGTTTATGTGCAGAACATTGCAAGGTTAATAACTACTACTTCCAGTTAAAAGAGGATCGGGGTCATGTAAAAGTCTTGTTCCAAATATACAGTACTGAGATATTTGGATAAATAATCTGACCTGGTACAATATTACTTTTTTTTTTTTTTTACTATTTCTTGGTCATGTAGCACAGTATAATATCTTGGATCCAGACTTAGCCATTGCCAGGTGGAAATGGAGACCTTCCTAATTTCTTCCCTAACTGTCTCCCGATTTCCCCTAAGTAGGTGGATTTAACTGATCAACACATACTTCCCATTTCCTTGACATTGCATGCAAAAAGACTCATATTGTGGGATTTTTATTTAATCTCTCCCCTTTTACTGAAAAAATGACATATAATCTAAGCTTATGGATAATTTAATATTCACCACACCAGGACGTAATGAGTGAACTAAATGATGAACAGTTAAGTTTTGGGATAGAAATTTGATCTTTAGAAATAAGTTAATATTCAAATATGTAAGATAAAGATTGGGATCATACTTTTCATGATTATGTCTGGAACAATATCATAATCACAGGGCTATTTCTCCTGGGTTTAACTTAATGGTGGACAAAAATCATGTGCCATGATCTTTAAAGTTGTAAGCAACAAACAGAACCGTAATATTTCTAGCTACACATCCTCTAAAACTGATTAAAACTGACTTGTTAGCTACACATGGTTTAAAATCTGTCCACTACTGACTGGTGCCATGGGGTTGGATCACCCAGACTGCAATTGTCTCTATTCATCTCTAAAATTGAAGCAAATAAAATGAACGTATATTTGTGTTATCAGTTTAAAGCTTCCTGAATGATTAAGATTAGCTGGTCTCCTTGATGCCCAATTTAACATTTTATCATGCTAATTCATACTTAAAAGAAGGTTATCTAATATAGGTAGAATATAAGTTACAGGATAACATATTGTGATTGTTAGACAATGGTCATGCCAACTAGAATGGGAAAATATGCCAGTTGCCATTTCTCCCATCTTTTTTAAAAACAAAATAATTCAAGGCTGTTCTATTCCAAATATAAATGAATTTCAAATTTTCAGTATGTTGCTCTAACACAAACCGTGACAGAGCCTGAGGTTATTTTCTGTTCCGTACCCTGGAGCTTTTGTGTCACTTCAAGCTTTCCTTTTGACTCACTACTGGGTTGTATAAAGGAAAATATGAAGATCACATCACTTTAACTGTCATGGCTCAATACTATGGAATAATAGAGGGTATAGCCTGGCGAGGCATCAACACTCTTTGGCAGAAAAGGCTAAAGACCTTGTAAAACTACAATTCCCATGATTCCATAGCATTGAGCCATAGCAGTTAAAATGGTTTCAAACTGCTTTAGTTTGACAGTCTAGATGCCCCTTAATTATGATTATACCCTTTCCTAGCTTTTCCCTGAAAACACACACACCAATCTGTCTTTACCCAGCTGTTCAAACTCTGAACAGTTCCTCAGCTGAATTTTCCTTCTTCTCTTTCTTTATTGCAAACCCAGTTCACAACGTTCCATGGGTATTCAGGAGTGGATCTATATTAACTCATTATCCTAGGGCCAGCTTAGCATAGTATTGGCCCTAGGATAAATTAGAGCCACCCCACTCCCACTGCAGAGGCAGGAAGGAATACCGACCTCTCCACTGTGTCAAATATAGTTTGCTGCCACTGAACAGCCATACTTATCCTTCTCTCCCATTCTTCATGTCACTGCAGTCTCTGGGTGTTATGTGGGTTCTGCCACACAGTTATCACCTGGAGTGCTGTCTCCTAGGCAACAGGGTGACAAGAGAATCACCCCCCTCCTCTCCCTGCTCCGATCACCTGGTTGCCGGGGGCTGGAGATAATGGCTGATCAATTGGAGACAACTAAAAAATAGAGAATGGAAGGGGATGTCTGTCTTTATCAAACACTTGTCTGTCTTTATCAAACAGTTGAAGACATGGCTCTTTCAATGTGCGTTTGAGTAACCACCAAACATTGTTTTTAGCACTTTATTTCCTTTCCTATTTACCCTATCCCACGTTTCCCCAGTTGTCTCTCTGACACTTGTCCATGCACTTTATTAATAAGCCTTGAAATCCTGTATTTTATATGCCCGACCCCTTTTTATCTATAGTGGTTGATGTTTGTATCATTACTTCATTTGTCTTGGTTATTATGTGTTTTCATTGTATGATATGTTTTAATTGCTGATTTTATTTGACTGTTGTATCATTGTTTTTTAGCTTTATATATTCATTGTAACTGTTATATTTTGTTTTTGTTCTGGTCTTGGCCCCATGTTAGCCGCCCCGAGTCCCTTCGGAGAGATGATAGCAGGATAGAAAAATAAAGTATAATTATTATTATTATTATTATTATTATTATTATTATTATTATTGTTATGTTCATTTCCGCCTGAGCCCAGGACATCCAGGATGGCAGTGTAAACAGTTGTAACCAGTTGCACATCAGAACCAGCCCAACTGTTTACATTCTGTGCTGCATTAAGGTGACCTTGCTCTGCATTACCCCAGATTAGCAGTTTGTCTGCCAGGGCCGTAAGTAGCCAACGAAGATTTGCCCCAGGACAGAGTAGCCACTAGTCCCATCCACTGCACAGAGAGAGATGAACTGTAACACATCACTCCACATGTTGATTGTAGAAAGATTCAACCCCCCGCTTTCAAAGAATTAAATATTCAAAGATCTAGATGGAGGAATCAACAAAGTATGGGGTCTCTTACACTTAATTTTTATAATGAAAGATTTATAAAGATTATTTTCATCCAAATGTGAAAAAGTTAATTCTTAAGAAAACTGACATGAAAATAATTTCTCACGACATTCTAGTTCTCCCTTTTTCCAGTATTACTTTTTCCCCTGTCATGTAAGGAACAACTAGTTAGAAGCAACCCAGTAAGTGTTAGATTATATACACACTCAACATCCTCTAGAACATGGAAAGGGCCTTTCACAATTTTTTTTCTACTATGGGATTCTCATTTGATGTTCAAATGTGGTATTAATTTGTGACTATAGAAAAACAATACAGTACAGTTCAGTAATTCAAAGCTGAAAAAGAGTCATATTGTGACATATTGTCACCGAATAAATAATTAAAACTCACATAGATTTTAGGAGACCTCTAATAACCTATTTCAATCTGAACTTTGCTTCCTCTGTCATGGGGGGACTGCAGTTTCACATGCATACTATCAACATGCTGAAGTCTTCATGCCATGTTCATCACAAACTTATATCCAATAAATATAATGACATATTGTGATGTGTCAGTAGATGCCTCCAGGCATCCATGAGTCAGAAACTTTTTAGAAACAGTATATAGGCAGCATGCAACAAAACTGGTTGTCACTCAAGCAAACCACTGTACCCATGGGGGAATTCAGCACTTTCTCAAGGACCTGATGAGAATTCACATAAAGAGGGAGATTTTTGTGCTCCAGGCCAAGACATTGTCCCTTTAAGGCCTTTTACTTTTTGATAACAAGGATAAGCTCAGGAGAGGTTATTTGGCACTGAAATAATAAAATGTTTCTCAGTGTAGCTTGAGAAACCACTGAGGCAAGTGCCTTGCTTAAACCTACTGATCTGCTGAAATTGGATTATTTTTAATTTATTCTCATTCAGTTTTATAGAAAAGAAATCCTTTTTGAAAATAATTCTAGAGAATGAGGTTTTAGATTTCTATGTTTGCTGTGTTTCAGTGATTGAGAAATGTATGCCCTAACCATTTGTGTAACAGATTGATTTCTATATTCAGAAACACCCAAAGGAAAATGTCATGAGATAACACTTATTTGAGGATACTTCCAGATTAGGTAGACTGGGTTCTCGTGGGAGCTGAAAAGTGATGAAGAGATGTATAATAAAATGGAAACAACAACAAATGCAGCACCTTAAGCCATCTTCTAATGTAATGATAGTATATCACCCGGGGAAAAAAAAGTAAATTGTAGCCACTTTGAATCCCATTCAGGAGAAAAGCAAGATAAGATCGATAGAGGATAGAGACATAGCTCTGAGATTGAGAAAGTGGAAAACAAAATGAAGGAAAACCCATCCTTCTTAAGTCATTAAATATTGCTTTCTCTTTCAAGGGATAAACAAACATAGCACTAGCTTTACTTATTTCCTAAAACAGCACAGAAAACATTATTTCATAATAAAAAATGTCAGAAAGGCAGATACATAGTAATAAAAAATTGAATGATTATGTGAACAGTATACATTTGTGTGAATGATGTTGCAGGCAAATGATGTTGATGCTTCGAGGGAGCTACATCTTTGATAGATTCCTTAATTAACACATATTTATCCTGAAAAATAATCTCTCTTGTATGTGTATGTGTATTGTGTTAATTTAGAAATCTGCATGCTGCTTTTAGTATAATTTTTTAAAAAAACAGGATAGAAATGTTTTGAGAAGAAAATAGACCTAATTATTTTTATCATAACGACTATTTGATTATTTTGTTACTTTTGAAAACTATTTTAAGTGGTTGAAATCTTAGGCATGCATAGACACATCGATTTTAATTTTTATCTTCTGTTTGTCCTGAACTGTTTTCCAATTTTTCTTTGTTTTTACATTGTTGTTTTCATGTCAATATATTATATATGTGATTCATATATATCTGCTGTTTCTAACAAGGGTGTTTAAATGCTAGAATATATAAAAACAAAACTAATCTATATGGAATACAGTACCTTCCACCAAATAGGTTATGGGAATAATCTATTGACACAAGACTGAAACTTAAAAATCAGCTGATTGTGTCCAAACATGTCTAGGATTACAGAAATATCTTAATTTAATTTCAGACTGGCAGACTTCTCATTTATGCGAGCTGCTTTTATAAATTACTTTTAACCATGTTTTAGTAACATCAAGGATTGTCTTCTTAAATAGAATTGGATATTTATTTATTTACCAAGTTTCAGAGTTTCCCATATATCCAACAGCATGTTTCTTTTGGTGTTAATTTGTGAAAGTAGTAAGATTAATGAAAACTAAAGTGTGCTCAGTAATGCAATTTCGTGCACATTTCCCTTATTAAAATATTTTTATTTATACTTTTGCCAGTGTGTACACCTTCAAAATTTCTCACCACTCCGAATATGTTGTAGAGTGAAATATTCCACTAATATACACTGAAATATAGTGATCTTCCTGTCTCTTTCTCAGATGTGCACTGGAAACATTTTTTTTATCTAAACAATATGGTGAGGACCTCTTGGAGTTTTATTCATGGCAAGTGTATACAATCTAAGAATTAACTAATGATTGCTTGAGATTTTTTTAATTAAAACCATGCTCTCAGTTAAAAGTTTCAAGTGTTTTCTCTTGTTGGCTGGCCACATTCTTAAAAATGCCAGCCAAGCCTTTCTGTGTCTCTTCTTCTTTCATTATGAGGTGAGAAAGAATTTCTTTTTTATGCTTGAATTTTGTAGCAATATGTTATTTAGTGTTAGGGATTGTTTTATTTTTCATAGAACTGCATGCAGATACAAAATTATATCCTCACTCTTCATATGGCAGACATTTTATAGCTATAATAAAATAGGTTTAAATTCAGTTTATGGAAGTAGAAATTTCACAATGAACTCCACTCCTTTTGTTTTCTTATTCCACAAACATTTTTGAAAATAATAGGAAGGAGGGTTTTGCAAAAGGCCCAAAGCCTAATTTTTCAGAAAGCATACAGAAAAATAGCATTTTATATCCCAACACTGAAGATACTGAATGACAGAGTGACAGTTCTCTTTCACAAATAATACAATATGGGGTAGGTTAAATAGAAGCTATTTTCAACATTACCAGATACATTTCTGGAACTTAAAATGTTACACCTTCACTGAAACAGGAAAACTTTCCTCAATTGGTCAAAATATTACTTCCAGTTTTAAGGCTATAATAGTATTGCCATTTTGGAGATTGTGGTTGAGGAGCCAAAATAATCTGCTGCTGCAGTTCTCTGGGGTCCGTCACTTCCCATGCTGTTGCAGACCAATTAAAAATAACTTTGTAGTTTCCTTTTTGAATTTGGGAATTAGTTACTTGTGAATGGAGGATAGCTGCCCACAATTTCAAAAGTAAAATCCTCCTTTCCAATTGAATCTTCTAACTTTCTGATCTGACACTACATTTAGTTCTTTTGAGAAGAAATTGACAAGTCCCTGCCTCATTTCCATCCCCTATTTAAAGAATTCCTGTGGATTACTCCTTTAAGGTTAAGAAGGCCAAAAGGACAGAAATTATGTTTTCAGGGTTGGATTTAGCATAGTCAATTTTAATTTATTTATTGTCTTTCAGGATTCAGGCAGTCCCCAAGATACAAACATCCAACCTACATAAGACTCCTAATTACAAATGGGGATGAGACAACAGGAAGTGAGATAAAATCTACCCCTAGTGAGAGAAATTCACTCCTGTAAGAGTTTTAATGGGAAAATTTATTTATTTGCAGCATTTGTATTCTGCCCTTCTCACCCCGAAGGGGACTCAGGGCGGATCACACTACACATATAGGCAAACATTCAATGCCTTTTAACATAGAACAAAGACAAACAAACATAGGCTCCGAGTGGCTTCGAACTCATGACCTCCTGGTCAGAGTGATTCATTGCAGTTAATTACAGCTGGCTTGCTCTCCCGCCTGCGCCACAGCCCGAAAGGTGTCTCTACTGAGATTATATCTCCAGTCTTTATTTCTATGACAACCTAATATTTTCAAAATTCAGTTGTTGCAGATACAGAAAATGATGATGATGATGATGATGATGATGTTATTCCTTGCCCACCTTTCCCCATGGCTCAAGATGGATCACAGCACAGTTAAAGACACACAAATATTATAAAAATTCTACAAACACACATATTAAAATGCAGTTCCATAAAAGATACATATCAAAGCATTTCTATAAAATACACATTAATCATACAGGACAGAGACCAAAATACAGGACATGAATTTAAAATTCATGCTTTCAACTGGCTGGGAAAGCCTGCTGGAAGAGATAGGGTTTTTAGATGGTTTTTAAATTCCAACAGCTGATATAGCTGTCTGAGTCATGGGTGGCCAATAGAAAGGTCATCTGGGTGATGGTGGCCAGTCGAGTTCTGGCGTATTGGAGTAGAGGACCTAAGTGTGCTGGGTTGATTGTACAGGGGAAGGCGATCCTGTAAGTAACCTGGACCGAAACCATGTTAGGTGAAGTCTTCTGAACAGGGGCACAGACAGCAAAACAAATGTTACAGGTCTGTTAATCCTTCCTCATGCTATCCATAACTTTAAAAAAAGATTGAAGATTTACATGCTAAAAATGTACCTGTTGTGACTTATATACAAATTCAACTTAAGAACAAACCTACGGAACCTATCTTGTTCGTGACACAGGGGCTGCCTGTATTGATTTTTTGTAAGTACCCGGTGTGTGTTCAGTTTGCTCTTTTTTAATTCTAAATTTCTCTGAAAAGCCTTTTTTAACCAAAAAGGTTCTATAGATTTGTGGAAATAATTTTGATCTCTCAGAAGTATCAAATGAGATTTATTCAGATTTGCAATACCATATAATAGTTCTACTGGTCAATGTAGTAGATCAAAATAATCAGGAGGTTGGAGTATTTTACTTACAAATAATTATTTGGTTTTTTTATGGAAAAAGAACTGTGTGGGACATATAATGGATATTGTTAACAGTGTGTAAGACATAGAGGAAGTGGATATATATTTCTCTCTTTTTCTCTTATGTTAATGACTTGAGTATAATTTGGCTCTTAAGATCATCTGATTTGATAGAGGTGATATTCTGCAGTGTACGTTTTCAACCAGTATCTGGGTGCTGCAAATATATGTATAAGCATTTTATCCTGCCTCGATTTTACTCCAATTCCTGCTACTGGATTCCTTTTTTTCTGGGCCCTGGCACCTTATTGAAAACATTATTTACCCATCTGAAATTTCTCTCAATTTTGAGTCTGAAAATCAGTAGCAGAAAGAAATTTATTTCAACAGATGTGATTCTAGAAAAGAAACACATTCCAGCTAGCAGTCTGTATCAATTGAAGTTCTAGAATTAGATTGGCTCCTCCAAGTGTAATTTGTATCTACTTCAAATATCTTGGACATTAAGTTACTCCTTGAGGAAGTGTACATTTTGTCCTTGCTCAAGTCCTCATCTCTGGAGGTTGAGCCAATCAATCATCTGCTGTAAAATAATTTCTTAAAATAAATCTCCTTCTGGGTATTCACCAAAATCTGCATCATTAGGAGACAACTCACAGATTAAAAGTGACTTCAGTTCTATCACTGTTTCCTTTGTATTGCTTTGATGAGACAGGAGCTCAGAACAGTGATCTGTACAGATTGTGGTACCGTAAATCCAGGAGTTTCAAAACCTAGATTCATTGCTTACTAATTCTACTGAATTAAATTATTATTTTAAGTGGCTGTTTATAGGAAGGAGATAAAATTAGAGAAATTAATCATTCTTAGCTTCACCTAGCAGCCACTATTCAGCTCAGAGGAGCAGCTATCACATTGGTAAATGTGATAGAAGCAACACATCACATGCCCAGTAGTGTAGCTCTATCTACAGCTAAATTTCTCATAATGCTCTTGAAATAGTAGTCCTTGGGGTATTTTGGGAAATAAAATGGCCCAAAAGATAATAATTTAAAAAGGAGATTTGGGCCAAGTAAAGCAATTAAACACAGAAACAGAAAAAGTCAAAAGATCACAAAAGTAGTGTAGAATAGTGAACGTGATCAAAACAGTATCAGGAAAAAAACCCATAGATAGATATGAAAAATATTTTCCTGGAACCAAAAATACATTAGTTGACCCTTATGAAAAGAACATTTTCCAGTTAGGACATCACTACCATGAATAAGATCTTTATCTTCTGCCTTATTTCAGAAAACTAGGGCATCTACAAGAGGCAGTATGTTGAAGATTTTAAATGAAATACCTCCACACAATGCCTATATAGGTACATTTATGACATTTATAACTTTTCTTGGTAATCTTCAAAACACTTTCTTAAAGTGTGTCTCATATTTTCTGACTCTTCACAGATGAATGGTATGGTCAAAATCGATACTTATTCATGAGGTCAAAAGTCAATGAACTTGTTTTACCATATTACTTTTATATTTTCCTTGAGTAAATAGCATCTCAAGTCATTCAAAAACATGCAACAAAGACAAAAAATTGGCTGACTATATTTGCCCATATTTATAACTGTATTAGCAAGTTAGACCCTTTGAAAATATTGGTAATATAAGAGAGATTGGTCAAAATTGTCATTGTAGAGTTGATATTTCAAAGAGAGAGAGAGAGATACTTGCGGCAAAATACATGTTGATATTATTATTGTTGTTTCTTTTTCCAGTTTTGTACTCAAAACAGCTCACACAAAAAGTTAAAATTCATAAAATAAAAAAGTTAAAATGAAAGTAAATGATTTTAAAGGAAAAACCAGATTAAACCCCACACAGTTAAATGCACTCTCTCATAGAGAAGTAAAAGTTAGGAAAGTCCATATGGTTTAGGTCGAACAGATCTCATGCTCTTCATCATCAAGACCTGAATTTTGGCTTCAACCCCAACCATCACTGGGTGAATCTTTGTTCCCTAATTTCCCTTACTATTGATGAACAGGACCTTTGGGTTACTTTTCAGTTTGTTCACTCTCATCCAGTCCATTACTGATGGCAGGAACTGGTTTAGAACCAAAAGAGCTTCCTTGGATTGAGATGGAAAGAAGTAATAGAATTGGTTGTCTTTCACATACAGAAGGCAGTGGACTCCCAAACTTTGGATAACTCTTCCAGTTTTTCATGAATATTTTAAATAGCCTGGAGGAGAAAATCCAAACCTGAGAGACCCAACAGGCAAAGGGGTTGAGCAGAAGTCCTCCAATATTTCTTTTGCCTTTTAAGGAAGGAATGGAACTATGTAAAATAATACCACAAGTCCAATCCCAGCAAAACCACTCCTATACAGTATCAATACACAAAGAATAATAAAATGCTCATGATAAATTACTGCGGTCCAAATTAAAATAGTAGCCTCTGCTGTTTCCAAAGGTTTTTTCTAATGTTCTGAGTTATCATTTTACCTCACAAACTTAGAAACTAGCACAACAGATGAAGACAAATGAAGTGATTAGAGTCACAGCTGTTTCAAGTTGGTAAGAAAACAAATATTAACCTTCACAGCTTCAGAAGATATCATGGAAGTGCTTCTGTGATTGGTACAGCTATTCTGATCTTTCCTTTATGAAAGCATGACATTAATAATTATGTACTCAAATTCAAAATATAGTTAACAATACCAAACTTCATCACTTAATATTCAAAGTAACAATCAAAAATTTAAATGAAACATTTCCCTCTACCTGCTGAAATCACTAAGATCTGACATGAAATAATGACAAGTTATCTCATCACATGGGCCAATTTGCCCACCGTATGCTGCTTCACCTCCATTTTCCACATGGATCCTTTCACATGATGCACAGGCATTTACAGTCAGGCTTTGTGCTGAAAAGGGAGAGGAATCGGTACACTCCACCATGGTGGCAACACAGGTTCCTTCCCGTTTTGGCTTGCCAGCAATGGGGGAAGCTAGGTGGCAACACTTTCCTCCACGGGATGAAAGAGTAGAGGATTTGATGCTTCTTTTAGATTCTCCCAGAATAGGAAAGCTCTTGTCTTTCAGCAGTCTCAGAGAAGGGGGCAGCTCTTTTTTTTTTTAACAGTACTCACATTGCCCTGCAAATAATGAGTCAAGTTTTAAAAGTTGATTTTTGGACTGAAATTTCTAGATTTATATGTGTGTGTGTGTGTGTGTGTGTATACACGCACACAACCTTACAAATAATATTTTAACCATTTTTGTTAACTCCCTGAGTCACGTGAATTGATGTTAAACTCATGCATTTCTCTTTTTGTTTTTGAGGAGGATCCTGTGGTCTGAGATCCCAGGCAACCCTGGACCAATCATTCTTCCAGGCCTCTACCTCAACCTGCGCCGTGTTACTTATTCAGATTCTTAATTCTCTCAACCTATTCACTATTTTGATTCAAAGATGCTTAATTTGAAGTTAATCTTTCTAGGTCTCTTCACTAATAATATTTTTATGTTATTCTGCTGAGAGCCCTTTTCTATGCTACATTCTTCTAAAAACGCCGAGGCTCAAAATTATGTTTCTAAAGCTTTTTATTCCTCAGTTGCAGTAATAATAGTCCAGGTGGCAGCCTTCTTGTGCTTTTTATCCATTGTTTGGTCTTTTCTGCACTCACAGAAATTGCTATTTCATTCAGTGTGACCTTAGCTGATGGCCAAAGTAGTATGATTTCTTTCACGTTTTTCCATATACCTACTGCTCATTTTCATATGCAGGAAATATACAGAACTGCAGCTCATCATTGTGCATATTATAGATGAACCTTAGTCAGCATTGATATTGTAAGTGTTCAAGCACTGAAATTGCTCCTCTGCTCAAATTCTATAAAGCTATAACATTTAAAATAAAATATTGATCTTGGCTACAAGAAAGTATTGCACACTGTGGAGTGTTTTGAAAGGCTGGACAGTGAAAAAGACAAGTTGTTGTTTTTTTTCATTTACAAGATTATACCTTTTTTGTAGACATATTGTCAACGTTGAATAGATACTTCAAAGGTGCTTCATTTCTTATTTTAAGGCATGCTGTGAAAGTGCTTTTTTCATCCAGGAATTTTTTTCTAATGAGACTTGGGGAGGGAGATAAGAAAGTTCTACATTAGATAAATGTTCATGTTGGATGTTTCTCTGAACATCTTTTTTATATAAAAACATACAATCACAGAAATGGAAGAGACCACAAGGGCCATCCAGTCCAACCATCTACCATGCAGGAATGTACTATCAAATTACTCATACTGATGGCCATCCAGTCTCTCTATAAAAACCACCTCCACAATCCAAGGCAGTTCATTCCACTCATACTGTCAGGAAATTCTTCCTAATGTTTAGGTGGAATCTCTTTTTCTCCAGTTCTTTCACATTCTTAATATCTGATGAGACTATCTATCTTCATGTTGTTTTCAAGCCAGACCAGTGTAATATAGACACAGTGTTATGTAAAGGCCAGAGTTGCCTAGTGTCTTGAATACTGGATTACAACTCTGAAAGAGTTTGAATCCCTGCTTGGCCATGGAAACCCGCTGGGTGACCTTTGGCATGTCTTAGCTTCAAAGGAGGGTGTGGACAATCCCTCTTTCTGAAAAAATAGTGCAAAGAAAATCCCAAGATAGATTTGCCTTATCATTGCCATAAGTCAAAAATAACTGAAATGCACACAACAACAATGGCAACAACAACAACACGTCAGTGGTTCTCAACCTGTGGGTCTCCAGGTGTTTTGGTCTACAGCTCCCAGAAATCCCAGCCAGTTTATCAGATGTTAGGATTTCTGGGAGTTGAAGGCCAAAACATCTGGGGATCCACAGGTTGAGAACCACTGCTCTACTTCAAGAAGATCTGTGAAATTACTACAGTTATTTTTTTCTCCTTTATTTAAGATATTTATGTATTGTCTCTTGATCTACCAGAGCTCTCAAGGCAATGAACAAATACAAACAAAACTATGGAAAGATAATTTTAATAATAAATAAATGAAATATTCTTTAAAATATTTATTTATTACATGCATTTATACCCCGCCCTTCTCCCCGAGGGGACTCAGAGCGGCTTACATTCTGCCACGAGGGCCAGCAACAAATATACTATAAAACAAAACAATTAAAACATGATAAAAATATACAAAAATTAAAACGCTGCAAGGCAGCGATGTTGCACCATATTTCTAAACTACTTTTAAAATCAATTTTAATAATATAATATAATAATAAACTTTATTTATATCTTGCCCCCTCTCCAAAAGAACTCCGGATGGCTTACAACAAATTTTAAACAGTTAAAGCCAACCCTTGATTTTGGGTGTTATAATTCATCCAAATGCGGAGAGCACCCTGAACCCAACTGAGAATGCATCTGGACCAAACGTGGCATGCATATCCATCATGGCCAACTTTGAATATTGGTGGGGTTTGGGGGGGGGTTTGACCTTGAACTTTGGGAGCTATATTTCACCCAAATACAGAAAGCACTGTGAACCTAGCCAATGACTGATCTGGACTAAACTTGGTGTACATACCCAGCATGGCCATCTTTGAATTCTAGTAGGGTTTAGAGGGAATTGACCGTGAATTTCAATGTTATAGTTCACCCACATTTTGAGGGCACTGTGAACCCAGCCAATGATGCATCTCAATCAAACTTGGCATGCATACCCATCAAGGCAAACTTTTAATACTGACAAGGATTGGCAGAAATTGACCTTGAATTTTGGAAGTTATAGTCAATCTTCATCCAGAGCACACTGTGAACATAACGGACAATAAACTGGATCAAACTTGGCATGCTTACCCAACATAGCCAACTACTTACAGCGTTTGGGGGAATAGACCCAAAATGATGGAAGTTGTAATTCAAAAACTTTATTATATGTTTTCTAATGGGACAATCGATAAAATCCCAAAATAATCCTTGACTACTTCTAATATTTATCATTACAAAAGACCTAACCCAGGCATCTCCAGATACCTAAGTTAGTATATCTATAAAATGAAAGGAAAAGAGCCAGTTTGGAAATAGTGGGAGAAGAAAGGAAAAGGGAGAGAAGGACAAATCTGCCCATTACTGACAGCAAGCTGATATAAAAATGGTAGTGATCCATTGCTTTACAGTAGGTAGCAGAAATGTAACAGGATTGGGACCTATTGATAGAGCTTACTTGTCAATAACTAGAGATGAGAGAATCACTCTAATGTTTAAGTTACCTCTATAGTTACAGAGATGTGGCCTCACTAATTGGTGACAGATAAATTATTCCACTGCTGACTGATGCTGCATCAAATAATGCTGAATGTGGAAGCACTGACACATGCATGGAAGGATAATACCCCACCTTGAGCCACAAGGAGAGGCGAGTAATAAAATTATTATTATTGTTATTATTATTGACACAAAGACATAGTATGACACAGCAAACGAGATATATCTGCTGGATTTTGTATTACAAAATCACAAGTCAAACACTTCCCAAGTGTTCAGGACTGTGTGATGTATTTTCAGATGATGCGTGCAGGTGGCCTTTTGCAGTTGACAGATCTTAATTTTGTCAATGTTTATTGTTTCCAAATGCCGGCTGAGATCTTTTGGCACGGCACCCAGTGCACCGATTACTATCGGGACCTCCTGTACTGGTTTATGCCAGGGCCTTTTCAGTTCAGTCTTGAGGTCCTGATAACGGCTGAGTTTTTCTTGTTGTTTCTCATCAATTCGACTGTCACCTGGTATGGCGACATCAATAATCTAAACTTTTTTTCTTTTCCACAACCGTGAAGTCTGGTGTGTTGTGTTCCAAAACTTTGTCAGTCTGGATTTGGAAGTCCCACACTATTTTTGCGTGCTCATTTTCCATTACCTTTGCAGGTTTGTGATCCCACCAGTTCTTTACTACTGGGAGGTGGTACTTGTGACATAAATTCCAATGAATCATTTATATTTATAGGCCTCTGAATGGTGACAC